>NW_024062887.1:1800000-2117680 GCF_006381635.1 Hibiscus syriacus
TGTTTTTGGATAAATTCTAGAAACACCAATAAACTTAAATGTTGTATCGTCCCTAAAGGTTATGGATCATGACACAGTCATATAGAGCATTCTTGATACTGATACAATACATAAATAAATAATACCACCGAAATACCTATTTGTCTCATCGATAATCGATCAATGACGATTCTAAATGTAATCAGTTCAGCTAGCGCAATTAGTATTAAGAAGAAAATATTCATGAAGGAATCTCGTATGAATTATTAGTAAGTATGTTGTAATACCCCAAATTTTTTAGTGACCAAAACATAAATTTTGAAAATTTAATTACTAAAGTGGAAAATTGAAAAAAAATTAGGGACTAAAAGGGAAATTTTTAAAAGTTAGGTATTTTGATGTTTTCATGGGAATCATAATTTTGATCCGGAATTTGTGTTAAAAGTTATAAAGTAGTAAAATCCGAAAGAAAATCGGATAATTAGATCAAACCAGAATTTTACGAAAATTTGAAGGATGAAATATAAAGGTTGGAAATATTATTTTCAAATTTTATAACAGTGAAATTTAATTTGGATAGGTGGTATTAAAGCCGATTTTGCACATTTAACTGAAATTGAAAAATTTAGTAGCTAAATTATAGTTTTTGAAAATTTGCAAGGGCAAAGGTGGAAAATGAATTTTTATTTGTTCATATTTGATTTTGGAATATTAAAAGGGATGATAATGCAATGTCAAGTTGAAATTATCATGTTTCATTAAGGGTAAAATGATAATTTCATATTAAAAGAATTTTAAATTCATTTATATTAGATTAAGCCAAGTGTATTATGTTTTAATTGAAGAAAAATCAGAAATTTTCAGTTTCTTCCAGCCCTAAAACGTGCACCACCATAGCTACAAGGTAAAATATTTTATTTTATTTTAAGCTTTTTCGATTGATTTTTTGATTAAACTATTAAATAGAGAATTAATCCCCTTGAAATTATCTATCATTTGATATAAATATTACATGGAGATCAGCTTATATGATGAGTTTGGAAATTAGGGTTTATGTAGGAGTTTTTGATTTTGAGGAATTGATGAAAGTTTTTTATGTTTTTGATGTTGGAGATTAATTCTAAAGCTTGTATGGTGATTAAAACTACTTGAAATTGGGTGAAATTTATGTTGGCGATGACTTAGGGTTTTGAGAATATTATGATTTGGTTAAATTATGCTAGGGCTTTGATTGTAGAAGCCTTGAAATGTTGTTTAGAGGTGGAATTCATGCTTAAATCAAGTGAAAATCAAGAACCCTAACCACTATGATATTCGACCTTAAGGAATTAATTTGGGAAAAATTGTGAAAATTTTCCCTAGGCTTATAAATGATGTTTGAAAGGTTCTACAAGCTTTAGAAAGTTATTTGGGCCATTTTGTAATTTTATGAAAGTTGGGAGACATATTCGACAATTATAAAAAATTATGAGGTTTATGCGCAAATGCTAAGATGATGTACTATGCTGGAATTGAAAGTTAGATTATTGAATTTGATGTTAGAATGTGAAATTTGACTATTTTGGAAAGTTGACAAAGTTTGAGTACTAAATAGAAAATATTAAGAAAGTTAGTGACTTAAGTAGTAATAATGGAGTTTTCGAGGTATTGAGCTGAAAATTAGATGCTGGAAATTTAATTAAGTTGTTTGAAACTTGAATTGAAGCTAAAAGGCAAAGGAATATTTGAACTAAAATGGAAATTTTATATGAATTCTAAAAGAATTCATAAATGGTAGTTAAAATGGAAAGTTGAAAAATGTTATGTGAAGTTTGGGTGAATTGGATAAAAAGGAATTTATTGGTCAATTTGAAGTATTAAAGTCAACATTGATGATGTGATATGAAATTCGTATCGAATGAGCATCGAAAGGGTTTTAGGAATTCACTTTCTATTGTGTGGCTATGTTAATAGGTTTATAACATATGGGTTGAAATGTATATGTTATGTAAATGGTGTTCATTTAGATTATGATTGAAATCAATATCAAACAATTTTAAAGCTAAGAAGAAGCTTAAGGACATAATATGAAGTGCTAGGAAGGTTTACAAGCTAAGGACATCATATGAGTGCATATTTAATTCTTATTTGTGTTATCGAGCAAACATTGGTTTGCGATGAGCCAGTGATGGAATTACTATGGTAAAATGTAACTTCTAACTATTATGTGAATTGTGATTCATACATATATGTTCAGTTAATATGCTAATAGAATTAGCGAATAAGCTGAAAATATAAGTTAGTGAAATCTACGCAGATTTATGTTATGAACAGTAAGTTTAGAAAAGCATAATAAATTATACAGAAATGATTAAAGGATAATTTTTACACCTTGGATTTGTATTTCAGTATAGTTTCGTTTAAAACAAACATATACTGATTTTCATAGGTATACAAAAAGATATAAATTTTTAATCGATGATAGGTCAGAAAGCAGAGCAACAAATTCTACTTAAAACAACTTCTGTTAATCAACTTCGAAAATTCACTATAAATTGTATAAGATGAACTAGAAAAAAAGTTCCTTATATAGTTAGATTCGCATTCAATTCTAGTTTCTATTGGTATAAAAGGAATAATTTTTAAGTGTGTAGATTAATATAGAATAATATTTCTTTGCAAGTAGTGCATATTGTCAGCATATAAAACTGGTCATAAATTATGTTTTCATGTTATTCCTATGTTATAGGTTATTATAAATGCTCAAAATAAGTCAACTTTATTACAATTGATATGAAAGTTATGATATTTATTACATGATGAATATGATGTTTAAATCTTAAAGAAAGATAATTGGCGATGATTATGATATATAAATGTTATGTGGAAATGAAATGTTTAGGGTATGAACTGCCCATTATGTTATGATATGAGGAGTTGGATATTTTGATATATTGATATCTTTGATAATTGAATAATATATAATAATTAATAGAAAATCTCATTTTATGTTGCATTGAGAGTCATATGTACATTTGGCATGCCATTAATGTAATACCCCAAACATCGGGTCAGTGACTAAAGTGTAAGAATTCAAAATTTAGTGGTTTGATTTTTATAAATTGAAATGTTCAAGGATTTATTTGGAAATTTTTGTTTATAATGTATTATCAAAGATTTAAGGATGGAAGAGAAAAATGATCTTTTGGCATGAAATAAATTTAAAATTCATTTTAATGCTATATTAACATGTGAGGAAATAAGAGAAACGAAAAGAAAAGCCTAGAGAATTCTCTTCATCTTCTTTTCTTCTCTTCCACCGTGAACTCCATTGCTAATGTGGGTATTCTTGAAGTTGATTGTTTCTTTAATTTTTGAATTGGTTTTGAGTTTTTGGATGGTATAGAAGCTTAAGAAAGCTTAAAGATGATTAGAAACTATAGGATTGATGAGTTAATGGTGATTTGGTAAAATGGGTTTTTAAGGGAGTTGATAAAAATTGATTAGTATTTAGATTTTAATGATATATTTGACTTGTAAAAGGTTTGAATAATATGTTTGAAGTATTAAATCAATCTAAATTGACCACTCAACCTGAAATGCGAGCGACTGCTTGGGTATATAACATTAAGACTAATGAAGATCGTGATGATCCAGAGATCATCGCAGGTACTTTCCAACTAATTGATAAACATGTTTTGGTATTTATTGACCGAGGATCAACTTATTCCTATATTAGTAATAAACTAGTGAGAGATTTGGGAATCCAATTAGAAGCTATAAGTAGTGAAGTTATTGCGAATAACCCGCTAGGGCATAGTGCTCGGGTGAACCAGATTTGTCGAGGGTGTCTTATAAGGATTAAGAGAACTGAATTCCCTGCTAATCTGATGGAATTACCCTTTGATGAGTTTGAGGTTATATTAGGAATGGATTAGTTGTATCGTTACCATACTAATGTTAATTGTCGATTGAAGCAGTTAATTTTGAGAAGTTTTGATGGATTAGAGATAATTGTAGTCAGCGAGAGAATTAATCCATTATCTAATGTGATATCGGTAATGTCGACTAAGAAATTAATGTTGCAAGGATGTCAAGATTTTATCGCTAATATGATTAATACTCGAGCCCCAAATATGAGATTAGAGGACATTTTGACACTCAGAGAATTTCCAGATGTGTTTCCAGATAAATTACAGGATTACCTCCAGATAGATAGATTAAATTTAAAATTGAGGTAATGCTTGGAACCTCACTTATTTTGATGGCTCCTTATAAAATGGCACCGAAGGAACTGAAGGATTTAAAGGCTCAGTTACAAGAGTTATTGGATAAAGGATTCATAAGACCCAGTGTATCACCTTGGGATGTGTCAGTGTTATTTGTAAAGAAAAAGATGGTTCAATGCATCTATGTATTGATTATTGGCAGTTCAACAAGGTGACAATAAAGACTAAGTATCTTCTCCCGAGAATCGACGATTTATTTGATTAACTTAAGGGATCTTCAGGGTTCTCTAAAATTGATTGCATTCTGGTTGTCACCAACTGAAGATACAAAAAAGGATATTCAAAAAAATGGTTTTAGGACCCGATATGACCATTATGAGTTTGTGGTAATGTCGTTTGGATTAACTAATGCACCGGTAGCGTTTATAGATCTTATGAATAGGGTATTCCAACTGTACCTCGATCATTTCATTATCGTCTTCATTGATGATATCTCGGTTTATTCAAAGACGAATGAAGAACATGATTCCTATCTTCGAGTCATTTTTCAAACACTTCGAGATAAGAAGCTTTATGCTAAGTTGTATAAGTGTGAGTTTTGATTACTTGAAGTTGCATTACTTGGACATGTAGTATCTACAGAGGGGATTCAGGTGGATCTCCAGAAGATTAAAACTAAAACCTTTATTGTTGGAGTGAATAAAAGAGTCTCAAATGAGAGATGAAAAGTGTTTAGCAAGAATAAAACAAGTGGAAAAGGTGAAATCAAATACTTTGAACTAAAGTCTGATGGATTTTTATACTACAGAGACCGAGTTTATGTTCTAAGTGATGAAGAGTTGAGGAAAAATATAATTTTGAAGTGCATTGTAGTCTGTTGACTATGCATCCAAGAGGGAACAATATGTATCAATATTTACAAGGACAATACTGGTGGCCATGTATGAAAAGAGCTATCACAGAGTTTGTTGCAAAGTGCTTAGCTTGTCAACAAGTAAAAGCTGAGCATCAGGTACCTTCAGGATTTTTATAATTAATCTTTATTCCTCGATGGAAATGGGAGAAAGTTATGATGGATTTCGTAACGGGGTTACCATTGACACCGAACAAAAATGATTATATTTGGGTGATAGTTGATAGATTGACGAAGACAGCGTATTTTATTCTTATTCAAACTAATTATTTGATGAATAAATATGTTGAATTATATATCAAGGAGATTGTTAGACTTCATGGAGTGTCGAGTTCAATAGTATCTGACATATATCCAAGGTTCACATCAAGGTTTTGGAAGTCTTTATATGAAGCCTTGGGTACTCGATTGAACTTTAGTACATCTTTTCACCCACAGACAGATGGTCAATCTGAGCGGACTATCCAGGTTTTGGAAGATATGCTAAGGGCATATGTAATTGATTTTAATAGATCTTGAGAGAAGTATTTACCGCTTGTAGAGTTTGCGTATAATAACAATTATCAATCGAGCATTAAAATGTCACCGTATGAGGCGTTGTATGGAAGACAATGCAGAACACTGCTTAATTTGTACGAATTAAAATTTGGGATGTTCTTGGTCCTAATTTGATTAAAGAAGTAGAAGAAAAGGTCCAGGTGATCCAACATAACATTAAAGTGGAAGCAGACAAACAAAAGTCCTACGCATATTTGAAAAGAAATGAGATTGGGTATCAAGTAGGAGATAAAGTGGTTTTGAAAGTCTCTCCTTATAAGAAAGTGCTTCACTTTTGGCGAAAGGAAAAGCTCAATCCTAGATTTATTGGCCCGTATAAGATTATAAAGAGAGTGGGACTAGTGGCATATCAGTTGGCATTGCCACCAGAAATGGAGAAAATCCACAATGTTCTTCTTGTTTCGATGCTTAGAAGATATCAATCAGATCCTTCTCACATCATAGCACCAGAAGAGATAAAAGTTCCAATCTGACCTGACCTATGAGGAAGAACCAGTGCATATTTTAGCACATGCAGTCAAACAACTAAGGAACAAGATGATTCTGTTAGTTAAAGTTCTTTGGAGAAATCACAAAGTGGAAGAGGTGACATGGGATCGTGAAGAGGACATGAGAAAACAATTTCCTCATCTCTTTGTGCAGTGAAAATTTGAGGAAGAATTTTCTTAAGGGGGGAATTGTAATACCCAAACATCGGGTCAGTTACTAGAGTGTAATAATTCAAAATTTAGTGGTTTAATTTTTATAAATTGAATTGTTCAAGGACTGATTTGGAAATTTTTATTTAGGATGTATTATCAAAGATTTAAGGATGGAAGGGCAAAATGGTCTTTTGGCATGAAATAAATTTAAAATTCATTTTAATGCTATATTAACATGTGAGGAAATAGGAGAAAGGAAAATAAAAGCCTAGATAATTCTCTTCATCTTCTTTTCTTCCCTTCCACCGTGAACTCCATTGCTTAGGTGAATATTCTTGATGTTGATTATTTCTTGAATTTTTGAATTGATTTTGAGTTTTTGAGTGGTATAAAGCTTAAAAAGATTAAATATGATTAGAAGCTATGTGATTGATGAGTTAATGGTGAATTTGTAAAATGGGTTTTTAAGGGAGTTGATGAAAATTGATTAGTATTTAGATTTTAATGATATATTTGACTTGTCAAAAGTCTGAATAAGATGTTTGAAATATTATAAAGGATCGGGAACATGTTTGTAGAATGGGTGTGATTTTTTGGTTTTAACCGTTTTAGTGAAAATTTTAGATTTTAAAGGGGATTTAATTGATATAAGTTGGTTGTGATAAATGTTATTGAGTTAAAGGGTATGAATAGAGTTAGAAGTTTGAGATTTAGGTGAGTTTTGGGTCAAATTTGAAATGAAATAAGTGAATTCTGGGCAAGGGTATCGGTACTGGAAGAACAATAACAATAGTATATGAATGGATGAACAAATCGATATTGAAGGGATAGTATTGATACTGGGGGTATCGATACCAATAGTAGGGTACCGATACTGTAATTGAAGAGGAAATTCCATAATGCAATTTGAGTATCGATACTGAGGTAGGTATCAGTACCATAGAAGGTAAGTATCAGTACTGGGTGTAGAGTATCGATATTGTTCAACCTGAAATTGTGAATTATGTGTTTTATTTAGTTTATGTAAATGCTAATTAGTTAACAATTATTTGAGTTCTGATATTCATTTGGTCATGTTAACGTGTAGATTTCAATCGAAATCAAGTACCGAACGACTCGCCGTAGTAAAGAGATTGAGCGAAAGTGAAAAAGATTTTGCTTAGGGCTTAAGTAAGGCAAAGGTGAGTGCATACTACTTTAATGTATTAATACAAGGGAGGAAGACTTGTGATGAGTCAACTTCCAATGATTTTAACTAAAATAGAATTTTGAATAGTTATTTATGTAAATTTTGTTTGGTTTTACTTAAATTGTATTGCAAATGCACTGTTTTAATTTCATTACTATGAATATATGTTCTATACGAATAAATGATAATTTGAACAATGATATGTGAAATATTTATATGGTTAAAGCCCAAAGTATGTGCTATGAGAATTAGAGGTATAATTGGTATGCCAACAGTCGAGGGATTCTACGCGGTCCTTCGGGACAATTCTATGTGGTCCTTCGGGGCAATTATACGCAGTCTTTCAAGACAAATCTATGTGGCACTTCGGTGCATATTCTACGTGGCACTTCGGTGCAAAATTCTACGCGGTAGTTTCGACTGCAATTACAGTGCACAACCTCAAAATACTCACATACCTTAAGTTCTCAGTGATATACGTTGGGCTATTTAAATAAGTTAATATGAATTGAACAGTGCATAACAATATATGTTATTTATATGAAATGTATCTTGTTTTACGTATTCAATGTTTCTTTTGAAATGTTTAAGCAAATGTTTTAATGTTTTATTGCGCTCATTTATGCCTCACTAAGTTAAAGACTTAATGTGTGAGTACATGTTGGTTCAGAGAAGTCAACAGAGTAAAGCTAAGTCAGGATAACATACCTTTAAAGAAGATCAGATCAGACCGATTTGAACAATAGGTGATTTTGTTATTTTGAAATTTTGTTGGCATGTACTACAAATGTTTAAATTGCAAATGCTCTGATCTGTTTTGTAAATATAATATTTAGAGTTTATGTAAATATATTAAGTATTTATTTTCATCTATAATATTAATTTCGATATTAACTTGCGTTAGGAGAGCTTCGCCACTAAAATAAAGATAAAAAGTCAAATATTAATCGGAATTTCAAAGAGTCAAGCAAGTATTGTGTCAATGTTACACCTCAGATTCATATTCGGGTTGTGTACGGGTCGGGGTGTGACAATTAAGTTAAGTACTTTCCACTTAAGTTATAGTACATTCGTGTACATTATGACTTACACCGTTGGTGCTCATGTTATGATTGCACTTGGAGTGCATTATATGTTTCAATTAAGATTGGCATCGTGATGTGCCCCGTGTGCACCTTATTTTCTACTCACGTACCTGGCATTCTCATAAATATGCATTGGGCTATGAATTTGAAAATATGCTATTAATTTGAAAAATTAGTTATGAATCTGACATTAAGCTATGAATCTGCAAATAAGATATGAATCTGAAAATAAGTTCTGATTTAGAAATTACATTCTGAAATGTGAAAGTATTTATTATGAACATTGAATATGAAAATGAATATGTGAATGAATATGAAAGTGGAAAATGAGAATAAAATAAGAAAGTTCTGAAAAGTATTTGAATGAAATAGAGTATAAAATGGTTGTTATGATTATTATTGATTATCATGGTTTTGACAAAATCATGAATGATGATTTTTAGGTCTCTGATTAGAGAAAGACAACTTGAATAAATTGGTTTGGATATTTAATGATTTTATTTGAATTTAAGTTTAATGTTTTTAATTGTTATGATATTTTAAGTTTTATATAAAGAAAATAATGTTATGATGTTGTTAAGTTGTTTAATATTTTATGTCACCTTAGTTTGTTTATAATGTCTCACTATGTGAAAACTTAGCGTGTGATGATTTTCACGCGTAGGTAAAGAAGGGCAAGTGAAGTAAGGAGTCCAGTTGGCATCAATCAAAAAAGAACAACTAAAGGTATCGCTAATGGCATCCTACTATTTTAAATTTTCTAGATGACATGTATACGAATAAGAAATGTCTAAGATATATTATTAGGGTTATAAATATGAATCGAAGTTTTATATTTTAGATAAAAATTATATTTTTCGAGAACAAAGAAATATTTTAAAATTAGGCAGTTTTTAAGAAATATTATTTACTATGAACTACTAAACTTCAGCCTAAAATTAAGCTTGATTTATACGATAATTATTATTTTACGATTTTACACAATTAATGGAATAATTGTAGAGTTAATAATGGAACAAAATTTTAAGCATTTATTATCATGAATGTTTGTAAAGTTGATATGACATCTTTAGCTCGTATTTTGAGACATATACAGTTATGAGTGTTACAATATTACTATTGTGATATGATTAGTTTGATATGACTCTAAATTCATATAGTTCAATATAAATCCTAGATATCATAATTTTTTTTTTCATGATTGGATTAACTTACCAATAATATTTTAGGATTCAAAATGTCAAAATGCCCCTAGCAGGCTGAGTAATGGAATCCCTCATGATATAACTATATGAATCTTAACTACTTCTATATATATATATATATATAAATCTTAAATTATTCTGCTGTAAAGGTTCCTGAACACCTTCCTGATACACCTGGATCATAAATGGTCCTGAAGTATCAATTTTAAATGTTTGAGTAGACCCATAGTAATCGATCCCTTTTAATAGGGACCTCGTTCCTAAAAGCTGATCAATTTACATAAGTTTTAAAGTTTCCATTCTTGATAACTATCAAGTGCCTCCAAAAAATATATGGATCCTCTAGTGTGTTCCCCATCCACAAAGTTATTCTCTGTGTTTTACAAAAAGTCTAACTCTATTATTTGAAACAAAAACATGATTTTTGATTTCTAATACAAGGTACAACTAGCTCCTGATTTTTGATATTACTGGTATTTTTGAAACTTTTTTATTTAGATACTATCTAGGTAGGTTAGAGTATGGAGGTTTAGCTATGATCAAGCTGGTAAATTCTTATGGACCTAACGTAACCCTTGGTAGGCTCTTAGACCTCGAGATGTTTCCTTGGGTAGGCTCTAAGGCCCCAAGGGCATTAGCTTAGGTTGGTTCCTAGGTCCCATAGACCTAGGGTAAGCCCTTATGGATGCAGTTCTGGGGAACAACATATAGTGTACGGTTAGAGGGCATTTATGTGATTTAAATAACTACAATGTCATTTTTAAAATATTATGTTGGATCACGATTCTGATATTATAGTTTACTGCTCAATCTGGTTTCTATTGGATATTGTATGGGGTAGGAGTTTAGAGTACGGAGGTTCAACTTTGATCAAACTAGTAATTCCTTATGGACCTAAGGTAACCTTTTGATAGGCTCTCAAGCCCCGAGATGTTCCCTTGGGTAGGCTCTCAGTCCCCAAGGTATTCATAGGATAGGCTCTAAGGTCCCAAGACATTCCCTTAGGTTAGCTTCTACGTCCAATGGACCTAGGTTAAGTCTTTATGGATGCAGTTCCCAGAATTGCATATCGGTGTTTGATTGGAGGGTATCATAATGATTTTAAAACATGTTTTACTAAAATAAACTAATATTATTTTTAAATTATGATTACATTTATTCTGGTTTTAAGGGAACACACTAGACATCCTATTTCGATCTCCTGAATCTGTTCCTCTGAACTGTAAGCTTCCTGTTTATTACCTGAAGAAATATCAGTGGAACCTTTGCTCATCATTAATACCTGTAAATGCTTGAATAACTAAGGAAATTTCATACTTTACCACATATATGTTTGTCCTTTAGCATATCATCTGGTAGTTTTGTATTACTGAGCTTTCCCAAAGCTCATTCTGCTACTTACAATTTTAGGTTAAAGAATCAATCATGTGCAATTGTCGACTCAATAATGGAGTTCATTCGGTGTCACTTGCAAAGTACGGTACCAATATAATTAGGGAGCATGTAGGTCATATTTTGTTTGTATATGAGAGTTAGTGAATTGTTTCGATATTTATTGTGTTTCTGAATTTTGTTTTAACATCTGAACGTCTTATAAATTATTGTAGTTATTCTGACATGGTTTTACATTTTTAAATTATTCTTGGTAAAATTTTAATTTTTCCTAGATTTTATTGTGGGTCGCTTCGGTGGCCTTAATGTGACACCTCGGATCGGGTTACCCATATCAGTCTGAGGGGGTTACACAGTTTCAAGTGTGAATTGAGGGAAAGTATGATGAGAGCAACTAGAGTGTCATTAATGAATAATTAACTGAAAGTCGAGTATCAAGCTAAAAATATATATACCAAGCGGGTAGCGATAAAAATAATTTTCGTAAGAATATAAAATGTTAAAGATACCTTTAAATGTGAAAATGAAAAAAATGCCTTTGAGTGTTAATTGACCAAAATATAGTGCTCTAATGAACTAATAGATGTGAAAGACTAATAAATCATTGCATAATGTTTTAAATGAGAGAATCACTGAGATAGTGACGAGTTAGGGTTGTGATAAGTTACGATAGTGACATTTACCTTGATTACCCTTGTGTAGCTTTGGTTGATGTATATTGAAACGTTTAGCTCTATAAAAGAGATTAAAAAATGAGATAATAATGTAGCGATAATGTTATATGGGTGAAAATCATAAGAACCTTATGAGGTAAGATTCCATAAGACTTATGCATTTATTTGACGCTCGGGAAATGATAAGGACATTCAAATTACTTTTATTTGTGTGACGATCGTTCTATTTATTGAGAAATATTCAGATATATCCAATTTAGTACGAGAGCACTTTAAATGGTAGTTGGATGTTGTTGTGATGCTTCGTAACCCATACACGAGTACTCTAGAGGAGTAGACTAGTCAGGTGTTAGATGTTGATGCTTCGTGACCCAGATCTCACCCTAGATACTTGGTAGTGAAGGTCATTTGGACATAAGATGTTAATACTTTGTAACCTATATCTTATACAGAGTACCTATGTTGTAGGTTGGAGGGGTGTGAGTCTCGTGACCCTAGATTACATCATGATGCCTACTTATGTATGTATGCAAGTCATAAGATAGAGGAGTGTGAGTTTCTTGAAGCTAAGTGACCCCGAACTACTACACTAAGATGCTTACTTATTGATGTATGATTAGTATTGATGGTTATGCGAGATTGGGTACTATCATTGTGTGTTGCATGATGATGCACAATAGTGTGATATTGAGGCCATATACCTAGTATATGTTTACTCATAGCGATGTCTTTAACAGGGACTAAGGGAAGCATGTGACTCATATTATAGTAATAGAACCGTTAAATCTTAAGTGGGTAGCACTTAATTATGATTATGCATGTATTTGTTGTTTATCACCATGTCTTCTAGCATGCTCATGTTTATGAGATTCATATGCTGCTCTAGATTAGTGATTATAATATTGGACTTTATAAGCTCAACGTTTGGATGTTTATGTTCGTATGTTAGTATATTAATTCGTTCGAGGAGCACCGTCACGGCAAGATTTCTAACTTTTTCTATAACTGCAACAACTATCGAGAGTTATCTAACTTTTAATAAAATTATCAATAATTTTAATTTCGACAAATATTATAGGAAATTCAACAATTAACTTAAAAACTACCATCATTAGTTATAACTCCTAAAAAATCGTGAAAGGTTTTTGGATTTATCTTTGAGTTGTGCAACATTTCTCACAACTATGATAATGTTGAAACTCTTGTAGCTTTTTCAATGACCAAGTCAATTTTCTTGTAGTTACCATGAACAATTGAACATATACATTGTTCAATGAATGACATAAAAATAACAAAATTAATTCTAATTATTAAAAAATTATAGTAATTTTTTCAGATTTTCTATTTAAAAAATATTCGATATTTTTCATAATTAGGATAATTGTTAAAAATGTATAAAGTTTTTAACAATTTAATTAATTTTTTATCGTAATTACTACAGATATCGATGTATGTACAAATTTTTTAGTAACTAACTTATTTTTCTTGTAATTTTGCCAACCACTTCAACGATCAGAGAATCGATAAATATTCTTTTTTTTTGTGAAAAAATATCAGAAGTTTTCTAATTAAAAAAAATAAATATCAACTTTTATTATTTTTTTTCTCTTAATATTGTCCTGCAACTCAGAAAATAAACTCAATGTGAATTTTACTAATATTTTTCGTCGTTGATCGTTACAGTGCTAACGTGGTAGTTCAAAGTGCTAACATAGCAGTCTACGGTGCTAACCTGACAATATATCTGTTATGTTTGAGTTACCAATTTAACTCATATATCATGTTATCTGTCATGTTATCTATTAACGTAGAGTATCACATCAGCATCGTGGATTGCAATGTTAACACCGTGAACTATTACGTCGGTACCGTAACGGTTAACGACGGAAAATATTAGTCAAAAAATCACATTGAATTTATTTTCTGAACTAGATGATCATATTAGGAGAAAAAATAATATGAAAATCACATTAGCTTTTTTTAAAATTACAAAAACTTCTAATATATTTTTACTTATTTTTTTATCTGATATTAAAATTCACTTCTTACGGTATCGAAAAAAGTCGCATGGTACATATACAATTAAAAAATTAAATTGATTGTCATCCTATGGTGGTGCCACCTAACGAGCAAAGTGTATGCCAGCAAAGCAAAGGAAGAGTGGCCAATTTTTCATCTTTGTGAGACGACGGCCAAGTGACTGGTTTTTCAAAACCCCCATCCCAATTGCTAACCCATCGGGAATCGAACGATTTTCTGGTTGTCAACGCGAGTCTATAGATTGTATCGACCGATCTTTTGTCCTCATTTTCTGGACTGCGGGCTCTAGACGTTGAATATTAGTCCCCCGCAATAAGACAATAAATTTATTACTAGAATAAAAAAGAGAAGTTTCTATTTGGACAAAACTGAAACCTAATAATTTAACTCGATATAGCCTACAAAGTGTGAAAAGTACCAAAAAAGTACAAGGTATATAGTATCAAATGACGGATTTGGTTAAGATGTATGTAAATTCTTTCTATGTTCAAGGTTGAAATAAAAAGGAGTAATAGTTAAGTGGTTATAAGTATAGTTTATCCTTTGATAAATGTAAAGATTAAATTATATAAAAATTTATTAAAAATATTATAATCCACTTATACAATGTATTTTTTTTTTGTAAATTTATGATCGTTGGATGAGTAAAAATAGATGACTAAGATTAACTCATCTTTTTTTCTTCTAATAAATATATTTTCATTTCTTATTATCAATCCCATCCGTTTATTTTCATTTATATAACATTACTAAATCTTTATAAAACTAAAAAAAATTACATTAGGTAATTAAATCACATCTCTAATTGAAATATTAAAATGACGATGGAGTTAAGTTAAAATACTAGACTTTTAGACTAATAAAAACTTTTAGAACAATAATTAATGATCAAATTGCCAACTAATCTCCCCTTTTTTGTTTAGGTCTGACGGGGCACGTTTCCTTGAACAAATTGGGTCTTCGGCTTTTACATTAAGCCTTTTTTTTTTCCAACCACACACGTAAGACAACCGACCCTTAATGTGATAATATAGTTTTATAATCTACCTTTTTCAGGGATGCGCATGTAAAAACAAAGTCAAACCTCCTCGTAGTATAAAAGGGTACCGACACACTCCTCACGGTCCAGTATCTTGAGGAGGATCAGGAGATAATCCGACATTATGGCCAAAAGGATTGGAAAACAAGCAAGCAAGAACAATTCATGGAAGAAGGTCAAGGTACACAATCAATTTTAGTGTTTTCAATCTTTCTTTCCCGATAAAATCCTTATTTACTCTTGTTGCTGATTGGAAGGAGAAGGAATTGAAACTGAAGAGGCTTAAAGCTGAGTTAAGGAATGCGAAGTCGGATACAACAAGCACATTAAAAGCCTTGGAAGAGCTTCACCTCACAATCACCCAAATTCGGGAAATGATTCGTCCCCTGTTGCCACCTGACTGGCTGGATGCTCAACTCATTGCCGTTTTGCATGGCGGTTGATGAGCTTCTCTTGAATAATGGAATATGGATATTTTAGTCCGAGTCTCAAGTGTTTTATCATAGATTGTATTATTATGTTTTCAGGGTATATGCAGTTTGCTGGATTGGCCGTTATGGACCCCTCTGTAAGGATTAATGATATATAAAAACAGAACATATGCACATATGCTGAACTCTGGCCTTTTTTCTACCGAGTACCCAACTATGGGCACTAAAATGTATTTTTATATCAGTTTTATCGTTAAACTTTAAAACACTTTATTTTTACACACAAAAGTTTAGTATGGCGTAATTGTAAGATATATCGAATTCTCATCTACAAAATTGTGATAAGTGTCCACAATATCAATTTACATGATCAAATTCATGATTAATTTCAGTAATAACTCTTAACTTATAAGTTGTTTCCAATCTTAAGAAATATTCGGGAGATGAAAATCTTTAATGTCATTAATAACTAATCCTAATATCTTTTTTTTTCTTTTGGATAATCGACTAATCATAATATCATTTCTTTATTTGATGTGGTTTTCAAGTTGCCAATTGACCAACTACACCTTTATATATATATATATAAAGCAAGAAACCTAGTCTAACTACAAGTTTATTTTCCAACACAATCTATTGGGACAAAAGAGACTGTCCTGTTTTGAAGACCATATTCCACCTGAAAATTTACTTGTGCGTATCTTCCAAAGACGGGGGTTAGTGTTGGTTGGAACTATCATCATACAAACCAAGTCGCCGTTAACTTGAAATGTGTTGACAGGTTGCAACCGGACGTCGGTACTGGTGAAATGGAACACCATTTCCGGAACATCGATGCTAGTCCCGGCTCCATAACACAAGTTAAATGTGCCTGAAGGGTCTTGCATTGGTTTTTCTACAATGGCATCTTTCACCATAGCCTCTACGTCGTTATACAAATCTTGTTTCAGGATCGTTAATGTAATTGCAGAAGCAATCACGACATTCCCTTGGCTTGAAGACGGCCGCGCGGTCTTGTTTCCGATGGTAACACTTTCGAGAGTAAGGTAGTAGAACGTTTGAGGGTAATTGGACACGAGAGGAGTTGAAACAGAACCGGGAAGAGAAGTTATCGATTCTTGTCCGAAGATTAATTTACCACTAGATTTCGTAGAATGTGGAACGAAACAATAGGAGAACCTGTGATTAATTTGAGTTCCTTTCTGAGAAACTAGTGAAAAAGGCCCTCCTCCTAAGCCAACAATTCCGGCGAAGCCAAGTTGTCCGAAGTTAACTTGATTATTGCGTCCACAGCCAAATATAGACATGGGGAATGCGATTTTTTCTCCATTTTCGGAATCGATACTCAAGGTATCAGAACTCAGGATTCCTAGGGTACTCAACCCTTCCGGATACGTACTATTATATTGACAATCATTGGTCTTGAAGCATTGTTGTCCACTCCAAGCTTGACAAATCTGTGAATCGCAAGAAGACGCTTCGGGATCGAAAAGAGAAGAGCCTTGAGAGTAACACCGAGTACACGGAACACATTGTATCCAAGTAAGGTCAGTTGCTGTATCCACAATGGCAAAGTATTCAACAGGCGGGGTTCCAAAGGACAGGTTCATCAGATAGAAGCCCTGAGCACTCGGAATAACGACGGATTTGGCGACATTGTCCTTAATCGAAGACTGTACGTGTTCGATTTGGTGCATCGAATGAATGACGTTTTTTTTCTTCTTAGGATCTCCTCAGAGACGATAGAAGCATTGTAGAAGGGAGATAGTGGTGAATGGCGATGAATAAGATCAACAGTTAAACCATATGGTGCCTTTACTAGGATAGATGAAATGACAGTGAGCAAAAGCAGTCAGATGATGCATCGTGCTACAAAATGAATGACTACTGTATGTATATACCACTTTGCATATGCTGATACTTATACTGGGATTTTGAACAATTTTTTTATATAAATTTCCTCAAAGTTCTACTGTTATTAATGAAGAAATTAATGAATTCCAATTGCATGAACATTTTATACAGGACAAATTGTGAAATGGAAACATAATATATACTAAAAAATCAATTGATAATGAATAAATGGTCAGCTCAAGTAAAAGGACACAAATAATTTAAAAATTACCCCAAATTCGTGAAGAAAGAGTGTTCTTTTTTCTAAGAAAAATGTATCGGCTTACTTTGTGTGAACAGAGGAGTTGACTCAAGCGATTTGATGGATTATATTAAATAAGGCATGTTCAACTATTTTCCATTGTTACATGTATTTATTTAATATTTAAACTATAAATTAATATTTTATGCCAAAATAGTATCTATTGTAAATTAATTAGAAAATTCCCTTGTTTTGTTTCGAAAAACTATATTAAAAAGTTAAATGTTACAAAATAATCTAAATGAAGCAATAAGATCAAACAAGAAGAACAAAAGATTTTAGGAACAAGTGGAGATAATTTTTTTATTATCTCAATATGAGTTGTGTATAATGATTTCTCTGAACTCTATATTTATAAGCATAAGGAGTATACATCATATAGAACTCTAATTCTAATGGATTTTAAAGTCCTAATAATTAGTATATTAAAATCGTACCTTATAGATAGAGATAAAAGATAGAGATATACATCCATATAAATAAATATTCATAACACTCCCCTTAGATGTCTATGAAGATAATGTGTCTCGTTAAAACCTTATTAAGATAAAACCCTATGAGGAAAAATCTTAATAAAGGAAAAAGAGCACACATATCTTTAATATATATAATATGTTGCCTCATTAAAAACCTTACCAGTGGGACAAAACCATGGTTAAGGGAAAAAAAGTAAATCACATATTTGCTTCCCTCATGATAATATCTCATAAGATCTTTGGATATTACAACTCAATCTTGAATACAATTTTCAAATGTTCAAGTAAATAATACATCAATGAATAGATCTTTTCAAATTACCATTTGAACGAATTCGTCAAATATTTACATTGCTCTTCTTTTGAAGATCACGAGAGAGGAAACTCTAGAAAAATATGTTTCTTTTGATGTATCATCTTTTCACTTGTTCTAATTTAAATACTCGATGTACAGGTCGAGATAAAACTTGATTTCAAGATTCTTTATATTGCATATTCCTTTAAATGATCAAATTACTTTTGAAATTTTCAGGAATTCTATTTTAAACTCTTTAGGAGTTCCAATTAAAAGTATATAGTGATTATTATAAATTGATCTTGATGTATGTATAAAGACATATGAGCGAGTAGACTCTCATCGATTAAGATATATCATACACACTTAGATCGATTCATTTCATCTAAATAATTTAGCAAATATATTTGTACTAATTTCCTAGGAATTTGTAAATGCTTCTAGCATTTTAATCCTTCAGGGATAAATATCATTATATATGAATCCACAAACCATTAGACACGCTATAAATTTATCATAATTGCTAGAGTATTAAAGTAATTGCATCCACCACGAGTTTAAAGTCTTTATGATTCAAGTCGTATTGTATATCTTACGACTACTCATTTATACCTTACTTGCATTACACCTTTAGGTGTTTGGATTTTTTGTTCTTGTTTTGGAAATTGATTTAACTTCACTTGAATAACGTCTTTCCATGTATCTCAAATTATTTTCATATCTATATTTCTGGATAGATTTCAATTCAAGATCCTCATTTTATTTCTTGACTTCTATAGTAATAGTATGTAACATCCCAAAATATGGGTTAGTGACTAAATTGTAAAACTTCAGAATTTGGTGATTAAAGTAGAATAATTGGATAATTCAATGATTTATCTGGAAGGATTGTTAGTAATTATTAAAAGAATTAAAGGGCAAAATGGTCATTTAACCATTAAATGATTAAATTGTATTATGTTGAGGATATATACGGGGGAAAGGGATAAGAAGAATATCTCTTCTTCTCCTCTTTGTTCTTCCATACGAGAGAAATCCACAGCAAATGTAAGTTTTCTATTTTCTTGGTTATTTGTTGTTTTAAAAGTTGGGTTATGATCACTAGATGATAATTAAGCTTAAGGAAAGCTTAATTTGTTCTAAAACAAAAAGATGAAGAAGTTATAAGAGATTTAAGAAAATGAGTTTTTATATGAAATCATGGAAAAGAGTTGATAAGTTGAATTTGAAGTTAAATTTAACTTGTCATCATGCTAATTAAGGAATATGAAGTGTTAGAATGGTATTTAGAACATATTGAAATTTGAGTATGATTCTTGAATTACATATGAAGGATAGGATTTTGAAGTTATAGATGATTTTCATGGATATAAGTTGATTTAAGTAATGGTAGTTGAGTTTAATGACATGATAGAGTTTTAAAATAGAAGAATTAAGTGAAGAATTGATGATTTTCGGGGTTAAAATATAATTTTTGGGTAGAGGGAACCGATACCCTATGAAGGGAATCGATTCCCCCTCTTGGACGAAAATTCCAGTATGTGCAGGGGGAACAGATTCCCCCTGGGGGTATCGATTCCCCCTAAATGAAAAAATGGAATTTGATTCATTAAACCGGTTTAAGTTATTAACATCAAGTTTAAAGTTTAGGCTTCTGATAGTTGTTTTGAAATGATATATTTATATAGATATTGAGCCTAAACAAGTTTCGGAATAATCAAAGGATTATAATCGAATCAAAGCAAAGCTAAGGTGAGTGCAATTTTAATTGTACTTATATTATTGAGCGAACATTGGCTTGCAATGAGCCAATGATAGATTTACTATGGTAAGAAGTGACTCCTAAAATATTATTTGATATGTGATTCTTATATGTACATGAATACATGATATGCATAAACATAAGAGCATGAAACATAAGATATATGATATGATATACATGATTATATGCATATGTGATATATGCTATGAGATATGACCAATGTGAAATGAAATAAGCTATGTGAATATATGAAATGACATATGAATATGCAATATGTGATATGATATAAAATATATGGTTACACATACATGTGGTATGTGACAGAAGAGAAATAACAAGTGATGAGAAATATATTCATAATAAATGCCCATAGTATATGATACGAGAGCTATAGGTATAGTTGGCATGCCAAGAGTCAAGGGTATTGTAGTCCTTTGGGATGTAGTCATTCGGGACGTAGTCCTTCGGGATGTAGTGGTCCTACGGGACATATATAGCAGTCCTTCGGACGAATACTGAACAAATGTTTGGTGCCCCATGAGGGAATTTATACGAGCTGTGGTGACAGCATTGGTGCACAACCTCAATGTACTCACATACCTCTATTCTCAATAATATACATAGGCAACAACAACAATAATTGAAATATAAATTAAAGTGAAAGTGATTCAAAAAGGTAAGTTTCATGTGTGCATGACTTGATTATATATGTCATAGGAAATATATCCATGCATATTGAAATATCATGATCAAATGGTAAGAATGCATTCTCATGAATCTACTGTTACATGTTTATTTATTGCCTCACTAAGTCTATGACTTAGCGTGTAAGTGATTTACACGTAGGTACCAAGAAACGTGAAGAGCAAGAATAGAAATGACAAGGACAGTATTATTACTAGAAGATCAGATCAGAAGTAATCGACAAAGTATGTATTTTGTTGTGTATAGAGTGTTGGCATGTAATAAGTCGTTAATTATGAGTACTCTGATCAAGTTTGTATTTTGTGGTCTCTTTTATGTAAATTAAAGTATTTTGTTTTAAACAAGTTTTAAATTCCCCGGGGTTTTTCTTTAAGTGTCAAGGTTTGAAAAGTCAATGTGACACCTCAGACTCGTATTCGGGTCGGGTATGGGTTGGGGTGTTACAGTTAATGGTATCAGAGAGATTATATGGTTACATGGTGTACCTGTTTCCATAGTTTTTGATCGGGATCCTAGATTCACGTCACGATTTTGGAAGTCTTTACATGGATCATTGGGCACAAGACTGAATTTTAGCACAGCGTTTCATCCTCAGACAGATGGTCAGTCTGAACGAACTATCCAAATTTTGGAGGATATGTTAAGAGCTTGTGTTATCGAATTTAAAGGATCGTGGGAAAAATATTTGCCACTTGCTGAATTTGTGTATAACAATAGTTATCATTCAAGCATCAAAATGGCTCCATATGAAGCTTTATATGGAAGAAGATGTCGTACACCCTTGAACTGGTATGAACTTAAGGATCGAGAAGTTATTAGTCCTGAGTTGATTCAGGATATGGAAAAGAAAGTTCAAGTCATTCAGAATAATCTGAAAGCTGCAGCTGATAGACAGAAATCATATGCTGATTTAAAAAGGAAAGAAATTGAGTTTTAAATCGGAGATAAAGTGTTCTTGAAAGTGTCTCCGTGGAAGAAAGTATTGAGATTTGGACGTAAAGGAAAATTGAGTCCTCGGTTTATTAGACCATATGAAATCGTTAAGAAAGTAGGACCAGTGGCATATCAATTGGCTTTGCCACCTGAAATGGAGAAAATCCACAACGTCTTTCATGTCTCCATGCTTAGGAAATATCGATCCGATCTATCTCATATTGTGACTAAGGAAGATATCGAAGTTCAATCAGATTTGACTTATGAGGAAGAACATGTTCAAATATTGGCTCACGAAGTAAAGCAATTAAGGAACAAGACTATTCCATTAGTCAAAGTGTTGTAGAGAAATCACAAGGTGAAAGAAGCGATGCGGGAACGTGAAGAGGACATGAAGATTCAATATCCCCATCTCTTTGTACAATAAAAATTCGAGGACAAATTTTTTTAAGGGGGAGAGATTTGTAACATCCCAAAATACGAGTTAGTGACTAAATTGTAAAACTTCAGAATTTGGTGATTAAAGTAGAATAATTGGATAATTCAATGATTTATCTGGAAGGATTGTTAGTAATTATTAAAAGAATTAAAGGGCAAAATGGCCATTTAACCATTAAATGATTAAATTGTATTATGTTGAGGATATATACGGGGGAAAGGGATAAGAAAAATATCTCTTCTTCTCCTCTTTGTTCTTCCATACGAGAGAAAGCCACAACAAAGGTAAGTTTTCTATTTTCTTGGTTATTTGTTGTTTTAAAAGTTGGGTTATGATCACTAGATGATAATTAAGCTTAAGGAAAGCTTAATTTGTTCTAAAACAAAAAGATGAAGAAGTTATAAGAGATTTAAGAAAATGAGTTTTTATATGAAATCATGGAAAAGAGTTGATAAGTTGAATTTGAAGTTAAATTTGACTTGTCATCATGCTAATTAAGGAATATGAAGTGTTAGAATGGTATTTAGAACATATTGAAATTTGAGTATGATTCTTGAATTACATATGAAGGATATGATTTTGAAGTTATAGATGATTTTCATGTATATAAGTTGGTTTAAGTAATGGTAGTTGAGTTTAATGACATGATAGAGGTTTAAAATAGAAGAATTAAGTGAAGAATTGATGATTTTCGGGGTTAAAATATAATTTTTGGGTAGAGGGAACCGATACCCTATGAAGGGAATCGATTCCTCCTCTTGGACGAAAATTCCAGTATGTGCAGGGGAAACAAATTCCCTCTGGGGGTATCGATTCTCCGGGAACAGATTCCCCCTGGGGGGTATCGATTCCCCCCTAAATGAAAAAATAGAATTTGATTCATTAAACCGGTTTAAGTTATTAACATCAAGTTTAAAGTTTAGGCTTCTGATAGTTGTTTTGAAATGATATATTTATGTAGATATTGAGCCTAAACAAGTTCCGGAATAATCAAAGGATTATAATCGAATCAAAGCAAAGCTAAGGTGAGTGCAATTTTAATTGTACTTATATTATTGAACGAACATTGGCTTGCAATGAGCCAATGATGGAGTTACTATGGTAAGAAGTGACTCCTAAAATGTTATTTGATATGTGATTATTATATACACATGAATACATGATATGCATAAACATAAGAGCATGAAACATAAGATATATGATATGATATACATGATTATATGCATATGTGATATATGCTCTGAGATATGACCAATGTGAAATGAAATAAGCTATGTGAATATATGAAATGACATATGAATATGCAATATGTGATATGATATAAAATATATGGTTACACATACATGTGGTATGTGACAGAAGAGAAAGAACAAGCGATGAGAAATATATTCATAATAAATGCCCATAGTATATGATACGAGAGCTATAGGTATAGTTGGCATGCCAAGAGTCGAGGGTATTGTAGTCTTTCGGGACGTAATCCTTCGGGACGTAGTGGTCCTACGAGACATATATAGCAGTCCTTCGGGACGAATACTGAACAAATGTTCAGTGCCCCATGAGGGAATTTATACGAGCTGTGGTGATAGCATTGGTGCACAACCTCAATGTACTCACATACCTCTATTCTCAATAATATACATGGGCAACAACAACAATTGAAATATAAATTAAAGTGAAAGTGATGCAAAAAGGTAAGTTTCATGTGTGCATGACTTGATTATATATGTCATAGGAAATATATCCATGCATATTGAAATATCATGATCAAATGGTAAGAATGCATTTTCATGAATCTACTGTTACATGTTTATTTATTGCCTCACTAAGTCTATGACTTAGCGTGTAAGTGATTTACACGTAGGTACCAAGAAACGTGAAGAGCAAGAATAGAAGTGGCAAGGACAGTATTATTACTAGAAGATCAGATCAGAAGTAATCGACAAAGTATGTATTTTGTTGTGTATAGAGTGTTGGCATGTAATAAGTCGTTAATTATGAGTACTCTGATCAAGTTTGTATTTTGTGGTCTCTTTTATGTAAATTAAAGTATTTTGTTTTAAACAAGTTTTAAATTCCCTGGGGTTTTTCTTTAAGTGTCAAGGTTTGAAAAGTCAATGTGACACCTCAGACTCGTATTCGGGTCGGGTACAGGTTGGGTTGTTACATAGTATTTGTAAGATCTCTTCATTATTTCTATTTTCATTTTTCAGGTACCTGAAACTCTTCTAAAGTTATATTATTAGTGATGTCTTGGGTTTCTTCGCGAGTACCCGCCTCTGCTATATGACCATATTATACTAATTTTCATTTACGTGAATTTTAATTGTCAGAACTATCATGCTTCGGGCATGGTTCACATTCTTTTACTCTAACATGTTATCTTTTTGGGATTTCGATTCAAATTTAGAGCATTTTCAACTGGTATATGAGATTTGATTACTCTCATTAGGTCAGTAAATAATTATGGTAGTTAACTTGTAATGAATTATCTTATGAACCTTTGGTTCACAACACTATGTACGAGGATCTAAATAAATGATAATTCATTCATATTTTCATCCAGTTGATTCTTCTCTCCCCTGATGAAAAATAATTGAATCTCAAAGTATTCAATAAAGTGAGACTCATATTCAATATATATATATATATATATACATTCTCAATCTACTTCAAATATCAATTTATGTGCATTTGTGGTGGATCAATATAAACTTATAATACACAACTAAAAAATTTATAATGGGAAATATATGGTTTATGACCATAAGCAAATCATAAGGAGTATAACTTGTTGGCTTGATGCGTAATATTTCTATATGTGAATTACCATATAGATATTAGAACTTTTGTTCTCTTAGTTTAGCTATTAAAAGGAGGCAATACAAAATTTTTGCTAACTGTTTGTTCATAAACTATGAGCTTTGTAACAACTATTTCAATTGATATACAATATAATCTTTGAAATCCCGGAATATAAATTCACTAAATTTAGCAAGACGAATAGTTTTAATTGCATAATTTGAAAATTTTAATTTTTTCTACAAACTACAAGTTGTGAGTTGGTAATATATGTGATTTATCTCATAGATACATATACTAAAATTTTATCAAAATTTTCTACTTTGTTGATAAATGGGCCCATATGTCAATCAGATATACAAGACATTTGTTCTCAACTTTAACTAGTGATGTTTTGAATTCATTTTGATAACAAATAACAAAGAATTTCAGGTTCTTTTAAATTATGTAAATCTCAATAATATTTGCATTATTATTGATTGGGATGGTCTAACCAATCATTCCAATTAATTAAAATTTTTGAACTTGTAAACTTATGGTTTATCATAACGTGTGATCCAATTTCATTTAAAATTTGTAAATTGTGGTTTACTAATATGTGGTACAAACAAAAGAGGCTAGATAATTTTAAGATACAAGTTTCCTCAAAACTTGAAAGTACACTATTCGTCATAAAATTGTTAATTCTAATAGGAATATATTTAATTCTTCTGGAGCTTTCAATAAATTTTGTACTACAAATATTAATAACACAATTTACTATGAGAAACATGACAAATAAAAATAAACCATGATAAGTGTATCTAGAGGTTGTTAACAATGTCATCATCATGGTTGTTCTCGCATAGACTATCATAAACATTAAAACAACCTTCCTTTCATGGTAAAATCAAAACCACAAATAAAAATATCAAATCTCATAAGTAATTAATATAATAAAATAACATTGAATAGTCAACCTTTGTGTTTCTAACATTCATTATCAATCTATAAAACTGTCATAAAAGATAGCAAAATATCCAACCATTATCATTCAATTATTCTAAATGAATAAAATTACATTTATTCATGGAAACCTAACATTCAAGTTGATCACATAGAATTTGTAATATCAACTCTTTGATTCATACCCCCCCTCTCATTATATATATAGCTATCACAAAAAGTCATAAACAACATAATACTTTAAAAATAAATATAGAATTAAAACAAATGTACTTGCGTAATCTTATGCTCAGATAAATTGTCTAGATTCAAGTTTTCGTCCAAGTTCAACAATTCGGCTCATTGTAACAAGCAAGATAGGAAGACACAATCATAAGCTCAATTTCATGCTAATCACCAGATTTCGTTAATAAAGTAACAAAGGGTTTGTTATCAACCACATTCATCTTCTCTAACAAATTTACGAAATGTTCATCATATCACAAGCAATTTAGTAGGAACCGTGAAAGTTTGCTAGAATTAAAAAAAAATCATATCCCATGTAAACTATATTAAGCAATATCATGATTTGAAAATAACATATAAAACATAAATTATTATGATACTTTAAGTATAGACCATAACTAATAGATGGTTATACGACTTCAATCATGAACGAAACAATATAAATGACATTATTCCCTTTTTAAAACTCTAAATAGTTGAAAACAGAGAGCGCGTAGCACAATATCAAAGGTTTCCAGTTACAAATTGATAAGATTTTTTTTTCATATAAATCACACAATAGATAGGATACAGCCATTGATTATTTACTTTCAATTATCGAATCAAATAATGATATCAATCTCAAAGATAACCTGCTAATTGGTTTGAGGATGAACCCATTAATAACGAAGGACAGAACTAGTGTTCTTTGGAGAGAAAAAATATCCAAGTTATGAATTTTAAAGATCAAAAATAAAAATTGATCAAATTAATGATCGATATCATCATTTGGCATATATGTCAATGATTCTTTTAGTTTTTATGAGCTTAGCCAGCAATCCAAACTTAACCTAGCAACAAGAATTATTTGAAAAAAATAGTATGCACCGCTAAATGAAAACTATCATGAGGGTTGCTAAAGTGATGCGGTCATAAATGACAGTAGATTCCATGAAATATAACACATAGGGTACCCTTTTCTCATCGATCAATCTAATATACATGAAAATATATATCTATTGAAAAAATTAGTGTAGTCACAATTCATATCCCCACCGATCCTCAAAAAATCAAATATTAATATTTATAAGTATATATTAACAAGAACAAATCAACATTAGAAAATCAAGCGGAGACTAAGGTTAATCCATATTAGTTTAATAAATCAAATAATTTTTTATGATTATAATAATGCAAATAACAATAGTCACACAAGTTTAATCCAACAATACAACCAATTCATTGAGCAGTCCAATATATTTATTGAACTTAAACATAAATGTTGTTCTAACAAAAAAATATAAAGGAACACTAAGTCACAGTAGTCCTCTTCACATATATGTATTTGTTATGAAACAAAATCATTACGGAAAAACAATGTGAACGAATTTAAAATTATAATTTAAAGAACGATAAAAAATGTGGAATACACTATCTGAGATTGTGATGTATTCTTCTAAGATCTTGAACGGAGAATTGTGGACTATAAATCTAATCTTCGATATTACAATATATCCAAACAAATCAATAAGATAGAATAAGAAGAACAAAAGATATAGGAACAAGGGGGGAGAACTGTTTTATTATCTCAATCTGTATTGTATATAATGTTTCTCTAAGCTTCATATTTATAAGGATAAAGAATAGATATCATAAAGAACTCTAACTCTAATAGATATTAATGTCCTAATAATAAGTATATTAAAATCCTATCATAGAGATAAAAGATAGGGATAGATATTCGTATAAATAAATATTCATAACATTAAAAATATTAAATTAATTTAAAGTTAAGTTATAATAAAATATTATATCAATTTAAACATAATATAAATACATAAAAAATAATCAAAATTACATCCATCATGACAGTGAATGAAGGGTGCTACTGTTGTTACCTTTCTGTATTGGCTTCTTTGTGTGAGCTGAATGGACGAACCAGGTGGGTTAGATTATATAGATCATTAATAAACATTCTTTTGATAATTAGTTTATTAATGTAAAAAATGATTATAATAAATCCATCAAATAACTTTAATAATATCTATTTAAAACACTTCGTGTTAGATTTTCCTTGAATTTCATCTCATGTTTTTAAATAACTTTATATTTTAGGAAACTTTTCAACAAAGAAACATTTGCAATTTTAAAAAGGTTAAACTACATGTTTAGTACCTTAACTCTCACTTTTATTTATTTTGGTCACTTAATTACTTTTTTAAAATCTTATCTAACATTATATTTTGATCATTCATCGGTAAAAAAATAACATAATTGACATAATATTTTTTATTTTTTTAATAATGACATGATATATCTTATGATGACACATTAGCATCACTATTAATTTTTTAGCAATAATTACTAAACTGAAACTAAAACTAAGTATTAAATATAATTTAAAAATAATTGAGTGACAAAAACAAAATAAAAATAATAATCGGATAATAAACGTGGAGGTTATCCTTTAAAAATTTACTTTTCCATGTTTAGAAACTTTTCATTTTCTTGTTATTTTTTTTTATAAACTTTCAATTTTCTATATGAGAAAATATCTCAGTGACCAAAAATCCTAGATAATATACGATTTTGATCAACTTTTTTTGGATTTACAAAAATGACCAACAAAATCGCAATACGATCTCTAATTCGCATTGCGATCTCCACTATCGTAAATTCGCGTTGCGATAGTTGAAAATCGCGTTGCGATTTTCCATTTCGCATTGCGATAGTTGAAAATCGTGTTGCGATTTTTCATTTCGCGTTGCGATAGTTGAAAATCGCGTTGCGATTTTCCATTTCGCGTTGCGATAGTCTACAGTTGTCGTTGCGATTTTCCAAATTCGTTGCGAAAATTCGTTGTGATAGTTAAAAAAAAGATTTTGTTTCTTAAGAATTTTCTCTAAAAAGATAGTATTCGCGCGGACGTGTCGAAGACACGTATTACCATTACCATTACCATTACCATTATCATTACCACGACCCGAGACGAGACGGCGGCGGCGCGCGAGAGTCCCCCTTGTTCTCTATCACTCAACAAGGAAGTGGGAAAGCCAAGCCTTAAATACCATTCCCAATAGTGTTTCAATACTATGTGGGATTGAGCATTACCAACACTTGTTTCCAATACAATGTGATTATTCAGGAAACAATTAACAATCATGCACCTTAAAACAACTGAATCAACAACCAATTGCATTAGTATTATACGATTAAATATGTTATAATTAAAAGTCAATCTACAATCAATCGCGATTATTGCAATTTTAAGCAAAACATTCAAAAATAATATCACTATTTAAGGCTCAATCCCACATAGTATTGGGAACAAGTGTTGGTAATGCTCAAATCCCACATAGTATTGGAAACACTATTGGGAATGGTATTTAAGGCTTGGCTTTCCCACTTTCTTGTTGAGTGATAGAGAGCAAGGGGACTCTCGCGCGCCGCCGCCGCCGCCGTCTCGTCTCGGGTCGTCGTCGTGTCGTGGTCGTGGTCGTGGTCGTATATTATCTGGGATTTTTGGTCACTGAGTTATTTTCTCTTTCTATATTTTACAGATTTTGAGATGTTATTATCTATTTAGGAACTTTCTATCTTTTGACGTGAAGAACATCACGTTCCTAAAAATTAAAAATACAATTTCTTCTCACCTTGATCATGGATTTTTAATTTTAAAAATTTGTTGGACTGGCTCTGATGTGTTCTTTTCATTGACGAAATAAAATTTGAAATATGAGAACACGCAATGAAAATGACGAAATCACCCTTTCATTGAGGATCATTTAGGACACTTCATTTAGGCCCAGTAAAGAAGCAATCTAAGTGATTCAATGTCAATTCATTTCAGGTGTAGACCTTGATAAGTGTAGATCCAAATCCAATGCAAACCTACCCAAGGATGCCCTGCCCGCTCATGGTTTTCATAAAAATCGAGAAAAGGGTAAACTACAAAAATGTCATAATTATAAGGTACTGTTTTGTTGAGTCATCCGACTATTAAAAGCCATAAAATAATCCCTTAATTATAGTGTCATAACGTTTTTAAAACAAAAAATTGAATTTAAAACAATTATGACTTTATTTTGGAAAATTGGGATTTTTGATGGAATGTGATTTTATTTGAAATTTTGAAGTTGTCATTGACCTTTAGGTTAGGTAGGTCGGATACCTAAAAGATATCTTTTAAAACAATTTTAAGAAAAATATTTTTTAAGACAAAAATTGATATGCGTTACAAGAAATTCATTTTTTAGGATTCAAGAGTCGATTACGTGTGTCGAGACGTTTCTATGCCCTAGCGACAGAGAGTGCAAATAGTACACCCCAGACCGTGTAACTAGTCTCGAAAAAGTAAGTGTTTATCTCCATGAATCAGATTAAACACCAAATTGTAGAGTCGCTACCAATCTTTTAATTCGGTGAGATTGATCACCAAAATGTCATATTATTTTAATAAAAATTCCTAAGAATAATATTAAAATAATACAACTCGGGTATGCTTTACCAAAAAAATGAGTTCGAGAGTCGGTTACGTATGGAAAATATAAAATTTGTACCAGTATTTATTAATTAAGTGTCTTTGCAGTAAATTATAAATTTTATTTAAAATTTGAATTTACAAATAAAAATAATAATTACTAAATAATATTTAATATAAATATTACTGGTCCTATTATAATATTTAATATTAAAACTATATTATAAAATTATCTTAATATATATAATTATACTAATAGTATAATTAGTCCTATAATTATAATTAATGATTAAAATATAAAATAATAATATTAATTACTATAATTCGAAATAATATCAAGTTATTGTACTAATAATATAATTTTCATAAGTTATTATATGGGACAAAAATATAAACTAATAATATTTAAGGGACTAAATATGCAATTTATACTAAACATATATATATAAACATGAGCAAGGACTAAAATACAAATTAATAAAATATAAGAACAAAATTAAAAACACAGAACTGATTTCTTGACCAAATTGTGAGATTACAAAGATAGAGGGACCACGCGTGTAATTTTCCCCTTTGTTTAATTTAGAAAGATACCCTCCCAAAATGACGTCGTTCGGGAGAGGGTATTTAAGCCATATAACCGGCCCTAAGGCCCTCACTCTTCCCATTTTTCTCTTTTCTCTCTCTCTAAACGAGAGAATTATCTCGCTTCTCTCTAAACTCTCCACCAGAGAGTAAATAGTCACTTGTCGGCCGCCTTATGCCGCCATATTCCATTGCCGTCGGCCACCACCCACGGTAGCCGAAAATTACCCGAATACACCAAAATAAAGCTCAAACCCTCCTAAAGCCGAATCCGACAGCCTTTTATTCTAAAACCCCCTAAATCAACGTAGATCTAGGATTTTAACCTTCGAAGTTCAACTTCTCCAACGCCTCGTGGAGGCTCGTAGATGCTTCGATGAAGGTAATATTCATTCGATCCTCTCTCTATATTTTCTTATATTTTCTTATGGTTTGGTTGCTTGGGTTTATTGCTTGCAGGATCGGCCTTATGTAGGCCTCAATAACTGACTGTAATGATGGCTTTTTCGGTGAGTCGCCGGACCTACGGTGGTGACTCACCCTAGCTTTGCTGCGTTGTCCGGTCGAGATGCTTTTCTAGAGAGTTCTATTGGATTCTGGAGAGACGGTGATCATCGTGGCAACGCCTGGTTGGAGAGATGGAGGCAGTGGCCGAATAGACCCTAGGGTTACAATGATACCCTAAGGTTTCTGCTGAATGGCTTCTTGACCCTTGATCTACTTCCTGATCATGCGGTGGAGAGCTACTGGCAGTGCTGGAATTGTGTGGAAACCCTAGCGGCATCTGGTGGGTATCTCAGACAGACCTACTGGATCTGGGCCTGGATAAGTCTAGGCTTGCATCTAAATCGGGCATGTGTGCCTTATAATCAGGCATGTATGCCTCACTTTGTAACCGGGCGTTCAGGCTTTAAATAATAATATTTATAATATAATATTATTATTATATATAACAACGTATATATAATAAACATCACTCAGACGAAAACGATCGTCGACAGCTGCCTTTCTTTGCTTTATTTGTGTATAAACAGAATAAAGCAAAGATAAAAAGACAAGTTTTCATCGAGTGAACTTCTCGCTTTGCTAGGAATTCGTTCCACTACTCTTTTGTGGAGATCGAATTTTGATTTGACCTTGCTCCTGCTTCATTACTCTTCTGTGAAGTTTGAGGATGACTGCAAATGATTTGCTTTACTACTCTTCCGTGAAGGCTGATTTTGTGTGACTTCATTACTCTTTCATGAAGGCTTCATGCTTTGCTAAAAAATCCGTTCCACTACTCTTCATGGAGACTGATCTGAAATGATTTGAACAGAACATGTTTCACTACTCTTCTGTGAAGTTCAGATTCAAACTTGGATTACTCCACTACTCTTTCGTGAAGTTCTCATACTTTGCTGAAAAATCTGCTCCACTACTCTTCCGTGGAGTTCATTTTGATCTGACCTTTGCTTTTGCTTCATTACTCTTCCGTGAAGTTTTCATACTTTGCTGAAAAATCGTTCCACTACTCTTTTGTGGAGTTCAAATTTATGATTGAATTTACTTCCACTACTCTTCCGTGGAGTTTGATATTTTGCTGAAAAATTCATTCCACCACTCTTTCGTGGAAACTGAATTTTGGTTTTGTTCTTGCCTTTGCTTCACTACTCTTCCGTGAAGTTTGATTTGACTTGAAAGAATTATCTTACTTGAGATATTTTCAAAAATTTCATTAAATAAGAGACTTTGAAATTCATTTTCTTATTCTTTGAACAACTTGTTGGTTGGGCATGCCCCAATATTTATGCTGTATGGATTGCATTAATCTCTTCTTCAGATGTTTACCTCTCCAAACATGTTTTTGTTATTTGGATTCTACCTTATAATCGTAAGGTATTTTGTTTCTGTATCTTCATGTAAATGCAGTCAATTGTATCAATGTAATGCATGATGAATGCAAATGATGTTCTTATGGATGAATAAATGTATCATTCTTTGTTTGACTCCGAAGTTTTGATCTTCTTTTTTCAGGGCTGTCTTCAAATAGTATAACAACTTATGCTATGAAACTAAAGAATCATCTGATCAACTTGTACCTTGGTATCTTCTTTTTCCCTTCAGAATAACTGTGTCATTTATGGGATTCTTGCCATACTTAGAACTATGACCTTGTTATCCCAATTTTCTTGATAAAACCAGTTGTCTCTATCTGAACTTGAGTAGAAATCTGGTAAAACTCTCATCTTTGAAAAGAGAATCTATCATCTTTGAAAAAAAGAATCTATCATCTTTGAAAAGAGAATCTATCATCATTACAAAATGTAGATATAACTATGCCAAACTCATCAAAGATTAATCAGGATATCAGCCACGTCTGTTCTGATTTGATTCTTGAAACACTTTACAAAAAGGATTTATCTTAATTCCTTTCATGTCTCCACATCTAATCATATTTTGAACAAAATTGTTCAGATCATATCATGTCAAGATGTATAATAATTTATTGTTCAATCTTAGTTGGTTCCACTAGTTTCTTGTTGTTAAAGTTCCAATTTTTCTTCGTGGAAAGAAATCTTCATCATTTCTAATTTCTGACCTTCGAAGCGTGAAGAGAAACTTAATCTTGTATCAATAGATAGAATGCCCCATGATCGCGACATTGGTTCAGCACCATAATTACAGGTTCGTAAAACATTTGAGAACACATTCATCCTTTCCTGTGGCTTCTGTGGGGACGATGTAATCGCATGGTGGACAAAACAATGATGTATACTAAGCTCTACTGTTATTGTTTCACCATTTTCATTCTTCATACCTTTTTTTTTCAAGAGAATGATTTTTTTAGAATGATAAGAGTCCAGCATGCCCCAACATTTGCTTCTTGTTGGTGCGAGCCTTCAAAAATGCTCCAATAATGATGTGATCATTCAAAATATCCTACTTGGATCATTTTTTTTCTAAAATGGTCCTTCAACATGCCCCACATTCTAAGTTGTAATGTTCACTCTTAATGTCCATTCATGCTTCTCATGAGGTCTAAGTTTGATAATGCCCCCTTATAGGTACACATGTGGCTTCCTTGGTGCCAAATCTCATAATCTTGGATGCTTTCATTCTAGTGACTTGAGAAATTCTCTTCAGGTCGTCACAAACTTAAGAGATTATCAATCATTCTGACAAAAATGTTTGAGATATGTGCCTATTCCAAATGAGGTAATAACCTTCTTCTTGACTGTTTGCCTCAAAAGGAACATTATAAGTTTGGTTCATCAAATTTTTTATCTTTTGGGCCACTTACTTTCAAGAATATGAAATGTTTTATTATTATGGCCTTGCTAATTCTTATTCTCAACAAGACTAGAATACGCATCCACTCGCTTCAAGATCTTTTCTCATTTGAAATTATCCTGTTTGAAAATATTCTTCTTTTCTTATCAAAGAATGAAAGAATTTTGTAAAATATTGTCCTTTACAAGTTCACAATAGAATCAAGTCATAAACATGAATTCAAATAATATCAAAAGAATCAACAACTTTTACTATTTCAGAGTTATAGTTCTTTAACAAGTATCCAGATTGAGAGTTTAGTTTCAGGTTGGCTTCCTTATTTTCTATGGTTACATCTTAGTGAAGATGTCACTCCTCTCTCACTCTTTTGTGAACATTGTCACATGCCTCACTTTCTTGACTTGGTATTTTTAATCGGATGCGTACAAAATGACACAATCTAGCATAACAGTTACTAGACTTTCTAGAATGCCTCTATTTCAATTCTCTGAAATCTTTGATTCTATTCAAAGTAGTGTGAAAACATTGATCTAATAATGAGATTTTTGTGTGCATATGTGTGAAATAGACTATAATATGTATTATTTCACTTCTTTTATAACAACTTCTTTTGCCATTTTGGCTTGCTGAATTCAGCTTTATTTGACATTAACCATCATTGGGCTAATTGAAACTTATCCATAAAGTCAGGGATATCAACCAATTGTTTTAGAGGGACAGCTTTTTCTGCTTGACTTTTACTTTTTAAAAGAACCCGTTATAGTCTATGTGTCGAGTGAAATTTAGAAAATCTCATTACCAAATTTCAATTCACCAGCAACTGACCTAGACTAGATTTGTCAAAGTTTCATCGTCGATTATCATCAATAGAAAATAATCTAGTTAGCTTTGCAAGGTTACAAAAGATGCCCCATGTTGTATGCTTCTAAATATCAATACCAAGCCTTTTGTCTAATTCCTTACATTGCAGAAAACACTCTCATATTTTTGGAAAGGTACAATGTTTGGGATGCATTTCTTCTGAGGTAAAGTCAGGGTCCTTTTTTTTGTATTCAATCTTGATACTTTTATCAAAGATGTATAACTCTAATTATAAAGAGCTTTTAATCTAATGATATTCAAAGAAATTCAAGATTGTGAAATTGATTTAATGCTCATAACCTTAAAAGCAACACACTTTTATTACAAAAGGCGAAGAAAAGAACAAAAACATATTCAAACAAAATGCTACAAAATGAAAGGTATAATAGTGGTAGGTAACAACTTCCACTGCCCCATTATTGTTTGGATGTTGGGTGTATAATCAGACCAGGATCTTTGTCTATATTTACTCCCTATTTCTTGATCATTTCTTAGGTAGCTTCTTTGGATGAGCTTTTAAGTTCATAAATCTCAGCTTTCCCCTGAGCTATCTCTTAGTCAAACGCCATCATCTTTCCTAATTGGCAATTGGGCTTAGTTTGAATTTCAGAACCAATCTCTTTAGTGACAATAATTGTATCCTAGTTATGGATGTTTCTTGCAGCTATACTTAGAGTACCATTCTCTTTTCTTTTTGAATTACCCTCTACTTCTCTTGATTTCAGAAGATCTGACATGGATGTTTCCAATGTTGTATCTATCTTACTTCTTTTTAATCCTAAAGGCCAATCTCGAATTACATTTCCTTTTTCTTTGCTCAATTTTGCATCTTCTTTGAGAGACGTATCAAGAATTAAATATGCTATACATACTTCATCTTTCTTGGCTTTGCCTTGTCCTCCATTTGTTTTGACACTATCAACTTCATTTCTGTAGTTGACTCTCAAATGTTTGATCAAAATAGATTGGTTGTTGGCATTCATTTCTATAATTCCATGAGTCAGAAGATCTTGAACTCGTCGTTTGAAGTTGCCATAATTTTCAATGGAGTGTCCTCGGATTCCAGCATGATACTCACAAAAGTCCCTTTTATTATACCATCTAAGGTTAGGCGGTACCAAAGGTTTAGCCAGACATGGAGTAATAAGTTGGGCTTCATGTAATTTGGCATATAACTTGTTGCATGATATTAAAGGAAAACAGGGTAGAGATTCTGTTGATATGATCGTTTCTTTGCTATTGCTTTCCTGAAAATGTTGGCTTTGAATGTCTGCCTTTCGACATCATCTTGAGAGACATGATGACTTGAACATTTTTCTTTCTCAATCAGCTTTGAGTTTCTAATGAGCTTAGGTTCCCTATTTTCGAAACATAATAACCCTTCTACCATAAGGTCTTGGATTTTTAATTTCAGCATTATGCAATTTTTAGTAAAATAACCAAAATCTCCAAAATGATAATTGCAAGGATTCTTGATATTTTTCCAATTTGGATGCAAATAAGTACTAGGAGGAATGAGTGTCACTAGACCACTTTCAAAGAGAAAGGGTAACAACTCTGAATACAAAATTGGAATTGGAAAAAGATATACCATCATTTTTTCTTTCTTACCCTTTTTATCCATTTTCAATGGGACTTGTTCCATATTTTTCTTTTTTGAACCAACTTCAATGTCCATGATATCTGTCATATTTCCTGATTCGTGAAAATGAGTTGGATTTCTATATTCCACAACAGGTTCTTGGCCGTTTGTCATCATATCATTGAAATCCAGACTTTTTCCTGAGGCTTTTATCTTTTCATGCTCAATAGGGTCTTCTGACATTTTCTCCCCATATAGCAGAGTAACCATCATACCCATCATCTTAGACATCTGTTCCCTGGACTCAGCTTGTTTCTTCAAGCATTACTTGTTGGACTTCCACAAGTTGTTCTTGGATTCTCTCAATCCTTCCAAATTGAGCTAATATTTTATTCATTGATTTCAATCTTTTCTTTAAGACCAGCCCCTGATTTTCAGAACTCCCGATTTCAAAATCTTTCACTGATTATTTCTATGTGTTCATGATTGATACATGTTATCATGCCATGCAGAACATGATTGTGAATATAAAATGTATATGTAAATGCATGTATGAAAAGGTGTGACTCAAGAGTAATTATCTTGAAACAACTTCCACTGAACACAAAAAGAGCTTTTCAATACATCAAAAGGATCATTACATATAAGGGATAACTTTCCCCTCCTAATTTCTCTATCTCCTTAAAAATTAATTTCCATTTATGTTCCAGAATCATATCATCATCCTGCTTCAGTTTCCTTATAAAACCAACTAAGTCCACCAGTTTGTGAGCTACCTTGCTTGCTTGAGCAGCAGCTTTCTTCAAGTCATTATCTTTTTCTCGAATCTTGCCTGTCATTTCCTGAAGTTATAGACAATATTGTTCATTTTCTTTTATCAGAGAACCTTTATGTTCAAGAAGTTCTTGTACCAGATCTCCATAGTCATCCACCATTTTCAGTAATGTATGGTTTTGATTTTAATGGATTTTAATTCAGTATTAATGTCACATTGATGGATCAGATATGAAGTTTCCAAGTTTGCTACATTCTTCTTCAATATCTGGAATTCAGCTTGACATTTTTCCAAATTGGTGATAGTTGTATTGTATATTTCTTCAGCAATTTGAAAGTCATAGGAGAATTTCTTTGCTTGATCCTTATGTTGCTTTTTCCAGTAATCAGCATCACTTTTTAGTTTAATGATTTATGTCATCCATTGTTCAGGGGTATTTCCTAGTCCAACATCTTTGAAGGTTTGACTGACTTTACGAAAATCATTAAGCATGGCTTCCACCTCTGTGTTTAATTTCTTATTTTCGTCTTTCCAAAAACGGGCTTGAGCTTCATAAAAATTCTCTCCCTTGTGACTACTTCTATTGATGCTCTTACCATAAATGATTTTGGTACCAGTCTAACATGATTTTTGAATGCATAGCCTTCCATTATTTTGAAAGCTTCCTCAAGATATCCTTCTTTGGTTGCTCCAATATTTACTTAATCACGAAACCCTTTGTCCATAATGAAAGCCTTTAGTTTTGATAATCACTCTTAAATCAACACCCTTCGGTATGCTATGATTATGAAAATGCAAGCAGAATAATTATTATGTGCATTTCTAGAATATATACACAAACTGGTTAGTAAGAAAAAATTATATCCTAACCTCATGCTTTCTAGTTCCATGCTTTATTTGGGAAAAATAACCTAACCGCATGATTTCTAGTTCGCATGCATTTATTCATAACATAAAATAATAATGCGTAACATGAAAGACTCAACATGCTTTCCCTTGTGTACTTAATTTCATAAGACCCAATCAGGTTAGGCTCCACCTAGACTTCAGTTCTAAGTTTATTATATTCTGAGTTTGGCTCTAAAGGAAAAAAGGTCAACGAATTATCCTTTGTTGGTATCCCCTTGGACTGTTAAGCCCTCAATCCTGGTCTATTACAGGCTTTCGGATTAAGTTTAATTTGAAGGAACACACTTCCTTAAGTCCATACAGAGGTGAAAACCACACGAGGAACATAAGGTGTGAGCTCAAAGAATGGTCCCCTATCCCATACGGAGGTGAAAACCACACGAGGGAGTAGTTTCTCATTCACTTAAATAGGATAAGAGCAAGGTTTTAGCTCATGTCATGAATGCAGTGCACAGTGGGTGAGGAAAAACATAAAATAAAAATAATATACAACCTATTATCCTATTTTAATGACCTAAACTTTAAATCGGTACACAGAAAAACAAAAAGTTAGTAAAGTAATAAAAATAATTAAAACAAAATTAAACCAAATTTATTATTTACTGCAAAGACAAATAATTAATAAATTGGTGGTTGGACTCTTATTTTAAAAAAAATCCTCAGCAGAGTCACCAAGCTGTCGAGATGTTTCTCTGCCCTGGCGACGGAGAGTGCAAATAGTACACCCCAGACGATGTAACTAGTCTTGAAAAACTAACTGTTTATCCTCCATGAATCAGATTAAACGCCAAATTATATAGTCGCCACCAATCTTTTAATTCGGTGAGATTGGTCACCAAAATTTCATATGATTTTAATAAAATCCTAAGAATAATATTAAAATAATACAACTCGAGTCTACTTTACCAGAAAAATGAGTTTGAGAGTCGGTTAAGTATGGAAAAGAATTAGCATTCCCACAACGCCTAGAATTGGTACCAGTATTTATTAATTGTCTTTGCAGTAAATTATAAATTTGAATTTATAAATAAAAATAAATAATTACTAAATAATACTTAATATCAATATTACTGGTCCTATTATAATATTTAATATTAAAACTATATTATAAAAGTATCTTAATATATATAATTATACTAATATTATAATTAGTCCTATAATTATAATTAATGATTAAAATATAAAATAATAATATTAATTACTATAATTCGAAATAATATCAAGTTATTGTACTAATAATATAATTTTTCCTAAGTTATTATATGGGACTAAAATATAAAAAATAATATTTAAGGGACTAAATATGCAATTTATACTAAACATATATATAAACATGAGCAAGAATTAAAATACAAATTAATAAAATATAAGAACCAAATTAAAAATGCAGGAACCTGATTTCGTGACCAAATTATGAGATTACAAAGTTAGAGGGACCACACGTGTAATTTTCCCCTTTGTTTAATTACAAAGATACCCTCCCCAAAATGACATCGTTCGGGAAAGGGTATTTAAGCCCTATAACCGGCCCTAAGGCCCTCACTCTTCCCATTTTTCTCTTTTCTATCTCTCTCTAGACGAGAGAATTCTCACTTCTCTCTAAACTCTCCACCGGAGAGTAACCAGTCACCTGTCGGTTGCCTTATACCACCGTATTCCGTTTTCGCTGGTCACCACCCATGGTGGCCGGAAATTACCTGAATACACCAAAATAAATCCAGAACCCTCCTAAAGTCGAATCCTACAGCCTTTTATTCTAAAACCCCCTAAATCAACGTAGATCTAGAATTTTTACCTTTGAAGTTTGACTTCTCCAACTGCTCGTGGAGGCGCGTAAATGCTCTGATGAAGGTAATATTCCTTCGATCATCTCTCTATATTTTCTTATATTTTCTTGTGGCTTGTTTGCTTGGGTTTATTGCTTACAGGATTGGCCTTATATAGGCCTCAATAACCAAGTGTAATGATGGCTTTTTCAGTGAATCACCAGACCTAAGGTGGTGACTCACCCTAGCTTTGTTGCGTTGTGCGGTCGAGATGCTTCTTCTGGAGAGTTCTACTGGATTCTGGAGAGGCGGCGATCGTCATGGCAGAGCCTGGTTGGAGCGATGGAGGCGGAGGCCGGAATAGACCCGAGGGTTACAATGATACCCTAGGGTTTCTACTAGATGGCTTCTGGACCCTTGATCCACTTCCTGATTGTGCGATAAAGAGCTACTGGCAGTGCTGGAATTGTGTGGAAACCCTAGCAGCATCTGGTGGGTATTTCACACGGGCCTACTGGATCTGGGCCTGGATGAGTCTGGGCTTGCATCTGAATCTGGCCTGTGTGCCTTGTAATCGGGCCTGTGTGCCTTACTTTGTAACCGGGCCTTTGGGATTTAAATAATAATATTTATAATATAATATTATTATTATATATAATAACGTATATATAATAAACATCACTCGGGCGAAAACGACCGTCGACAACGTGTTTAGAAAGGTAAACACCTCCACAGCGCCCGAAATCAGTACCTAATTGCTTATTCGTCATTGTAATAGAAAATATGTATATATAAATACACATACCTAGGATACTAATAAAGTGATAAAATACAAGACATAATAGTAACTAATATATATATATATATACACACACAAATACTGGATATAAATACAAAACATATAAAATTTAATAACCATGGCATATAACGTATTTAATAATAGCAAATATTTATAACATAACAGGAACTAAAATAAATGTGCGAACAATCCTAATGGCTAAAGTAAAATTAGAACAGGACTGGAATAATATAATTCAAGGAAAGGGGGCTAAATCAAGATTTAATCAAAACTAGAATGTTAACATGCTTAATATGACCAATGCATTAAGAAACAATATTCATGTATAAATCAACAAAATATTTAAAAGGAATTCATTTTTATCAAGCTTCAAAAGACACAATAGAGAAAGAGCTACAACGTTTCGTCGGGGAACAGATGACCACCGTTCTCCGATGTACATTCGATGCCAACTTCAAGGGAAGGTTTACCTCGATGCCGAGAGCTCGGATTTGGACTCGGTTTTGCGAGAATCAACCCCTAACTCCATGAAAAAGCCCAATACTTTTTATCTTTTCACTTCTCTGATCTAGTTTTTCCACCGTCAGATCGTCATGAGATCGAGATATGTTGGCCTTCATCCCAAGATATGCTCTTCCACAGTTCGGATTTACAAACTGAACGCAGGAGCCACCGTCCTCAAGAGCCTGAGGGAAGACTTTTTTTCTATTTTTCAATGATATTTTTTCCTCTGATGAGATTGGTTCTTTTTTTGTTCGAATGGTTCTAATTCTTCTCTTTATTTATTTCTTTTCTCAGTTCTCCTCTCTTATTTTTTCTTGTTCTAATCTCTTCCTCCCATCTGCTCTCCCCCCGATTCTACCTCTAATTTGTTTTTTTTTTATGTTTGAGTTGTTGCCATTAAAAAAACTTGATTGATGGCTATGGGGGTTTTCTTGGTAAGGGAATAGGTTTAATGTATTCGGGATATGTTAGGATTTGATATGATTTTTATTTTATTTTATTTGATGGTTTTTTTCTGGAATAGGGGCGGCTCGGATCCGGCTTGATGACGACGACGCAAATTCAGGCATGACTGGCAACAGGAGTGGCTTGATGACATCGGGTGGTTAGGTCTAGGGGTAGGGTAGATTACAAAAGCCTTCTTTTTTGGTTCTATTTGGGCCATTTCGAGTTTTGGGTTTGGGTTGTCATTGGTCTGAGTCTGATTAGGTTGTTGTAATGACCTACAAAATAATAAAAATAATTAAATAATTAAATATTAATATAATAATGATAATAATAATAGTAAACAAAAAATGATTAAAAAATAGGTGTATACAGTTTCTCCTATTTGTCCATTCTTGTGTTAACAAGAATAGGGCAGAGATAAAAAGACAACGAGTTTTTGTCTGGTTCAACCTTTTGCATTGAAATTTAATGTTATCTCAAAAGAGACTAAAAACGATCGTTATCTCAATGGAGATGTTTTCAACATTATGTTTCAATAGAAACATTCTCAAAAGAATTAAACTTTAAGCAAGACATAACTTGTTTTAAGGGAAGCGATGTCAAAGCTTTGCTTTTCTAAAGGAATTGTCTCAAGCGAGAAAAAATTAGTTTCAAAAGAAGTTACCTCATGCGAGATAAAAATTTAACTTTTGAAAACTGTCTCAAGTGAGATAAAATTTGTTTGTGTTTAAGAGAAACAATCTCAAAGGATTCAAATTGTTACAAAGGGGATAGACTTTTTTATCGTTTCAAGGGAAACTGTATTGAATAAAATAAAATTTTATTTCATGAGAAACAATCTCAAAGGATACAATTATTATTTGTTGACGACATAGTTCCTTCATAATGAGGATGGCTAACCGCATTTGAATGGCTACCTTTTCACTTGTAAAAGTCATACTTGAAGACAATGTAGTTCTCCTTCTTCTAAAGGACACTGAATCTAGTAACGATCTCACTCTTTTCTCTAAAAGATGTTGAGTCGTGGGATGATCTTACTCCTTCTTCTGAAGAACATTAAGTCATAATTGGGGTGATCCAATACTCTTGATGAAGGACATTGAATATGGTGATGATCTTACTCTTACATTGAATCTGGTGACGATCTTACTCTTTCCTCTGAAAGATATAGAGTCGTGGGACAATCTTTCTCATTCCTCTTAAGGACGCTAAGTCATAATTGGTAGGTGATCCACTCCTTTTAGTGAAGGATATTAAATCTGGTAACGATCTCATTCTTTCCTCTGAAAGACGTAGAGTCATAAAACGATCTTACTCCTTCCTCTTAAGGATGCTAATTCGTAATTGGGGTGATCCACTCCTTTTGCTAAAGGACGCTGAATCTAGTGAAAAAACTCACTTTTTCCTCTGAAAGACGCTGAATCGTAGAACGATCTTACTCATTCCTCTAAAGGATACTAAGTCTTAATTGGGGTGATCCACTCTTTTTGCTAAAGGACACTGAATCTGGTGATAATATCACCCTTTCATCTGAAAGACACTGAGTCATAGAATAATCTTAATCCTTCTTCTAAAGGATACTAAGTTGTAATTGGGGTGATCCACTCCTTTTACTAAAGGACGCTGAGTCGTGGAACGGTCTTACTCCTTCCTCTAAATCTCCTTCCTCTAAATGACACTAAGTCATAATTGGTAAGTTACATCTGGAGATATCACTATTCCTTCTCGTTGTAGAAATTTGATTACCTGGAGATAATTTAATGTTGGAAGTGACACGACTCATCACATTGAAAAGATCTGACCACTTTTGGGTGATTTACTTGCCAAAGATGACATTATTCCTTCTCATTAAGTTAGTCGAGTCAATCAAGAGATAATTTGGTGTTAAAAAATTACACTGATTCTTCGCGTTGAGGAGGTCTGGTCGCTAGACGGCATTGTTCCTTTGCGTTGAGGACGTCTAGTCGTCACAATCCTTTTCCTAAAAGGTTTGTAAAAAATGTTCATGTATAAATGTAACTATCTTAAGTGTCTTAATGAATAACAGGATAAAATTCATTTGATTTTTTTAAATGAGCTTTCTAGTTTTTCTTATGAGAAGAGAAAATGAGTCTTACATAAGACAAAATTTCAACAGAAATTTTAAAGGCATCATCATGAGAGGTAAGTCCAAGTTTATGTTGTATGTGTTGATGAATGTCTAATGCAAATAAACAACTTTATGTGGCATGTAAGCCTATGTGAATGCATGTTTTTTCTCTGTAGTCGGGAAGGATGAACGAGCAGTTTTCATTCTCTTTTCGGTTCAGTTGTCTTCAATCTTTTGTACACTAGAGTGTAACCTTGCAATTCTTGACTTGTGACAATTTATTCTTACCTTAGCAAATTTTGCCCCAAAATTATCATATTTTCTTGCCCTAAATTCTAAGTATGAGCTTATGTGTTTGGGAAACATGTGTTAATTGCCAAGATCTACTCTAGGGAGATTGCCTTGTTTGAAAATGTTTTTCTTCCTCTTTTATTTTCAAAAGTTGAAAAATATCAATGTAGAATTTTTGAAAAATGTTTGATGAAAGAATTTTGAAAAATATTTGATAAAAGAATTTTAAAAATGTTGCCCTTTTCTTTAGGGTTCACAATTGAGATATTATAAAACAAGAGTTCATTAGAAAATCAAATAATTAATTGTTTTTTAATCATTCAAAGTCATAACTCTTTGACAAGTGTCAAGATTAATGCTAATTTTCTAGTTATAGGTTAAGTCTGGAAAGATAATGTGTCTTGGGTTAGCTTCTTTGGTCCAAATCTAGCATCTTCACTTCTCTGATGTTCAGTGATCGGATGGAGTAGTTATTATGCTCATATTCTAGAAGTGTTCATTGGTTCTCAGCTATTGTGAGCATATTTGGGTTGTACGGTGCCTTATTAAGAGATTCATAAAATCGTTTCCTATGCAACAGCTGCATAATTTGTATATTTGAGTCATCTTTCCAGGTTTTCAATTCGAATTCTCATTTGGTTTCAAGACGTCATTCAAAATTTTACGTCTTAAACCCCCTTTTTTATTTTTCCTTATCATGCATTAAAGATTTTGGAAAACCTTTTGCAAATAAAAGATTAATCCTGAGAGGCAAAATGAAAATTGAAGATACCCTCTTTTTCTTATAAATCTATGTATGATTATAAAGGACTTTTAAGGCACGTAATGTAAGCCATGGTTCATGGTTATGAAATAAAGGGATAAAATAGACCCAAATAAGTGTTTAAGGGTGATTGAACCAAAGATCAATTCGTTTCGATACCTTCAATCTTGCTCTACTCGATTTGAATTTGTTTTCACATGCCTTTTTTCTGGATCCCTCTAGACTGCTCATTTAGGGGTTTTCACCCTAGAGTTCATTTCCTCTTCGATCTTATTATGAATTGATTCGAAATCTTAGAACCAGTTATACTTGGTTAATCTTATAGTTTGGAGATCAATGCGTCATTTAACTTGAGGGACTCTTTGCATGTGCTTCTTGTCCTCTTTCTTGATGAGTTTAGGGCTTTAATTGACTTGTGCACTTCTTGTCTTCTTTGTTTCTTGCATTTGAAATTTCTTTCGTTGTTCTCGGTTTGATTTGATCTTTGAGCAATTACATTTGGTCTACCTTACGGTACTTTATTATTTCTCACTTTATTCCATAAGGGTTTGTCTCTGTAACAAAACCTAGATTGATGGTCTTCATTCGTGTGAGCATATGTTCTTCTCTTTGCCCCCAATGTGGAAGGTGATCCTTGGTTAGAGCTGAATCAGAAGAAAAATAATTCAGGCTCAAATAGGGACAATAAGGGATATACATTTTCTCCTTGTGTTAATGGATGTTGAAAAAAAACGTTCATTATTTCATACGCAAAAGTCATTCCAAAATTGGTATCCTCAGGGAGATAAATTTTCAGAATTAACTTTTATTCACATGAAAATAATATAATTAATTCATTATAGAATTATTTCGAATAATTTTCCTTTATTTCATCTTCTTCTTGTATGCCCAGTTACTTGGGCTTATCTTGCGAAACTTGATCCAAGGTGCCCCATCTCGTTTTCTTTGCAAGAAGATTCACAGACCAATGGATGTTTTCCACTCAATGCCTAGTAGAAAAAAAATATGGTTTTGTGTCTAAAAAGACGGGATGCGACTTTAGTGCGTCAAAAAGAGGTAAGGGTATGAATTCGGGTGCCTCAAAGAGAGGTAATGTTATGACTTTGGTGCCTCAGATAGAGGTAGTGTCAAAATTTGGTTTTGGTAGTGACCATGAATTATTTAGGATAAAGAATCGAGTGATTGGATTTTTGGCTTAAAACGGGTAAATAAAGGTCTAATATTCTCAATTTTCAAAGATATATAATTCTTGAAAAACTAGAAGAATCTATAATTCATTCAATATTCAAAGAACTACAAGATTAAAACTTGTTCCATTGTTCACAACCTTAAAGGGTGGCATAAGTTCTACCATCAAACGACTTACAAAATATTTAATCAAATATTAAATAAAGAACAAAAATGAATTCAAACAAAACAATTCTCTTAATGTAAGTGCAAGAACACTTTATGGTAGATGAAAAGACTTCTTCTTAATTCACATCAGAATGCCTTATCATCTTTGAATGTCTATGCTTTTGAATCAATTAAATTCTAGACCTTGCGCTTTAGTGCCCCATAGTTCTTAAAAGTAGTGTGATTAGGATCAATTCCACAGAGTTCTCCATGAATTAATCCCATGTTCTCATGATTAATGAAAAAAATGTTTAAAATAAATGCAATGCAAGTGTGAGATGCAAAGATAAAAATGCAAATGCAAGCGGTATTGATCCCAATGGTGAATATCATAAAATAATTTTCCTCAGAAATAAAAGTGGGTCAACGCTTCGCCTCAAAGATTCATCCTCAGAAACTATGCCCCTCGAATGCTATATGACCAATCTCGCTCGATACCCTCACGGTTGTAGTGATAAGTCGTGCGTCACGATTTGATTATTAATGGTGGAATGGTTGTAGATAAGAATCCACTAATGAATCACTTCTCAGATCAAGGGATCACCTTTCAAATATTGGATGTTGTTCCACTAGTCAATCAGGGTGCGCAAGCTTTCTTGTTCTCTGAGCTTTCTTTAGCCATCAATGCATGTCTATGTATGCGACTATTTGATTAAAATTTTTTATCTCTCATTATGAAAGATTCTTCACTTAGATAGACAACTTCGGATCAATACTTTCTCATTATGCCATGATGATGCAATGCAAAAAAAAAGGTGAAAATGACACAAAAATGAGAAAAATGAGTTACTACAGGTAATATAATTAATAAAGATAAAAGTGCTATTTAAAGATAAATATAACACCTATTCTATCATTATATCTACCCAAACATGCTTTTATTAAATAACAATCCTACATGAACATGTTTTCTACCCGACGTGATTTATTTCGAGAAGTTGGTCCTATCCGTATGATATCTAGTTCATATGCTTTCATTCGAAAATAAATCCAGTCTATGAATTTAAAGCAAAGGGTGAAGGTTCAGAAACGCTCCTCCTTTGTGTACACTTATTTCGATACCTATTGATAGACAGAGGTTCGACATATCTCTACTTAAGGTGACCAGTCTAGGGTTATCTATATGCATGGTTTTGGCTCTATAAGGAAAGTGTACTCCAATTGTCCTTGATGTTGGTGCCCCTTGGGCTGCCAAACCCTCGATCCTCACCCGTTACAGGCTTCAAACAGAACGAGTTCAATTTGAGATGATCCAATTCCCCATACCTATACGAGAAAATAAATTCCCACAGAGGTGTAAGGCGTGTATCCTAAAGATTAATTATTATATCTCATACGGTGAATAAATTCACCACGAAAGCATAACATTTTCCCCTACTTAATTGGGATAGAGCTTGGTTATAGAGCTAATGTCATGCAAGTGCACGTGGAATGTGTGAGAAGGAACTTCCAAACCTTTGACAAAAAACATAAAGATAAAATAACCTTCAAACAGGGAAGTTCAATGAAACTACAACCATAAAGTCAAACATCAGTACAACTATTTATATAAAGAATGAATAGTAAATTAACTAATGTTTAATGAAAAGGATCATAAGGTAATTTTGGACTCAAATCCAAAATTTTCGTCACTACGACAACGTATAAGCGATTAATAACCTGACTCTCTAACCTTTCCCTACTGGAGTCGCCGAGTTGTCATAACGTTTTTAAAATGAAAAATCGAATTTAAAACAATTATGGCTTTATTCTAGAAATTTGAGATTTTGATGGAATGTGATTTAATTTGAAATTTTGAAGTCGTCATCGACATTTAGTTTAGGTAAGTCGAATACCAAAAAGACTACTTTTAAAACAATTTTAAGAAAAATCATTTTTAATACAAAAATTGATATGCATTACCAGAAATTCATTTTTCAAGATTCAAGAATCGATTACATGTAGAGAAAGGTAAACACCCCTATAATGCCTGAAATCGATACCTAATCACTTATACGTCATCGTAACAGTGGAATTCACAAATTCAAGTCAAAATTAAAATACGATCCTTTGTAAAATTGACCAAGTTCACTTTTCGTTTGAATGTCGTCAAATCGTACTTCTCCTATATAATAGTGTTTTTCACGTCCATTCTACGACGAGCGTTCTTGAAAATATTCGAGCAAAAGAGACAAAAAATATTAGCTACTAAAAGGGATATTTAATAATAATTAAGACATACCTGCAAAAACTGTACATAAATAATAATAATTATTATTATAAGAATAATAAAATACATTTTTATTAAATACAACCTAGTATATATAAATTACTAAAAGATTATAATATATGTATATGCAAATACACGTACCTAGGATACACTTACAAAGTGATAGAATACAAGACATAATAGTAACTAATTTTTATATATATACTCAAATACTGGATATAAATACAAAACATATAAAATTTAATAACCATGGCATATAACATATTTAATAATAGAAAATATTTATAACATAAAAGGAACTAAAATAAATGCGCGAACAATCCTAAGGGCTAAAGTAAAATTAGAACGGGACCAGAATATTATAATTCAAGGAAAGGAGGCCAAATCAAGATTTAATCGAACAATCCTAAGGGCTAAAGTAAAATTTAGAACGGGGATCAAAATATTATAATTCAAGGAAAGGAGGCCAAATCAAAATTTAATCAAAACTAGAATACTACATGCTTAATATGACCAATGCATTGAAAAACAATAATATTCACGTACAAAACAACAGAAAATTTAAAAGGATTTCATTTTTATCAACCTTTAAAAGACAGATGAGAGAAAGAGTTACAGCGTTTCATCGGGGAAGAGAAGACCGCTATCTGCCGCTGTTCTTTGGTGTCCATTTGGTGCCAAACTTTAAGGGAAAGTTCGCTTCCATGCCGAGAGCTCAGATCTGGCCTCGGTTTTGCGAGAATCAACCCCCCAACTCCACGAAAAAGCCAAAGACTTTTCAACTCTTCATTTCTCTGATCTAGCTTTTCCACCACCATATCGTCATGAGATCTAGATATGTTGGCCTTACTCCCACGAGATGTTATTCCATCGTTCAGATTTACAAATCGAACGCCGGAGCCACCGTCCTCAAGAGCCCGAGGTAAGACTCTCTCTTTTTTTTTCGAATGGTATCTTTTCTTCTAATAAGATTGGTTCTCTTTTTGTTCTAATGGTTCTAGTTCTTCTCTTTATTTCTTCCTTTTCTCAGTTCTCTTTTTTTTTCCTTGTTCAAATCTCCTCCTCCCATTTTCTCTCCTCCCGATTCTCCCTCTGATCTGCTCTTTTATGTTTGAGTTGCTGCCATTAAAAAGACTTGATTGATGGCTATGAGGTTTAGTTGGTAGGGGAATAGGTTTACTATATCCAGACTATGTTAGGATTTGATATAATTTTTATTTTATTTGATTTGATGGATTTTTTCTGGAACAAGGGTGGCTCAGATTCGGCTTTATGACGATGGATGCAGTAGTGGCTCGACGACAGCAGGTGGTTAGGTCTAGGGGTAGGATAGATTACAAAAGTTAATTTTTTTTGTTTGGTTCTGTTTTTTGTTTGATTCTGTTTGGGTTGATTTGAGTTTTGGGTCTGGGTTGTCATTGGTCTGGTTCTGTTTGGGTCTTTGTAATTACCTACAAAATAATAAAAAAGTAATACAACAACAATAACAAAATCCTATTCTCATATGCAATGGGGTAAAGGGAAGGTAGGGTAGTAGGCTGCCCCTAACGCCAGGTTGAGAGCAGCTTCCGTAGAAAACCTCCGGCAGTCAGAAAATTAAAAATAGAGATCAAATGCAATGTATGTATAAATAAATACATAGTTGAACACTCTTCATATGCAGTCTTCGTATACGCATTTGTAATGGGAAGTAATCCCTGCAAATAAATCTCTACGTAAAAATATTTGCATATAGACAAAAACGTAAGACCTAACTAAATTTAAAAAGAGGAAACATGAAGAGAATGATACACAGAAGTCAACGATAGCAAGCTATGAGAAGGAATACAGTCAAAAGGGTTAAAACCTAAATTAAGGCAACACTACTCCGCTACCCTAGTTCTAAACCTTCATAAATTCCAATGACAAAAAAACGTATAAAAAGTAGAGGTCATGTAAATTACTACAAAGGCATTAAAAGAAGACAGAGATGATACACCCTTTGGATGTGGCCCGTACTAATCGGCTACCCTGGTCTTAAGTCTCCATACTTTCCTATCAAAGGTCATGTCCTCGGTAAGGGCTAAATCCTTCAAATCAGATATCAAGCAGTCTTCCTACTTCCACCTTGGTCGTCCCCTCCTTTTGGCATCGTCGACTGTAATCGACTTTAACCTCCTGATAGTCTTCCCTCCTTCAATTTTTCGGATACAGGCACCACCCCCATCGAAGCATTCTCATTTCTGCGGCCTCCATCTTCTTTACGTGATCCTTCTTGATTTCCCAACATTCTGATCCATACAGCAACGCTGGTCTTATTGTCTTTCTATAAAATTTTCCCTTAAGTTTTAGAGGCACCTTCTTCTCACACAAAACTCCAGTTGCAGCCCTTCACTTTAGCCATCCCGCCTTTATACGGTGTGTAACGTCATCATCCACACCCCCATCTTTATGTATCATAGACCCTAGGTACTTGAAACAATCCTTTGAGGGGAGAACGTGTCATTCTATGCCTACTTCTACATCTTTATTGTTTTGGTTCCCACTGAAGTTTGAACATAAATATTATGTCTTTTCAATATTGATCCTTAGACCTTTTTCTTCCAGAGCAGTCTTCCAGGTAGTCAGTCTACTATTCAGCTCAGTTTTTGTTTCAGCAACTAGGACAATGTCGTCAGCTAAAAGCATACACCATGGAACACCGTTAGGTGTCGCACAATAGATGTCGTCCATAATCAAGGCCCCCTGGTGGAGTTTGATTTCCACCGGGAATGTCTCGGTGTCGCCAACTGTAGTCCTGACATATGTAGTAGATCTACAATACATATCACGAATCGTCCGGATATAAGTAGTTCGGATCTGTCTCATTTCCAAGGTCTTCCATATCATATCGCGGGGAACGCTATCATACGCCTTCTCAAGGTCAATGATCGCCATGTGAAGATCTCTATTTCTTTCCTATATTCTTCCATAAGTCGTCGAAGTAGATGAATCACCTCCATAGTAGACCTGCCTGGCATAAAGCCAAATTGATTTTCTGAAACCCTAGTAACTTGTCTCAACCTAGCCTTTATCACCCTTTCCCATAGCTTCATGGTATGGCTGAGTAGTTTAATACCTATGTAGTTGCCACAACGTTGGCGATCTCATTTATTCTTATAGATTGGTATCACCGTAGACTGTCTCCACTCCTCGGACATCTTGGCAGTCTCTAAAATAATATTAAAGATGTTGGTCAACCACTTAACTCCCTCTTCTCCTAGGGCCAACCACACAGTGATTGGAATTTGATCTAGACCGACAGCTTTGTCCCTCCCCATCTTTCTAAGAGCCATTTTGACTTCCTCAAACCCAATCCTACTTGTGGGTCAGTCATTGGTTGTAGTATGATGGTCGACTGACTCATTAACGATACTATTTCTACAGGGAGTGGCACCGTCATTAAATAAGATAAAGTAACTACCCCAAACCCTCTTAATATCATGATCTTTCACTAAAAGAACTCCATTATTTTTCCTTAATAAATCTAATGCTAGATCATTTTTGCTATTCTCCCTGGATTTTGCTAGCCTGAAGATGTCGTTTAGTCATTCCTTGGTGTCTAATCTCTTGTACATTTCCTCATATGCCTTATCCTTTGCTTTAGCCATCGTTTTCTTTGCTTCCCGCTTTGCCTCCTTGTATCTTTGTTGAGCTCTCGATCTTTCTTCGTCGTCATTGCATTGTAGATACTCCTTGAAGCAAGTTTGCTTTGTCTTCACCTTAGTTTGGACTTCGTCGTTCCACCACCACGATTCTTTATGCTCATTGACCTTCCCTGTTGACAACCCAAGGGTATTTTTGCCCACCTCTTTGATAGAATTTGCCATATTTTTCCATAACATATCTGCATTATTTGAGTTTGGAGTTCCAAAACCTATATTAGACAAAACCTTACTCCTAATGTCATCAATTATCACTCTATGTAAGTTCTTCCAAAGGATCCTAGGTTTACCAATTTTAGCCCTCCTATGAGTGCTCCGCCCGTGGCGTACGCGGAACACCAAAACCAACAATATATATTGTGATGCACATGCCTCTTCAGGGAACACCTTATAGTCAATGCAAGCCCATCGATCCCGATTTCGAACCAGGATGTAGTCGATTTGGGTACAATGTCCCCCGTTATAGAACGTAATCAAGTTCACATCTCTCTTGTTAAATAAGGAGTTAGTGACCACCATATCGTGTGCCTGTAGTAAATTCAAGCAACGTACGCCCCTTCTCGTTCCTACTACCAAAACCGAAACCCCCATGAACACCGTCATACCCATCGGTTGCACTACCTATATGACCATTAAAGTCTCCCCCTATGAAAACTCTTTGGTCCTCCGGAATGCTCATAAGTACATCATCTAACTGATCCCAGAAACAACGTTTCTCCCCCTCCCCTAGGCCAACGTGTGGGGCATACACTGAAAGGACATTTACCACTTCCGCTTTTATAATAACTTTAATCATCATGATCCTAAAATTATCATTTTTATTGAAAAATTGACTACTGTATGAATTGTACTTTAATCTATTGATTCTGATATAATAAAATTATTTTTTAATAACATCGATTACATCGTTGTTTTTTTCCAACATTGGCTTGATGATAATATGTTTCATGTACTGGCTCGATGACATTATGTAAATAGAGACTCGATCCACAAACTCAAATAATTATAAGATCATATTTTTATTATATGACAACGAACTTGTTAACGTTCAACTTTGACGACCGTTAATTTTTCAACGAAAAAGGATGAGTTTAGAATAAATATAACTAGTCGAGTGATTATTTTATAATTTTTAATAGTCGAGTGACTGACAAAACAGTGTCTTATACTCAGAAGACGAATTTGTTACTTTCAATAGTTGGATGACTTAATAGAGTGATATCATATAGTCAAAGGATCATTGTGTACTTTATCTAAAAAATAATTTTTTTTCTTTTTTTTTTTGTTCTCTTCTAGGATTGTTAAAATTCAGAGATCTGATTTGATCCAAAAAAATTGATATCTAAATTTTTTGATTGGGTATCTAAATATCCAAATCTAAATTTAAAATTTAATTTGATAAAAATAATAATTTTAAGTTTTATGATTTAATATAACTTTTTTTTGATACTTCTACTATATTTTTATATATATTTAATTACTCACACACAATAAATAATTAAATATTCTAATTTTTATTGAGTTAGAACTTTAATAAATTAGTGTGTTACTCATTTATTTGGTTAAATATATCTAAAATCCATTGTTTTGAAAATCGGACCGGACCGGTCGGTTCAACCGGGAACCGTTGTTTAGTCCGGTTCAATTTACACTGGTTGAACCGCTACTAGTGAACCGGCCAGAACCGTTGAACAGTTCGAATCGGACCGGCTGAAAACCGGAAATTTTATTCTTTTTTATTAAAAAAATTAAACCAAACGACATCGTTTGTTAAACGAGCCAAGTCGAACTCAAGTATTGCTGAGCTCGACTCGAACTTGAAAACTTTAAAAGTAAGTTCAACTCGACTCAAACTCACGAGCTAAAAATTATCAAGTTCAACTCAAACTCGAAATATAATATTGAAACTTGAACTAAAAAAGGCTTGAACTCAAAAAAAAAATTAGAAGCTCGATTGAAGCCTAAAATTTGAGCATAATTAAAGTGAAAGAATAGTTCACTCAATGCTCACCAAAAGGCTCCATGATTTTGAATGTCAAATTACATCTATTATTTATAGAAGTTAGTTGTGATACTCTTCTATGTTTTTTAGTCACGTGGGATTGTTCTGTTCTCATATTTTTACTCTTTAAACTTTTGGGATGCTCTTCTATATTTCTTAACCATGTGAGATTACTTTAAAAAAAAATTAAACTAAACAAATATCATTTTGTTATGATTTTTTTAGCCCTAAATTTATTTTTTAATTATAGTTATATAATTATATTATTATTTAATATGTTTTACTTTAAATATTATGTTGTAGTTAATTTAAATCATTTTGTTTCACTTTATTTTATGGTTTTTAACTTATATATGTTATGACTTGATTTGAATATGACTTGTGATATAAAAAATTATTTTTTATTAAATATTTTTGGTATTTTTATTTAATTTTTTAAATAATTATGACGTTGTCCGGTTCTTCCTACTGGTCGGATCGATTCAACCGGTTAAACCAGTGAACCGGTAGCATGACCGATTTGCTAACCGGTCCGGTTTTGAAAACCATGCTAAAATCTAAAATTCAATTTTTTTGATTTTCAGATAATCCAAAATTAAAATTTATCCGATTTGAATCCGAACTAATTATCAAGATTATTTTAAATATCCTATCCAAATTATCCAAAAATAAAAAAATTAATCGAATATCTAACTTTTTAGATCCGATCAACAGATAACATATCAGATCTTTTTGCAGACCCTCTCATTGTGTGGAAAAAAAATCTAAACAAGTGAGAAGGTTCCGGAAAAGATGCTAAATATCTTCAAAATTTGTTCTGCCATTGAAGAATGGTCTTTTTCATTTGTTTACGATCGAGACTTTCTTTTGTTTTCTTTACCATTTTGTTGATCAACAAATTCTTGTGTTCTTCACACAAAAACTATTTTTTTTATTGTTTAACTCTTATGGCTCTCTCCGCTGTTTCTTCTCTATCATTTCCCCAAAACTTACCACACTTCCTTGCTTCCCACTCATTTCCCCTCTCTCACTCTCGTCCAATTTCCTTTCTTTTCTTTCAGACACCGCCTCCGCCACCAAGAAGCATCCATAACCACCCACCAAGAGCTCTGAGGGAATGGCAAGAATACGAGGAAGCAGTGAAGAAGAAGGACTTAGCTACCGCTCTAAGGTTCCTCGTATCCATTGAAAAAGACAACAACGACAACCCTGTTGAGGAAAATGGCTCCTTATCCACTCGGTCACAACTCGGCGATTTGAATCTTCTCGGTGGGTCTGTGAGGGATTGGGAGGTCTTGGACACGTGCCTCAATGCTGATGACATGAAACTTGTTGGCACTGCTTATGAGTTCCTTAAGGTCAAAGGTCTTTTACCCAATTTTGGAAGATTCAGTAGCATCGGTAAATAAGTTACTTCCTATATTCATGCTAAATTAGTACTGTTAGTATTATGTTTGATTTCTAGTAACTTCTAGACGCTGATTTGATATCTTGATTTCTAAATTTTGTTCAAAGCAAATTGGTACCTGAGAGTGTGTCCCTATTGTATCCTGGTTCAAGTAGAAAACATTCAATATACAGAAATAATTTAATGGCCTGTGGGATTGGTATATATTGTCATGATTTCCCGAACATTACAAAAATATTTTCTTTTGGACCAAGCACAATGTGGTGCAGTTAGTTTGGTCATTGGCTATATCTTACTTTACATGCAATGTGTAAACTAGCATATATAATTTCACTTGATAATGATTTCTTAATTAGTTTGATGTCTCTGTGAGCTCTTCATAGTTTTAATTTGCTCTCTTTTATGCATAATTTGTGTCGCATGTTTTCTTATTGATATATGGTCCATTGTGTATGAATGAACTGTAAATTAAACAAATTAGATGATTTCAATGTAGTTAACTGTGAAAAGCAAGTTTTACCATCGTATTTGTTGGCTTGGTTTTCAATTCATTTGCTTGGTTCCTTGTTTCTAAAGAGCCATGTTTTATACCTGGATTCTAAATGCTGATATACTTTATAACTGTCATCAATTGCTACTACTGATCTGCTGCACTAGCTTTTTAAATTTTTGGCTTATCATACTGCGAGTCTGTTGGCCTTTCCAGCTAGCACTTATTTGCATGATAGACTATCAAACATGTAATCTTAATGCTGTGGTTATTTTTGTCTTAGATGTTGATGTGTACGTAATAGTGTCACATGTTTCTTAGTTTTGGGAAAGAATACACCAGTTACCATCATTCTTTGCAATAATACTCAAATGAAATATCCTCAGTGATGATATCTGAGCAATTTTATTCCAACTATATTCTTGAGCTACTAGGACTAACAGCAGTGTCATGAGATTCCCCACCCCTAACATATTGATTTGTAATTAACTGAAATCATATTTCTAAATAACTAAGATGGTGCATAAATAATTTCCTACATTCTGCAGTTTTGGAGGGGACTAGGGATGTTACACCTTCTGTGTTGAAGTCTTCTACTGGGCTAGAAGGTATATATCTATATTAATTTCCTAAGGTGGTCTAATTTGTTCTATCTGGTAATTTTGACTTGATGTGATGAACCTTTCCACCCTTATAATCAGCTTCTAAACTTTCTCCAAAGAAGTGGGGTCTTTCTGGAAGCTCAAGTTTGTATTGGCTGGTTTACTTGGTGGGCTTTCCTTTATACTCCAACAAGGAATTGATATCAGGCCTCAACTTGCAATTATAATGGGGCTAGCCTTCACAGACTCTACCCTCCTTGGTGGTACCTGTTTAGCTCAAATCTCGAGTTATTGGCCTCCATATAGGCGTCGGATTCTAGTTCATGAAGCAGGGCATCTATTAGTAGGTAGGTGATCAATTGTTTGCTTTTTATGTCAAAGCAACTTGTACATACAAACCAAAACATTGAATGTTAGTCTTTAAATAAGAAATGCCTTATTTCTTATATTTAGAACCTGTCGTGATTTCATCTGTTTCTACAACACTGTTATTTGAATTTATTTTGTGTTGCTTGAAGCATAATTGATTCTGTAAGTTTATTTACAGCTTATCTTATGGGTTGTCCTATTCGTGGAGTGATTTTAGACCCAATAGTTGCAATGGAAATGGGCATCCAAGGGCAGGTATTTAAGTTATCATTTGTTGTTTTCGTGGACCTTCTCTTCTCTATGCTATTGGGAGCCTGCCTCCTTCACTGTGATGTGATCTATTTCACTATTCTTGAGACAACTTATCAAGATGAATATTAAAATAAGGGCTGCAGTTTTGCATGAACTAATGTTAGTATTAGAGTGACCCTTTTTTTATTTTTATTTTTTGTATCTAAGCAAACGATTCAGTGTTCTTTCTTTTAATTTTGTGTGTGTCGGATACAATGTTGTCAAGGGTGCAATATGTATGTGTGAATTTTTCTAATATATAAGTTAAGATATATAATATACTCTAAAGTGGAGTCTAGTTTATATACAAAACAAGAAACTTTGTTATTGGTCAATATGCATGATTACCTTATGGTTAATGTTTGTTGAAGGGTGATAACCATGAGGCGGCAGTTCGCCAATTTCTTTAGCTCTAGACCTCCACCTGGTTGTCCAATGAAGAAAAAATGCATGTGAAATTCAATCAGGTGGGTTTCTTTATGACTATCGTCTTACAAAAAAGTGTGCCTAGGTGCCCCAGCTGTGCGCCTGTTTGAATGGGCCTGGCCTAAAGGGTTTGAGGTGCTTTTGTTGAATAATGCTAAGGCACAGGCGCACTTAGGCTCAAACCTTGACAATACCGGTCAGATTAAGATGCATGTGTCATAGGATCAAGTCGCTTTACATTTATATGTTATACATAGAATATATTGATAACATTTGTCGGGATTCTTAATCAGGTTTGATTTTCTTAGTTCTAATATCTCAAAATCCTCTTATTTTAACTTGTCTTTTATGTTACCTTGAATTATGTATTAGTTTCACACCTGAAAAAGTAAAACTAAAAACTCTATTGCTAAGGTGGTCTAGGATGCCTGAGTGGTGAGCTGGTCATGGTCTTGTCACCAGATATTTTTGCATGAAGCTGGAGGCTAGTAGCCTTCTTGAATTAAGCATGATGTTTTCTGCAAAGCATATAACATTTTATTTACCCTTTCACGTTGTATTGGCTCCTGATAATGTACTGCTTATGTATTCCCTCTTGCTTGTCTTTGAGATGATGTTTTAAGGAATCTGGTTACTTTTTATCAACATATGACAGTGTTACTTGAATGATCCCGAATTCTGCCCATTTTTACAGGCTGGAACTCAGTTTTGGGATGAAAAAATGAATAATGAAATGGCAGAAGGACAATTGAGTGGTTCCACCTTTGACAGGTTGGTAGGACAAGTTGGTTCCCATTTTTCATATATGAAACAATTTAACATAATTTTATACGCTGTTGAAAATATTTCATATGGAATACTCTGTTCAAACCGAATTCAAACTTTAACCATGCTGTTCTCTCTTGACCTTGAAAAAGCTTTACCATGTTCTATAAAATCAAATTAGCCCTCCACTTTATTGTCGCACCAAAGGTTGGTTCTGATTGCCGCGTGACCTTTAATTCTGTGTGCTGGCACTTGCTCATGGCAGGTCATCAGCAGCTATGCAATAATATGTTTTTTCTTTTGAATGATTGTGTGTTTAATGAAGGCCTAAACCTGAAATAATTATAATGTGGAATGATTTATTGGGCAGATACTGCATGGTACTTTTTGCTGGCATTGCAGCTGAAGCTCTTGTTTATGGTGAAGCTGAGGGTGGGGAGAATGATGAGAACTTGTTTAGAAGCATCTGTGTACTTCTGCAACCCCCTCCCTCTGTAGCACAGGTACCATCTTGGCATTGGTAGTTGTCAACTTTCTGTGATATTGTTTTCGAGATATAATATTGACCGAGTTTCCCGTTGAAGATGTCAAATCAAGCGAGATGGTCAGTGCGACAGTCTTACAATCTGCTTAAATGGCATAGACGTGCTCATAGAGCTGTTTTCAAAGCTATGGAAAGTGGCGGCAATCTTAGTGTCGTAATTAGGAAAATCGAGGAAGTCATGTCTTCCAGCAGATGAAGTATGGAAGTTGCAGGTTTACTGGTCATAAGAGGTAATGATCCTGTATTATCTATTTTTGTTGGTCATCCTCATTTTTGAGTAATATGAATACACCGGATCTCTCTTTCTTTGCCAGGGTGAACTGAAATTGGAGTTTGTGAATAAAATACATGAAGCAATACTAACCACGGTCCTTATTTTGTAATCTTGGCTCGTTCTTCCTTGTTGATGGTGGTGTTATTTTATCATGGATTTAGGTTGAAAAAGTAGTTGATGTAGGAATTTTTAGGGTCTGTGATCATTGTCAGTTGTGATCAATTGTCGACGACGGAGACCATAGTGACAATGGTTTGACAAATTAAAAAGAGAATCAATGAAAAAGTAAGGAGATTTTTTTTTCTAACTAAAGAAAATGACTTTTTTATTCATGTATATCGATAGAAGACGGTCGAGACGGGCTCAACTCGGAAAAGGTTTGTCTTTACCCAAAAATGATTTGATTTGTGCTTGTCTAAAACACTTTGGGGTGGTCCGAAAAATTCTCAAGTCTTTGAAATCTCGATGGATTTTTTATTTGTTGTTTTAGGTTGGGTACGATCGAGTACTTTAAAAGGAAACATTAGAGGTAAAATTTCTTTACAATAAGAATAAAAGTCAAAATAATTATTTAATAAATCTTCAAAAATATATCTCGAGAAGAAGATGAAAACTTGGGGGCATGAAAATGAATTATTATTGTCATATCTTAGACCCGGTTTGGACGTTATGTTCAAATCTAGACGGTTACATATCGTGTTCAGAAATTTTTTTCACATTTAAAATAACGTTAAAATTCATATAACAGTATAATATGAAATTAGTCATAAGAAAGATTCATACGATAATATATATATCATAAAATTGTACAAAACATATACATAACAAAATATTGTAATATCGATATATCGAGACAGTAATAAAAATATGTGGCACCAAAATATAACAAAAAGACATAGAAATATATAGTGGTATAAAAATAAGAGAAGTCAGTCTATTTGATGCCAAGTCTGTTATCATATGAAAATGTTAAAATTTACAAAATGAGTTAAAAAAAAATCAGTTTACTCCTTACAATGTATAAAAATATACATATAAAATACTTTAGTAAAATCAATTTATCAAACATGAACATTACACCCATCCGTTCACCAAAATGTGTAGATTCCCCAGAATTATACACCCATTTGTACACGATAAGGGCATTCTACACACAACATAAAGACCTGCAGTAAGGACTTATCCTGAGCACAAAATAGAAGAGCCTACGATAAGGTCTTACAAGTCATAGACTAGGCCTGATAAATTCCTCCAATAATACTCCAATGACAGTAATAAACATATATGTATTCGAGTGAAAACGATAGTTTAATTCATTAAAACATAAAAATATTCCAAACTCAGAAATCAGATACAAAAAATATAGAAATCAGATATCATATCAGAAATGTACAGTAAATCTGATATCAGATAAACAACATTAAGAAAGTTAGGTAAAAATATTCAGTATTATCATAAATCTAAAACAGTTTAGATGAATAACATAAAATAGTAATGTAACATCATCAGGAAATACACTTGTACCGGTCTGAGTAGTCTAATAAGAAACCCTACTATTGATTCTGCCGACCACGATCATCGACAGCGCTAGACCCTATGAATCAGAAAAAACCATATCATAATCCTATTATTAATAATAATAATCCCTATTTAAACAATTTACAGATACCTACGAGTAATTCTCGAGGAACGCAGATCGTGCGGATCTGACGAACGGGAAGCACCGGATCTAATCGACCCTCGGTCGGGTGAAATACGAGTACCTTCATAAAAAATATATTATCGAATTAATTCTATAATCAAATCTCAAATAAATAAGCAAAAATTTTAAAAAATACTAAGCATTTTTGGATTAACAGGCTCGATTTAGAGCTTTTGGGCTAGAATTTGGCAAAACGGATCGGTCAACGATTTTCGAAAAAATTCAACGCCGATCAACAGTTAACAGTCGGTCAATGGTCAACGATTGACTAGTTCGGGTCGGGTAGGGTTGGACACGGGTCAGGTCAGTCGGCCCATTATCAAGCAGGCCCAACAGGCAGTGGAATTTCCCCACGCGCAAGGGTGACGCGTGCGGAGGCTTTGAAAGTTAGAAAAATTACGAAAAAATTCCTACTTGCATTTTGAGGGGTTTTGAGAGATTTACCAAGCTCGGTTCACAGGGTGAACAGTAAAGAACTCGATTTCGAAATGTTGGAAACTTGACCTTTCTCACCCCTTCACACGCCGGTTGCAACAAAAACAAGGTGGACACCGGTGTATTCGGGACGACGCAAGAAATACGATGGTATAAGAGGTGTAAAAAACAGAGTAACGGTCGAAGATAAAATGTCGATCAAAGGTTTCCTTCTATAAGAGGATAGGTTGAAAAGAGGGAGAAAAAGATGGTCCGGAAAGTTTCTGGTTTTAAACCCAAAAAATGGTATAATTACACTATAAGTCCTCTAATTTTAGTTTTTTTTTTGAATTCAAATTTAATCAAAATTTCACTTTGACCTTTAAATTTAGTTAAAATTTTAATTTAGTCTTCGAAAATAAATTTAGAAAATTTTATACCCTAATTTGGGGTGTGATAATTATGATTCAAGAGTGGTAAAGGTACCCTCCATGACTCCAATTTGTGAGTGAATCAAGACGTAAAAATCAAAGTAGATTTGAGGATAAAGATTTTCTATGCATCTTTACATCATCATTAGTATGTATGTATGTATACAAATAAAATTTCAGGATAGATATAATAAATAAAAAAATAATTAATACCAAAGAGTTTCAAAATCTAATGCCCACCCTCAGCAACATGTAGATCTGCCGGTGGGCGTAGGGACTTCTGTTTTGGCAACCCCTCAGTCTTGGTGCTTCTCCTATTGTAAAATAGTTTATCAGCAAGTACAGAACCTTATTGTGGCGTTGGGCGGAAATTCTATCATGATACTACCCAGTTTTCTCATAAATATTTGATTTTATCTGGTCATTGTATTTAAAATTCTGAGGAAAGAACAAGAACAAAAACAAAGTGATATACTCATTGTCCTCCATGTTTTTGTCTCATCTAGGATCTAACATAGAAATCGTAACTTCATTCTTAGTGAATCGATCTGAATTGTGATTCGAAGACAGCGATGCCTCTGGCTGCACCGTATTGGCAGGGATCATAAAAGCAGGCGTTGACGGCACCGGCATCGACACAGAAGTATCGCTAAGCATAAGAACAACCGAGTTCATGGATGGTCTATTTGCATCATTTTCTTGGACACACAGCAACCCAATATGAACGCTTCTCGTCATTTCGCTTCTTGATCCAGAACCCCTCGAATACTCATCCACTAGGTTTAAACTGGTCCCTTCCCTCCAATTTCTCCAGGCCTGCAAATTGAGGAATGATCAGCAGCAACATATATGTGCAGCGGGAAATAATTAAATGTTAATGTTTTTAACTTACATAGGTAAGAAGATCGGCACCATTGTTACGGAAATGACTGATTTTGTCACCACTGATGATTTCCAAAATCAGTACACCAAAACTGTAAACATCGGATTTAACCGAAAACTTCCCATGTTTCACGTATTCGGGAGCCATGTATCCACTGCATACAATATAACAGGTTAACCAATTTCAAAAGGAATGCCAAATTTTTATCCGGGATTCTAACAATGAACTTACTATGTTCCTGCAACTCTTCTAGTATCATCTCTAGTTTGGTCAGCTCCGAACAACCTTGCCATTCCGAAATCTGAGATTTTCGGAGCCATTTCGTCGTCTAATAGAATGTTCGCAGCCTTTAGATCACGATGAATTATTCGGTACCGAGAATCTTCTTGAAGGTAAAGTAGGCCTCGAGCTATTCCTATTATGATTTTGTATCTCGTGTTCCAATCTAATCGTTGACGTTTGATTGGATCTAAGAGTTCAGTAAATAATGTGAACAGAGAGTACAAATTGACATGAATTGATAAATGCTGGAGTACTGAAATGAAATTGCAGAAAGTATTACCAAATAGAAACTGGTCGAGGCTTGAGTTAGGCACATACTCGAATATAAGAAGCCTTTCTTTTCTTTCCAAGCAAAACCCTTTAAGCCTAACCAAGTTCCTATGTTGAAGCCTTGCCATTACCATAACTTCATTCTTGAATTCCTCGTCTCCATGTCCGGACACAAGAAATAGTCTTTTTACAGCTATCTCTTGTCCGTCATCAAGCCGTCCCTGTAATAATTTTAACAGAATATGAAGGCCAAAACAGATAATATGCTATGTTTCAATCTGTCTTGACCAAACATTTTCTTTGAAAATGTGTTATAATATACATGTAGGTACCTTGTAAACAGCACCAAATCCACCTTGGCCAAGCATGTTGTCCTCTGAGAAATTGTTTGTAGCCTTTCTAACAGATTTCAACTGAAATTGCAGTGATTCCAATGATTCCATGCCATCTTCGTTGTCTGCAGTTTAAAGTAACATTTAATAACAATCCATATTTGAATTAACACCGTGAAAATAGATTTCAGTTCGCACCATGATAATGAACTTACTATTCATCTCTTGCTTTGCCTTCTTCCTTTTTCTTAGAAGGATGCAAATGAAGGCAACTATTGCGACTAAAACCATGACCGGCACGACGATTATCGTGACAGTTCCAGATGAAATTCCTTTCTTATTGTCTGCACAAGCAAGAAAAGTGTTCAGTAACATTAGAATGCAATATGAAAGTTATCATACCTAAAAGGCCATGCCCTTTAGACTTGACCTTTTATCGTTTCTGATGTTTTGTTAGTTGAAGAATCTGCAGGCGAATCACTAGGTGAAGGCGAAAGCGATATCTGGACGGTATCTGCAGTAGGTGTAAAGAATGTATACAGATCCCACCGCATACGACAACTCGGTGTTTCGACGTAACCTCCTTGATAACCACGGCAACATGCTGTGTACCGACGAACCAATGTCCTTAAGCAAGTTAAGCAATCACTCTGGGACAAATCTGGAGGGCACTGCATTAGTGCTTGAATTTCCTCAGCCACGCCAGTTGCATACTTAAGCCTCGAAGACCCCATGGAAGCTTTTGTTGCTACTGCCTCCATCAGTTCTCCCCAAATCTGGTAAAACAGTGTTAAATTCGATGTGGCATCACTAATGGCATTGGGGTTAATTGCTTCCTGTATAGGTTCCAACACTAACACCCCGAAGAAAGACTCGTTCGAATATCGAACTAAGCACGGAATACCGCCATCCCACGAGAATGCAGCCTTCTGATTCTTACAGCTTGATATCAACTGATGAGCAGTGAAGTTGACATAGGTGAAACAATCTTGTTCATCTAAATCCCCTCTGCAAAGTGCTTGAGCATACACTCTGTCCGGTCCTTGGCCGATGGAAGCATTGAAGAAACCGCCATTTATCGATACATTAGCCGGAATCGAAGTGAGGATGTCATCACGGTTCCGACCGAATCGACTGTTAGTGGTGAAGTTACCGGTGTCCAAGCAGGTTTGTGCACTCGTAAGACGAAAACTGAAAACAAGGAGGCAGCAAACCAGAACCAGCTGCTTGGCATCCATCATTTGCTGATAAAAGATCATTTTCAGCCAGCAAAGAGCTTATAAAATATCATCGTGGACGGCTTGCCATGTGAAAACACTTGGTTCAACTCTGAACATCAAATATATAATAATAACAAGAAGGGAAAATTGAGCGTGTTTTCATTGACTTTGTTCAAGAAAAACGAAAAGAGAAAGCGAGTGAACTTCAAGAAACCTACATATATATCCTTCATGGGACTCATATATGCTTATTTTATGGACGAATATAATAATCATTTACACACAAAAAAACAAAGATTATATTTGTGGAAAAATATCTTATTTGTTTCTTTTAATTTTAAGGAGATGTATTAAAATGTGTGTAAGCAAGTGGAGTGGAGGAAACAAATAGAATAATCTGCTGTGTGGTCTGGTTTTCCCTGTACGCCAATCAAAATAGTTGGGCGCTAATGGCTTTTTAGAATCCAAAGATTTGTACTATATTTAAGTGGGATGGCAGGGGAGAATTTAGAAGACTAGTAGGGGATCGATCTACTAAAATTTGTCAAATTACATTTTAATCCTTTAAGTTTTCTAAATTTTAATTTAATCCTTATAATTAATATAAAAAACGTGACAATTTAGTTTCTCAACACTCCAATTTTTTTTAACAATCTAGAGTGATCATAAGGTAGCATCTGTTCATAATTTTTTTTAGTCATTGATAATGTACATACCCGCAACTGTTCAAACTTAAAAATTTTAGGGAGAATAACATTTCCTTTTATTGCTCAATGAATTAAATATTTAAATTATTTAGAAATGCCACTTGTACTCTTTTTTATAAAATTTTATCCTTTAAAGCTTTGGCAATGTTATTGGTAGATACGCAACTCAGTTGCCAAAAACGTGTGTTTTTTTTTCAGGGAAGTTAGTGGGTTGTTTGTTAATTTGGTTGACTATTCTAAGATGCATTCTTTTAAGAAAAGATGGCGCGGCTTCTCAAAGTTCGTCTGTCAACATTATATATTGTAAAATGAATTTAAATTGATCCTAATCCGATTGATGGAAAAACTCAAATGACCTAAGCTTTTTCTTATTTGATGTCTAATCTGCAAGAGACTCAAGTTGGTGAGCAAATCATTTTGATTTGCAAAACGTTAAAAATTAATCGATATAATATAAAGTTTATTTCAATACCACTATGACTTTATCTGATTAAGTGAATTTCTTATTTAATATTATTTTATTATCAATTTCATAATATATATTTTATCGGATAATTTTTAAACGTCGGTTTATATATCGAAGGTTATAAATAACACTTAGGGTGCGTTTGGTTCACGAAATGTAAAATTACCAGTGCGAATAAAAGATTACCAGGGAATAGGATTACTGGGAATGTTGTATTTTGTATTTGGTTGGTTTAGCAGGAATGTAAGATTACCGTGTTTGGTTAAAGGAATAAAAGATTATTGGAATGTATATTTGACCAAATTGTCCTTATTATATATTTGTATAATATTACAAATTGTAAAATATTTATATATATTTTTTAAAAAAATTAAATTCATAATATTTATATTTTTTTTACAAAATTAAAAATATAAAAAAGTTTAATGAAAGATTAAATTTTTTTTAACCCCTGAACTTCATATAAAATTTTAATTATAGAATTTTTTTGTAAATCTAAAATAATTTAAGGATAAATTTGTAATTTAACCTTCGTAAAATTTTTATTATTCAATGATAGAAGAAATATATTTTTGAAAAAAAAAATTTAAGGGCATTTTAGTCCAAAACGTCGGTAATGTTACAATACCTAAGGGAAGGGAGGTAATGACATTCCCGGTAATATACCCCAAAAAATCTACTATTGGTAATAAAACATTACCGGGAATGAGATTCCCGGCCAACCAAACATGAAAATGTGAGATTCCTATTCCATGAGAATCCCACAATCCTTGAATCAAACACCCCCTTAAAGTTATTTGAAATATACGATGGATAATAATATTTAATTCAAACTTAAAACACTTGCACTCCGACAATTTACAAATAAGAAACACAAGTTGTGGAACTTACACAATGCCTTCCAATTAAAAGCATGAAATGAAAGACCAACAAGATTGTCAAAGTTTATGCATTACTAATAAATACCCTAACTTTTAAGTCTTACTTACAAATAAACCTATCATTCCCTAATTGTATGGCTAAGGTCGTTGATTTTAATTTAATTTCCTTCGTCCATCATTCACTTAGCTTTTATTTCTTCTCTGCAGATTTGATTCTATTCATTAATCATGAAATGTGAGACTCGTTAAAAATCTCCTTAATCCTAATCCGAGAGAAAGAGTACACTACATTCGGAAAAGGAACTAACACAAAGCTCAAATTCGGTTATGTTCTTAAAACTCCCCTACAATGCTTTTGTAATTGAAGATTCTTTCAACGCCACAGAGTTACCAAATTCAGTTCTAAACATCGGGTATTTATCCACTCCTCTATCATCGTTCTCAATAAGCTTCGAATATCCTATATACATACAATCTATGAAATTTGACTGAGCGTAGAAAAACAAATTATAGCGGCTGAAAGATTCATAGATTATTACCTTCAAGAAGGAGATCAACCATGGAAGGGTATGGAGCAATATGAGTTCCTTTCAGGTCATCATTCAGTTTCGACGGCGAGACCGGACCGATATCCTCCCAACGATAATTTGATCCATCATCAGAGCAAATACGCCACTTAGACATTCCGTCAACGATAATTTCTCTTACTCAAGGAAACACATGCTCTCTTTTTATCAAATACGTTAGCTTTTTGGATTTTCCCCATTTTCAGAAGACCAAAAAAATGAAAAAGATCATTAATGATAAGAGGGATCAAACCGTGCAGTTGTGTTATAGTTCGTCGGTGAGAGGCCTGATTTGGTCGCCGGGACATACAAACGACGACGTTGGTAGGAATCGTTTGAGAGCTATTGTTGTTCCAGAGAAGAAGCTTTGAGGGAATAAGAGTTTAAATGATTTTAGGGTTCGGGTAGGAGAAAAAGAGGATTATATATTTAACATTTTACGGCGTTTATATAAAAAAATGCCACTATTGATTACACTATTGTGGCGTTTGTTAAAAAACGCCACTATTGATTAAAACTATTACGGTGTTTTTCTAAAAACGCCATTATTGATTAACACTATTACGACGTTTGTCTAAAAATGCCACTATTTATTATCACTATTGCAGCGTTTTAAGAATAAATGACACTATATGTGTAATCTATTGCGGCATTTGTGGTATAAATGCCGCTAATTTACCGATCTATTGTGGCGTTTTGGCTAAAACGCCACTATATGTTAATCTATTGCGGCGTTTATATAAACGCCGCTAATTTACCACTCTATTATGACGTTTGTTAAAAAACGCCGCAATAAACCATCCTATTACGGTGTTTTTTGTAAAAACGCCGCTATATGTCAAATCTATTACAACATTTTTACAACAAACGCCGCTAAAGTATCAATTTGTGGCACTACGATTGTAAACGCTGCTATATGTTTAACTTTTGTGGCGTTTTCTCTCCAAACGCCGCTACATATCAGTTTTGCTGTAGTGAAGTATGTCTCAATCATGCCAGTAAGGTCGACATCATTGCTTAGATAAAACCTCGTGCATGATAGTGGCAATCTATAATGTAACGAAGATACTCTTATACTACCAAGTTGAACCCTTGTTTCTATGTTGAACTTCAACTCGTCTTGTTGATTTTTTTTGGAAACAAATGGTTAACGATTTGCAATCGTAAAAAACAGTTGTACGAATAGTTGTCATGTTAGAAAAAAAACTAAAAAAAACTCAAGACTTGGAAGTGAAAGACTGAATTTGTTTTAGTTTTTATTTCTTCAAATGAGTAAAATGGCTTTAACTCACACATATTAATAGTTTCTAAATATGATTAAATTACCACTGAAAAGTTGGTGAAATGGTACAATATTTGGCCTATGTGAAATACATGTTTTTATATGCACTGTTAATGCACCACTGAATTTTTTTTTTATATGAAGTGATAATGCACCATTAAAATGTTTTTTTTATTTGAGTTGATATATCACTAAAAAGTGTTTGAAAGGGTGCATTATTTGGCCTATGAGAAATACACATTTGCCTGATATGAATTGGTTTTTTACCACTTGCACCCGTTTTTTTTTTTTTGAAAAGTTGCAATATTGTTGCATTAAATGATCTCTGAAAAGTTGTTGAAACAACGTAATAATACCTCTAAAAAGTTGTTGAAATGGTGCGATAATTTCCTCTAAAGAGATGCATTAAATGACCTCTGAGAAATGGTTGCCCAATCCACAATTACGAAGGAAGTTGAGGGATCGTCTTGAATCTAGTCGAATTCATAATGATATGAATGATCCTCCGAGAGAGCAAGGTCTGCCAAAGCTTTGTGGCCACTGCAGAGGTGAAGGCCACAATAGGAAGCACTGCCCATATCACCCAAAATATCGAGCGGGCTGATAAACCCTTCGTAAGTGTATTCCCATGTTGCATGTTGTATATTTCACATATAATTGCAAACTATAACGTTTAACTAAACTCAAATTTATACATATATTTAAAATATTTTTCAACAAAATAAATAATTTTTCCTCTTCTTCTTCCTCTCAATTTTTACATTATTATTTTTTTCTTTTTCTCATTCCTCTCGATAAGTCGTTTGCTACGTCGGCTTGGTAAGTCTTCTTCTCCTCCTCCTCCCCCCCCTTTCATCTCCTTATGTTGATCAAGAATCGACTTTATTGATCTTTCACCCACTTCTCATCTGAAGACAAGCTTGAATCTGAATCATTAGTATCAAAGTAATCAAACCCAAAATGATCTTTCAAAAATTGCCTGAAATACTCTTCCCATAAATGTATGATTTGGTTTTGTATAACTCTATCAACTAACTCAACTCCTATTTATAGTTAAAATTTGTGAAAATGAATGTTGGAACTCGTCATGTGGGCATGACGAGTTCCAACGGCTACTTTTTCGAATCTAAATGACTATATATTTTGAACCCAAAGAAGTGACGAGTTCCAAAGTTTTTTTTTTCAAAATATTCAATTCAAATTAAAAATATAAAAAATAATAATATTTAAAAGGAACTCGTTTACTAAAAAATATTAAAATAATACACGATGAATTTAAAAATAATATCTCATGGAACTCGACACTTCAAGGTGACGAGTTCCTCTTGCATTATAGAAATTATCGTAGATCCCAAAATAACTTTCTGACTTCCGTAATTTCCTCTCTTTTTTCAGGACATGGTAACGGGCCAAAAAAACCCATAAATGAAGATATAATGGTAGACTTAATGGGAGAACAAGTGGAGTTGGTGCCCATTAGAGCTAAGTCGTGGGAAACATTGGTGGAAAAATTGAATAATAGCCCAGCTAATGAAGAGGAGGTTGTAAGAGTTGTTTCGACCTTTAGGTATAACGAATTGTCATCAAAGAGCAATAGACGCCTTAGACCCCTACTGCAAAAACAGAAACGATATGGATCTTTGGGGAAAATCCAAAAAAGATATTTGACGAGTTTGGAAAGAAAAAGGTGGTCTCGTGCAAGTAGAAAGAAGAAGAAATAAGTGACTGAGGTGGAGCTTTCTGAACCAGATAGTAGGTCTATTTTGGACTCTGATATACTAGTGAGAAATTTGCATTCAGTGACAATTACTTTTGTCACCAAATGATGTACATTTTCGTCATTAATAAATCATATCGTCACCAATAACACAATAATTTCATTTTATACGTGACGAAAAAAAATTGTCACATTGTTAGTAACGTAGTATATCGTTGTCACCTAATAGTAGCATGGATGACATTTATATATAACGTCACATATAATTAATATTCAATGACAACTAATTATGTCACTAAATTATGTAAAATTTTGTTATTAATGATTTATATCGTCACGAATAATACATTAAAATCAACCTATATGTGACGAAAGAGATATTGTCACATTTTTAGTGACATAATATAAATGTTACCTAATAATATTATGAATGACGTTTATGCATAACGTTACTTTATAATTTATATTCTATGATAGTTGGTTACATCACTAAATTAAATAAGAATTTGTTATTGATAATTTATATTGTCACAAATAATGCATTAAAATCAACTTATATGTGTCGAAAGAAATATTGTAGAAAAGCACAAATAATTTATATTCTATGACATTTTTAATGACAATATATATTAAAATAAAATTATTTATACAAATCTAAATAAAAAATAAAATGGTTCACTTATTGCAAAATAATAAGATTTAAACAAATATTTCACTAAATACATAATAATTTCATTTCTATAAATATAAAAATGTTTAAATGTTTACAGAAAATAAAAATAATACGATAATAATATGACTTGTAGAATATTTCGTTGTAACAATCTCAATCCAAACCTTGAGTCGATTGTGGTTCTGTTGATGTTGAGTTTGTGGTATCATTTGAAGCTACAAATTAAGATAATCAATATTAGTTACTACAATTAATATTATATAATAATTTTTATTTGATTAAATATATTGTTTACCTGAAAATTGAAGTGATGGGACTTGAATTTTCAATTGTTGTATCTGGATCAATTTCTTCATGTGTTTGATTTGGAGCATCAGTAACTTGTTGAGGTTCAGATTCTTGGGTTCGATTTAGTTTACCGGAGACTTTTTGAGTTTCATTTTCTTATGTTCCAATCCTTTTACGAGATACTTTGCCTTGTGTCATCCTAAAACATATAGAAAAACTATTATAAATACTTTCACCAGCTTTTGCAATCGATTGCTCTTAGATATTAGAGGGAAATGCAAAGACGCATTAAACCACAACCAAAATCATCAATTATTATAGCACATCTACTCTCCACTGGCAGAGCATTCTACAACTTAATTCATAAACGCAACAGTTCGGTTACACTGAGAGAATGATTCATTTGCAATTCAACTACATTAATAATTATGCTAAATTACAAAATTTTGCAAACTTACACTGAAATGATGCTAATAACAATATTTTCAATCAGTTTAAATGGAAATGTAAATAAATTAACATAAACAAAAAGAATGATATAATTTCAAAATTCACAAACACATGCACCTAAAGGAAGCATAAATACATAGCAGAGTTTGAGCATACCTTGTGAAGGTGAAATTTTACATCTTAAACATTTATTTATTAAATGAAGAATTATCAATGTGAAAAGGAAACAAGACATGCACAGGTTTTTGAATGAGTTTTCCAATCAGATTGCACAATATCAAATAATAAAAGCAGCAACGTTTAGCAAAATTGAAGAAAAAACTAACAATTATTTTGTAAAAAGCAGCATCATTTAGCAAAATTTAAAAGAAAAAAACTAACAATTATTTTGTAAAAAACATCAGCATTTAACAAAAAAATCAAAAATCGAATAAAAAAAACTAACCCTAAACCATATGAATTCAACAATATCGAAAAACCATATTTAACAAAGAAGAAAATAAATTTAAAAGAAAACAAACAATTACCTGCAAATTAAAGTTGGAGAAACCTTTGACTACTGCAATATGAATCAAAACAAAAAATAATTATAAAAATAATAAAACTATAAAGCAAAATTATCTCAATATAGAATATAGTGTAGACACCCGTTTTGTCCGGGATTTTTATTGTTATTATTTTTATTTTTATAATTATTAAATATTAAATATTAATTTGGTGTTATGTGGCACATACTCTTTATGTTTGTGTAAGTGCGGGTTGTACCTCCCTCTACCATATATGTTGCAATTGTCCAAGGTGCTCCGACAAAACCCAGCACTGTTGCATGATCTCCAACCTCCTGGCGCAAAATCATAACGGACTCCCCAACAAAATGTAGTTTCTCCAAGTCAATAGGATGCAATGCCTTCAAGCAATCCTCAGAGTGCATCGGTGAATGAATGACAGGACCCCTTACTTCTTCAATGTTAAACGGGACACCGAATGCAGGTAGTGGAGTAAGATTATAACTCCATCAGGACGGAAAGCTTCCCAAAGCTGCAAAGAAATTTCCACAATGAGATCAGTTGTCTCAGACCTCTCTCTGAAGGACGGATATTTCTCTGCAAGCTTTCTGTAAACAATCATATACCTTCCTGCTTGGCGCATCATCCATGCAAGAGGCCTACTTACAGGATCTCCTCTTGCAGCTTTAACCAACAATGGATCAGTAGTAGAAGAAGAGCAAGCTACGGAGAACTTCTTAATTCTCATTCTTTTAGGAGAAGAAACAAAAGCTCCAGGGAAATTACTAGTTTCATTTGAGTTAAAACCCAACCGCACTGTCAAGCTTGAGGATTTAACTCCCACGGAACTGCAACCACTTGCTAGTGAAAAGCAGCTCCAAGAAGGGAGACTTAAAATAAAGAAAATGGGGAAGTGGGTTGTGTAGAGAGTGAACGGCGGCAGAGGGTTATTAAAAATGAAGTGTAGGTTTATATTAAACCTAATTAAATTTTATTAAAATACTTCACATATTGCCGTTTAGGGATAGAATTAGCCCATTTTTCTTGATTTGGGTGAATCATTGTAAGGGTCCTGTCCATGTTTAAATTATCACATTTTGGTCCTCATTTCAAGGCTTTTTCTTTTTTAAATTTGTGAATCTAGCCCCTTAGTTTTCATGGAATTTTATTTTAGTCATTAGTGCCTTTTTATTATGTTTTCCTTTCTTTTACATTTAAAATCTTTTATTATTAAAATATATTTTTTATTTATGGTTTTGATATTATTTAAAGATTACTTATTAAAATAGTAAAAAGATTTCTCTTTAGAAATTTTAAAATTATAAAATAATTGAAGTAAATACTATTTTTAACCATTTCATAATAAATAATTACTCCAATGCAAAGTTTGATTCAATTAAAAATGTGTTTGGAGGAACAATAATAATCCTAAAAAAAATTCAAAACACATACATGTTTTATAATATTAGCTTTTTTATATATATAAAAGAGTAATATTTTATATTTTAAAATTATTGATGTTATATGTATCTAAATATACTAAAATTTTATGGGTATTTCTATGATCAAATATAAATATCTATTTTTTTCTAAACACTTTGATGTAACATCATGGAAAACATAGAAGTATAATAATATATAAAAATATCATGGTCATTTCTTTTTTACGATTTATTATTTTATGTTTTACTCTAAAAAATCGTTGAATATGAGATAATCTAATATAGAATAATGTAAATAAAATAAAAAAACACAAAAAAAAACTCTATACATTGTATTATTTAATAAGGATGTTAGATTATCTTCTTTTTTAACATTAAGTGACATATTTTCATGACGTCTTTTAAAATCGTCATATAAAAATAAGAGATAAAAACAAGTGACAAATAATTGATTTTGTCGTGCTAAAATAATTTTTTGTGACAATAATAAAATGTCACTTTTAGTGTCTTATAAAACATGACAAATTAAATTGTCACAAATAAAACTTATTAATGACAAATGTGCAGCGCCACTAATTCAAATTGAATCGTCATTATAATAAATCGTCACTAATACCTGTTTTTCATTGGAGACGATTTTACAACGTCATTATTTTATCTAAATGTCATTAAAAGGCTTCCCACAAAAAATTTGGTGAGAAGATTTTGGCGCCAAACATATATTAATCAATGACCATTTTTAAAATTGTCATAAAAGATATATCATTAATCAATAAATATGACGAAAATAAAAAGCGTCACATTATAGTATATTTTGTGATGATATACGTAACGTCATATATAAATTTTGTCATAAATTGATAAATTTGTTGTAGTATGATTTGCATGTTTCAGTTTTCTGACCTTTAGTTTGTTGATTTACTTGGATCGAGGCAAAGGATTATGAGTTTCCCCTTATTGTCGCTATAACCTTTCGATATTTAGAGCCTTCTAATTGTTCTCTGTCCCGTTAGGTAGGGGTGAAAGCTACGCTTATGTGAGAAAAATTATTTTTCTCCACATGGGCTTTAGCAAGTAACCTCTAGGGTACATGCCTTATATTTACGAGTGAAACATTGAGTTGCCTCACATGGACATAGGGAAATGTATCATCTCAAATTGAACTTGATTCATTTTAAGCCTATAATGGGTGAGGATCGAGGGTCTGGCAAGCTCAAGGGAGCACCAGCAAAGGACAATTCGAGGACCCTGTTAGTGATACCAATACTCTGCCCGCCTTATGCTGAATCTCTTTCCGTAGACACAAAGGGGAAACTCATTCTAACTTTTTTCTCGAATTTATTTTTGCAATAAGTATGAGAACTAGAAAAACATGCAGTTAGGTTTTATATTTTCGTACAAAGCTTGTGAACTAGATATCATGCGGTTAGGATTTTTTTATGAATAACAAAGCATGTGGGTAGATATCATGTTGGGTAGGATCTACTAAAGCATGATTGGGTAGCCAGCATGTGAGGGTAGGTTTTATTTGATGTTTACGGTACCCATTATCTTGTTGTTTATCTTATGTGCACTAACCCGTTTTTGTTCTATGTTTATTTTATTGCATTTGCATCCTCATGTCATCGAGGGGTGTTAATTCGCAAGTGATTGGCTAACAAGAAGGCTGACCATATTGAGGCAAGAAATTCTCCACCATGTATTCAAAACTGGGAGATATAGAGATGTTCAAATGATCCATGAAGAAGGGCACCCGATGAATGAAGAGATCTAAAACTGATTGAAGAATTCCTTTAAAGGTGCAAAGGCCAAGATGTTGACTCAGAAGATATATATAGCCATAACAAGGACGAGAAGACCATTCATAAAGACATGAAGACCACTTCGCATGGGAGGTAAGAATGAAGATTTCAAGATTCAAGACATCCGACGTCATCAAAGGTGATAAAATACGCGACAACTTTGTGGTATAATGTTAGATTCCATGAAGAATGCGGCTCGAGGAAATGAAGAGTTGAAGAATCACAATTGTATTTTGACTACATGGTGTACTTACTGAATTCTTGTTGTCCAAGTGAACGATTGTTCTATAAGTGGTCACTTTTGGGATTAACACCTCGTGCATTTGCATTTTGCATTTTGCATTGCATGTATTTATTTAAGCATTTTATATGCATTAACTATGAAAACACGGAAATAACTTATGAAATATTTTTGTTAGTGTTGAGTTAATCGATTGACGGAATCGGCCAAGAGGGGGGTGAATTGGCAATTAAAAAATTTGTGGAAGCTTTTCCAGAAAATTAAAAGTAATTGCACAACGATTTAGAGTGGTTCAACTTTATCAACCAAAGTCTACGTCCACTACCTTAGCTATCCACACTAAGGATTTTCCAACAAATTCACTAATTTGTTCTTTCTTTTGAGGCCAAAGAGATAACCTTATAACTCCCTCAAGAATATACCCCAATTCTTGAGAACACTCTTTTCTCAAAGAGAAGATTACAAATTTACAAACTTACAAGAAAAACCTCACAAGGAAAATATGTTTGCACAATTCTAGAACAAAGAAAGAACACTCAAGAATAAATACGATTGAGCACAATAAGTGTTCTTGAAAGAAAAATGATTATTGAATGAAAAATAGGCTTGAAATGCTCAAACTTGAGGTTTGACGCTTTCTCTTTTATTCTCTCTTGATTCTAGTTGCTTGTTGTTGATCAATGGCTTCTAAGCTTGCTTAAATACACCTTGAATCACTTCTGAACGTTGAGGATCATTAATGAAGTTATTGTAGCCGTTTAAGTGTGAAAACAATTAATATTTCTGCTTGGAGCGTGGGGGGAATCGGTACCCCTGATGGGGAATCGGTTCCCTAAGTGTAAAATTCAAATATTTCGACCGTTGAACAGTGGGGGGAATCGGTACCCCTTGGGGGAATCGGTTCCCTCCGAGCATACTGGAATTCTCGGAGCCAAACCATTCAGGGGGGAATCGGTTCCCTCTGAGCAATCTGGAATTTTTGGCTTTGAAATGGTTCAAAATATTTTGTAAAATCGTTTTGAAATTATTTTAAGATTAAAACTTAATTTTACACTTGAGTAAGGATTTGAAATGAACTTTGAAATACTTTGAGTAATATTTTGATATTCAATTTAAAATATCGAATATGCTTAGAAAAATCATTTTCAAAATTAAAATTCTTTTAATTTAATTTGTTATATCAAAACATCAAAATGTTTTCAACAATCTCTCCCTTTTTGGTATAACAAAACATTTTAAGATTTTCTAATTTCAAAATGAATTTTGATTTTGAAAAATACTACTCACCCTTACTTTAAATCTACTCCTCTATAAAAACGCTTTTATCTCCCCCCTTTTTGTTAAATAAAAAAGGCTCGTAAAAGATTTTAAACAAGGTTTTGAAATCATTTAGCCAATTGATTATATATATATAGCTTAAACTGCTAAGAACACAATCAAAAGAGAGGTTAGCCATTCGTTTCATAATCAATATTCATAAACATGTAATGTATAATTGGTCATATATGTCTAAATATGCAAAATAAACACGAAATCCAAATCAAATGTATTAAACATAAGTTCGAACAACCAAAAATAAACAATTCAAAAGCATTCAAAATGTTTTAACAATAATGCAATTATCCAAGTTCAATCCAAACAAGCAAAGCAAAGATCAAAGTTCAAGCATCCGTAGGAGGATCGGGAGGAGGGAAATGAGCTCGCATCGCTGCCATTTCATGAGTGAGTTCATTAATACGAGCGTTGGTTGCTTCATTGTTTGTATGCATCTCCTGGAGAATTTCCAATTGTTGAGCTTCCATAATCGAGAAGTGAGATTCTATGGAAGTGAAGCAAGAATCCAAGGATACATAACGGAAATCAAATGTCTCCATAAATGATTGAAAATATGGAGGCACATGATCTTCTTGCTGAGCTTGTTCCTCGTGTTGTTCCGGCTCATCGTCGGCTTCGTCAATATCTTGCATTAATTGTTCAAGCTCGGGATCATCGTCAGCTTCTGGTGGAGCTTGAGAAGAGCTAGCTCTCGGAGTATTTTCAGAAGATCAAACCCATTCACCAGTGTCCTTATTCTTTATCCATCCCGCTCTCATTAAGGAAAGAAGATTAATTTGTTTCTTGAGAGGAAAGACGACATCTAGACCTACCCTAAGTCCGGCTTTAGAAAATAGATTACTCAGAATGCAACCGTAAACTAGAGATGAACAGAGTTTCTTATTTGGAACTTGGTTTACGGTTTCAACAATTTCAGCAAAAATAATCTCAGGAAGATTTATTTTAAGATTGTTTTGGAAGCAATGTAGCCACCAAAGATCTAAAGCACGAAGAGTAGAGTAACGACCTCCGGATGGTCGAAACCACCAAGAAATCATTAGATGAAGAAAACGATCATGAAGATCTAAGACACTCGCACTATCCCTTCTTTTATAACGAGAACCTAAAAACTGTTTTTCATTTGATATACCATCATTATCTAATCCTAATTCATTAGCTATGTAAGCCGAGTCAAGATGGATGAATTATCCTAGGAGATAGGAATGAACTGCTATGGTTTTGGTTTGAGCTCGGTTTTTAACACACACGACATTATAATAGAATATGCGAACAAGTTGATGGTAAACTATAGGTTCAAGGTCACAAAGTTTATCAAATTTCCACTCTTGTAAAAGAGGAAGATATCTAAAATTGATATCTATCATAGTTTGATGAGAAGGGATACGTTCTTTTCTAATTTTGTAAGATTCAAAATATTGATAATACCAAAAACGATGATTTCTAGGACCAGGATGATTAAAACACGAGTTTTGGATAGTCATATTAGGGTCAACAGGATTAGGAATAGGAATTTTAGGAATAGGTGAAGGATTTGAAGGTGGTTGGATTGACGGATTGAGCGACTAGATGATGACCTAGCACGTTTAGGATTGGACATGGTTTAGTAAATTGGAATAGAATGGATAACCTACAATTTAGAAAACACATGTATGCAATTCAATCAATCCCAAAACTCAATTGAGTTCTCAATATTTCAAGGTTCTCTTAAACTAATCCAAATGGGCAAAGTTTTTGAAAAACTTATGGAAAATGAGATTTTGAAAATCAATATATGTATAGTTTTCATAACAACAACATAATTCAATCAAAACACAATAATTTTTTTTTATTTCAAAAATTTCAAAAATTTTGGAAAAAATCTTGTGTTTTTTATGAAATTAATTGTAAAAATTTAGTTTCTAAACACTAATAAGCAATGCCCGATCACTATTTCTATTTAGAACTAATTGAAACTAGTCTTATGTTCAAAATCAATTAAATAGAGAGTTTAGAAAAATTTACCTTGAAAGATGAGATTGAGTGGATTTTGATGTTGTTTGCAAGATTTTAATGATACTAGCAGGTTTAGAAGATGATATTTGAAGAATTCCAATAAGAAACGTTGATTTGAGGCAAAAATGGAGATAGGAAGATAGTAGAGAGGGGAACGACGTGAAGAATGAGAGAAAAGAGTTTGAGGCAAAGAAAGAGTTCTGGGCGTGATATAACCAGAACCCTCAGGGGGTATCGATTCCCCTAGGGGGGAATCGGTTCCCCTTCAAAGGGGGAATCGGTTCCCCTTCAAGGGGGTATCGATTCCCTCTGCCCTATAATTCAAAAATCTGTATTTTAAACACTCAATATGCTAAATTAATCTTCTCTAGTGGTATTGGCAACTCATATATCAAAAATTAATTATGTTCAATCAATCAAATTAATCCTTAAACTACATTTGAACATAAAGTTATTTTTTCATCAAGAATCATAAACTCCCCCTAACTAATAGCAATAAATGTAATCAGAAATTACTATTATAAGCATTTTTCATTTAGTCTTAAAAGTGCTAAAATTATTTTAAACACCAAGTGAAGATAGGTCAGTTAAACCTAATTCTCTCCTAAGTGTCCAAAAACGTTCATTGTCTAAAGGTTTTATAAAGATATCTGCTAATTGATGCAAAGTATCAACAAATTCTAGAACTACATCTTCCTTAGTGACATGGTCTATAATGAAGTGATGTCTTATTTCAATGTGCTTAGTTCTAGAGTGTTGGATGGGATTTTTAGTGAGACAAATAGCACTAGTATTGTCACACTTGATAGGAATGGTATCTACTTCAATTCCATAATCAAAAAGTTGTTGTTTCATCCATAAAATGTAACACCCCCAACCCGTACCCGTACCCGACCCGGATCCGAGTCTGAGGTGTCACATTGACTTTTCAAACTTTGACTCTTGACAAAATTCAAGAAAATTTAAAACTTTCATTAAAGTAAAAGTGGTTTATTTACATAAATTGACCACAAAAAACAAAAAATCGATCAGAGCATATTTAACTCAATCAATTAGTACATGCCAACTATATTCAAAATAACCATAACCATTTAAATCATATATTTTCTGATCTGAAATTTTGTAAGGAAGATGATGACCTATCTTACTCTTCTTCACTTCTCTTTTAGCTTCTGTAAACTACATGTGAAACAATCACACGCTAAGTGTATGACTTAGTGAGGCATAAAAACTTATAATGCACTTTATAACATATATCAATACATGCATGTTCTGTTCTATCATGCTATACCAAATTACATGATTTCCTCATATCATGTAAAATCATATCAGATTAATTAACAATAAATACATACATACACATAAATCATCATTAGCAGTTTATCATGTAATCACATACTTTTATGCTTACCCTTTTCAATCAAACACTATACACACACAACATCATATCACTAACATATATTTGTTTATATCTCTTGATTAGCCCATGTACATATGTGAGAACTATAGATATGTGAGTCTATGGAGGTTGTGCACTAATGCTGTCACCACAGCTCATATAAATGCACCGAAGTGCCATGCAGAATTGCACCGTAGTGCCACGTAGAATTGCACCGAAGTGCTATATAAGATTGTCCCTAAGGACCACGTAGAAAATTCCTTAAGAATCATATACATATGCCAAGGATCAAGTATGTGTCTCAAAAGACCTCACACATGTTACAAAGAATACATATATGTCCCGAAGGACCGCGTAGACCCTCGACCCTTGGTATGCCAACTATACCCCTAGCTCTCATGACACACAACATGGGCATTTTCATTTATATCATTTCATATTCACACATGCATATTAATTATCTTTTATCACATGTCTGATCTTTTATAATCATGTAATCACATAGCTCATTTCATTTCTTGTAAAATCACATATATCATGTAATACATATAACTTATACACTTTCTCATATGTTCACATGGTTCACATCACATGAATCATATCTTTTCATATAGTTTATGTTTTATTCTCTTATATTCCCATACATGTAATACATATCAGGCATGGTTACACAACTCATTTCTATATAACTTGCATATACCTAAATTCTTTTTCATATACTCACATAGTCATATAGTATAGTATTTCATATAACCTCATGAATCACCTCACATGGATACATACTCAAATACTCATATTTACATATCACTTAAATTATTCATATTTACCTAATCCATTGTCATATAGCTTCTATCACCAAGTCACTTATCTAATCTCTTATTCTCATACGTTCATATTTATCATATAACATATAAGTTTTATTGCATATTTATATCTCATTTCTACATCACTAATTCATAATATAATTTACATCATATCATCTACCTTATTCTGTATTTCTTGGTATGCACTTACATTACCTAACCTACATTATACTTATAAACCTGAATATATTACTTATATTATTTCTTTTATATACAATTTAATCTATTTACTTAATTCAATTCCGTACAACTCCTATAATCATTTCATATCACTCCATAGCTTCTATTATACAACTAATGTATCATAATTTTATTTAAGCATATGAATCTTTCTCCTCTATCTTATCTTATATGCTCATAGTATCACTAAAGTTCAAGTCTCCTAGTTAATATATTATTTATGTAACCTTTGCTTACTTAGTTCATATCCCTCTCATAAACTCACTTTTACCATATTCTCATATTATTACTTAAATTATCTAATAGCATGTATTCACGTAGTAATATTTCATTTATATATATGTATATATCAAAGATCTTATCACATAACTTATCTTTTATATTTATATAATTTATTATCATATCATATGGTTTATATCATCATAACATAGCACATATTCACATCAACCATATAATACATATATACAATAACATGTCAACACATATAAATCATACACACGTATACTTCTATTTATGAATTCATGCATTTTACTATGGAAAATAGACTTGTCGCAAGTCTTATTTCCATTTAACATCATATACTACTAATATGCACTCACCTGGCCTCACTAGTCCATTCCAATCTCTTATCTTCCCTTTTATCGATCTTACTTGTCAATGATTCTGGAACTCGTTTAGGCTCTGAATCTACATAATTATACATTTTAAGGCAATTATTAGATACCTACATCTTGTAATTTGATACTAGCAACTTAAACGAACTTATTAAACTAATATTTACAATTTTCCTTTAGGAGGAATCGGTTCCCTCGTGTTGGGGTATCGGTTCCCCCAAGACATTCTGGAAAATTTTTTTTGTTCGCTTGAAGGGGTATCGGTTCCCATTCCCTAGCCCAGAAATTACATTTTCCGCACGAAAAATTCTTCATTTCAACTTAAACACTTCCTATTTCAACCTCTTTTATATACTAAACTCAAACACACATACTTAAGTCCATTTGTACTCATTTATCCCATCTTAATTCTCAAAAACCTCTCCTCTTATGAAATTCAATAATCATACTTAAATTTCAACATGTTCTAAATTCCTTTCTATCACTCCAAATATCTTAATTTAACTATTGACAAGTCAAATTTAACTTCAAATTCTACTTATCAATTCTTTTCCAAAATTTCATATAAAAACTCCAAATCTTTAATCTCTATTGACCCCTCCATTCTTTGATTTTACCGTAACCCAAGCTTTCCTTAAGTTTATCCATCAATTAAAGATCAAAACCAAACTTAAAATTCAAATAATAATCAACTAATAAAACTCTCACCTTTGCATGGCTCTCCCAGGTATGAAGAAGAAGAAAGGAGAAGAGAACTCTGGATGTTTCTCACATTTCCCACGTTTATATTACTCAAAAAGGGAAGATAAAAATCTTTTCTACGAAAAGAACATTTTACCCATTTAGTTAATCTATCTTTACTATTTAATCCAAAATCCTTTACTTAAGTCCCTGAACTTTTAGCTTATTTCAGAATTAAGCACAAAGTTTCCAAATTTTACATTTTAGTCACTGACCCGGCTTTTTGGATGTTACATAAAACTTGTGCACAACAACTACCAACTGAAATGTATTCGGCTTCAGTGGTAGATAATGCAACACAATTTTGTTTCTTTGAAAACCAAGAAATCAACATATTTCCAAGGAATTGCCAAGTACCAGAGGTGTTTTTCCTATCTAATTTGCATCCTCCATAATCCGCATCAGAAAAGGCATGCAAGATAAAGCTAGAGTCTCTAGGATACCAAAGTCCTAAACTATGAGTGTCATTAAGGTATCTAAAGATTCTCTTAATAGCTTGTAAATGTGATTCTTTAGGGCATGATTGAAATCTAACATATAAGCAAACACTAAACATAATGTCTGGTCTACTTGCAGTTAGATAAAGCAAAGAACCAATCATTGATCTATATAATTTAACATCAACACATTTACCTACTTCATCCAAGTCAAGCTTTGTATAAGAGCTCATTGGAGTGTCATGATGTTTCCCATTTTCCAGTCCAAACTTCTTGAGCATATCTTTGACGTACTTAGCTTGATTGATGAAGATGCCATCTTTTCTTTGCTTGATTTGGAGTCCCAAGAAAAATGAGAGCTCCCCCATCATGCTTATTTCGAATTCGCTTTACATTAGCTTAGAAAATTCTTGGCAAAGAACATCATTAGTAGAACCAAATATTATATCATCAACATAAATTTGAACTACTAATAAATCTTTACCTTTATGCTTTAAAAACAATGTAGTGTCAACCTTCCCTTTTGAAAAACCTTTTTCAATTAAAAAATTTGACAATCTTTCATACCAAGCTCTAGGAGCTTGTTTTAAACCATAAAGTGCTTTTGTCAATTTAAGAACATGATCCAGAAATTTTGAATCTTCAAAACCTGGAGGTTGTTCCACATACACTTCTTCTTTTATAAAACCATTTAAAAATGCACTTTTAATATCCATTTGATATAGTTTAAATTCATGAAAACATGCAAATGCTAATAACATTCTAATTGCTTCCATCCTAGCTACAGGAGTGTATGTTTCATCATAGTCTATACCCTCTTCTTGAGTATACCCTTGAGCAACAAGTCTAGCCTTGTTTCTCACTATATTACCACTCTCATCAAGCTTATTCCTAAATACCCATCTAGTACCTACAGTAGATTTATTACTAGGCCTTTCAACTAATGACCATACTTTACTTCTTTCAAATTGATTTAACTCTTCTTGCATAGCCATAATCCAATGTTCATCATTTAATGCTTCTTTAATATTCTTAGGCTCTATGCATGAAATAAATGCAACATAATTACAAATATTTCTAAGAGAAGATCGAGTTGTTACCCCTTTGGATGGATCACCTATAATCTCACCATTCTTGACATAGTTGTACTCTCTTGGATAAGATACTTCCCTTTCTTCAATGGTTGGATTCTGAAGAGGATCATGAGTTTCCTCATCTTTCATTTATTCCTTTGATGATGATTCTCCAACGTCATGTCTAACGTCATTTGTATTTATACTACCTACATCATCATTCAAACAAGAATCCTTCCTCGGAAGGAGATTATCATCGAAAACAACATGTATAGACTCTTCTACAACCAAAGTTCTTTTATTAAATGCTCGATAAGCTTTAGAATTTAAGGAATAACCCAGAAAAATTCCTTCATCACTTTTAGCATCAAATTTGCCAAGGTTTTCTTTACCGTTGTTTAAAACAAAACATTTACATCCAAAAGGATGAAAATAGCTAATGTTAGGCTTTTTATTTTTGAAAATTTCATATGGAGTTTTCTTTAAAATTGGCCTAATCATTACTCGATTTACAACATAACAAGCGGTATTTGTGGCTTCCGCCCAAAAATATTTTGGCAAATTATTTTCACAAAGCATGGTTCTAGCCATTTCTTCTAAAGTTTGATTTTTCCTCTCAACAACTCCATTTTGTTGAGGGGTTCTAGGTGCTGAAAAATTATGGCTAATACCATTAGAATTGCAAAACTCATTAAATCCAAGATTTTCAGATTCAGTGCCATGATCACTTCTAACACTAGTGATAGAGTAACCTTTTTCGTTTTGGATTACTTTTGAAAATGTGATGAAATTTTCTAATGCTTCATCTTTAGTACTTAAGAATAGAACCCAAGTATATCTAGAATAGTCATCTACCAAGACAAATGCATATTGTTTTCCACCCAAGCTAGTAGTCCTAGTTGGCCCCAAAAGATCTATATGGATCAATTGTAATACTCTACTAGTTGACACATAATTAATGGATTTAAAAGAAACTCGCTTTTGTTTTCCTTTAGCACAAGCATCACAGATTTTATCAATATCAAATTTTAGTTTAGGTAGCCCTCGAACCAATTCTCCTTGAACTAACAGTTGCAAAACACTCATGCTAGCATGTCCTAGTCTCCTATGCATAACCAACTATCATGCTCATCCTTTGCAACTAGGCATAAATCAGTCATTTCTATAGAGTCTAAATGCACTATGTATATATTTCCTATTCTATGACCAACAAGCATAATCCTATTAGATGCAATGTCAATGACTTTACAACCATTAGTTTCAAATATGACATTGAATTCCTTATCACATAATTGACTAATACTCAAGAGATTATGCTTTAATCCATTCACATATAACACATTTTTAATTTGTATGGAAGAGGTATTACCTATTGTACCTATACCTTCAATGTGACCTTTTGAATCATCACCAAAAGTCACTTCTCCTCCATTTTTGGCGTTAAGCTCTATTAACCGATTTTTTCCCCGGTCATGTGTCTCGAGCATCCACTATCAAGGTACCATGAATTTAGATTTGTTTCCCGTGCCTTGTAGCAATGCTCCTTTTCCTACAAACATAGATTAATTTTTTATTTTTGGTACCCAAATTCTTTTGGGTCCATATTCATTAGTTTCCAAAATCCTAGTCCCCTTAGGTATCCATTTGTGTAGGATATCCTTATCTTTAGTAGTAATGAGCTCTTAAGGAACCCATATACTTCTAACGATTTTTCCATTAGAGGTTCTTTGGGGACCTCTATGATTGTAGTTTTTAAAACTTTTTCTAACAAAGTTGGATTTTGAATTTTCTCCATTTTCAAAATGTTTTGTTCCAACTTTATCAAAAGAAGCTTTAAGATCATCAATTTTCTTTTGATGATCATCATTGACCTTTGAAAGTAAATTTTGCAAATCCAAATTTTTCTTTTCAAACTCTTCTAGTTTGATTTACAAATCCTTGATTTTACTTTCAAGATCGTTGTTGGTTTTGGATATGAGTTTATTTTTTATTTTTCAATTTTGAAATATTATTTTTATATTTTAAAAACAATTTTTCATAATCCGAAGCCAACCCATTATAGTCCTCTAATAACTCATCATAGGATAAATCATCAAAATCAGATGAGTTAGAGGTTACCTTAGAATCTTCCCTGAATGCCATCAAGCATAAGTTTGCTACTTGTTCCTCTTCATCGGAACCTTCTTCATCACTCCATGTAGCCACATGAGCCTTGTGTTTATTCTTTGATTGACCCTTTCTCTCCAATTGTGGGCAATCATATTTGACATGCCCCGACTTTTTGCATTCATAGAAAATGATTGGGTCATTCTCTTTTGGTTCATTTTTGAGTCCTTCATTTCATTTGAATTTTCTTCCTCGGTAAGGTCTCATCATTTTTCTGAACCGTTTGGCAAACAATGACATTTCCTCGTCATCGTCATCTTCATCCGAATCACTCTCATCTTTTGTGGATTTGAGAGCAACTCCAATGTTTTTCTTCTTCTCCTTCTCCTTTGGTGTCTCTTCAATCTTATCGAGGTCCACCTCATCTTCAAGCATCATTTCATGAGTGAGGAGTGAACCGATTAGCTCTTCAAGAGTTAAGGACGTTAGGTCCTTAGACTCGATGATTGTCGTATTCTTTGATTGCCATGATTTTGGAAGGGAGTAAACTAACTTCCTCACAAGCTTTTCATTTGAAATGATCTCTCCATATGATTTGAGACCATTGACAATCGTTGAGAATCTATCCGTCATAGCTTTGATATCTTTATTTGGTTTCATCCTGAAATTTTCATAGCTATGTGTTAGAATACTAATTTTAGATTTCTTTACCTAATCGGTACCTTCATGAGTGACTTGAAGTTTGTCCCATATTTCTTTGGCGGTTGTACAAGATGAAACTCTTCCGTATTCATCTGGTCCAAGAGCACAAAATATGATATGGATGGCTTTGGAGTTGAGTTGGAACATTTTTTGTCTCTCCTTCACTCCACAATCTTGAATGAGTGAGAGGCTTGATGTATCCTTCTTCTACTACATTCTATGTTCCCATGTCACTTGCTTGAATGAAGTACATCATCCTATTTTTCCAATAGGCATAGTTAGCCCCATTGAAGAAAGGAGGCTTGTTTACGGGCATCGAATTGAGACCGGAGTCAAAGTTTGAAGTAGAGGCCATTGATGACTTTGATTATCGATATAGCTCTTCCTGAATCGACTCAAGAGGCTATTAAACTTTCAAATGAGTTAGGCTCTGATGCCAATTGTTGAGTTAATCGATTGATGGAATCAGCCAAGAGGGAGGCTGAATTGGCAATTAAAAAATTTGTGGAAGCTTTTGCAGAAAATTGAAAGTAATTGCACAACGATTTTGGTTCGACTTTATCAACCAAAGTCTAAGTTCACTACCTTAGCTATTCACACTAAGGATTTTCCAACAAATTCACTAATTTGTTCTTTCTTTTGAGGCCAAAGAGATAACCTTACAACTCCCTCAAGAATATACCCCAATTCTTGAGAACACTCTTGTCTCAAAGAGAAGATTACAAATTTGCAAACTTACAAGAAAAACCTCACAAGGAAAATATGTTTGCACAATTCTAGAACAAAGAAAGAACACTCAAGAATAAATACGATTGAGCACAATAAGTGTTCTTAAAAGCAAAATGAATATTGAATGAAAAATAGGCTTGAAATGCTCAAACATGAGGTTTGATGCTTTCTCTTTGATTCTCTCTTGATTCTAGTTGCTTGATGTTTCTTGTTGTTGATCAATAGCTTCTAAGCTTGCTTAAATATACCTTGAATCACTTCTGAATGTTGGGGATCATTAATGAAGTTATTGTAGCCGTTTAAGTGTGAAAACAATTAATATTTCTGCTTGGAGCGTGGGGGGGAATCGGTACCCCTGATGGGGAATCGGTTCCCTAAGTGTAAAATTCAAATATTTTGACCGTTGAACAGTGGGGGGAATCGGTACCCCTGGGGGGGAATCGGTTCCCTCCGAGCATACTGGAATTCTTGGAGCCAAACCATTCAGGGGGAATCGGTACCCCCTTAGGGGGGAATCGGTTCCCTCTGAGCAATCTGGAATTTTTGGCTTTGAAATGGTTCAGAATATTTTGTAAAATCGTTTTGAAATTATTTTAAGATTAAAACTTAATTTTACACTTGAGTAAGGATTTAAAATGAACTTTGAAATACTTTGAGTAATATTTTTATATATTCGGTTTAATATATCGAATATGCTTAGAAAAATCATTTTCAAAATTAAAATTCTTTTAATTTAATTTGTTATATCGAAACATCAAAATGTTTTCAACAGTTTGTAATAACAAGATCATTCATTCATACTTCTCTTCATCGTCATGAACAAACAAATAGAAGTAATGGAGCAATCTAATGAGAAATCACAAGATCAGTTGCAAGAACAGTTGGTCAGGTTACAACAAGATACGATGAATCAAGCATCGGGTTCTCTAAAAGGCGTATCGAATCAAATGGTCCAGGTACTGGTACCGCAGGCTGATGGTAAAGAGAAAATGGAGGATAAAGGAAATCAATCTCATCATATTGGTACATCAAGAGCGATAATTTGCCCTAGAGCATCTAACTCAGACCTAGGGATGAGCCTCGTCAATTTTGAGCAGTTTGAAGACGAGTTCAAGTGGTTGAATGAAACCATTAAAGATATGAAAGTCGTTAATGCCTCTCACAAGGAGTTAGAAGCTAGGGAACTCAGCTTGGTCCCTGATTTGGTCATCCTACAGGAATTTAGGGTGCCTAATTTTGAGAAATATGATGGCACCAGTTTCCCCCTAATTCATATGAAAATGTTTTGTAGAAAAATAAAAGGGTACCTAAATGATGATAATCTGTTGATTCATTACTTTCATGATAGTCTTGCTGGGCCAGCTGTAGTGTGGTATAACCAGTTGAACAAAGAACAGATCAAGACATGGATCAACTTAGCTGATACTTTTCTGGGGCAATATCGATATGTTAAAGGCTTAGCCCCAAAAAAGCATCACCTTCAAAGGATAAAAATGAAAGCTACTGAGAGCTTTAAAGAATATGCCCTGAGATGGAGAGGAGTGGCAGCACAAGTTCAGCCTCCTTTGTTAGAATAAGAAATATCACATATGTTTCACGATTCTATTCCAGCTCCTTTTTTGAGTTAATGCTGGGAAATTCGATGAATGGCTTTAAGGATCTTATAATGGCTGGAGAGTCAATTGAAGATGCAATCAACAAAGGAAAATTGAAAGTCACTTCCAAATGTCCAACCGATCAAAAGGAAAAGGCTGATAAGGTGAATGAATGTCACATACAGAGCTCCCACAACCGCAAAAGAAAAGGGGTAGCAAGTTACTCGAGTCGTCCAAGGAAAATCCCAAGATAGAAAAATGCTTTGAAAGTGTTCCAAACTTCTATCTCGAATTTGTATCCCCATTTGGTTAAAGGTCAATACCTCACACCAAGGCCAGTGAAAGTGCAACCAGACCCTTCTTCTCACAGCTATGATCAAGATAGTGTTTGTGATTTTTACTTGGGGGCATTGGGGCATTCTACGGGAAATTGGAGACCGCTGTTAAAAGAGATAGAGATGCTTGTGGAAAATGGTACATTGACACAAGAATTGGTGAAACAATAGATGACAAGCTCAAGTGGGGCACCAGAGCACAATGTGTAGCACCCGATCGAATCAAACACCACTGCATCAGAAGAATAATATGGCATCCTGACTGTGCATAAATCATTTTGTTCATCATGAAACTTTTTTTCATTTGCAACATCTTGTTTGAACATGTTTTTTTGGACTTTCTCATCAGTTTTTTGTAATGACATTTAAATGAATTCGTGTTACTTTAAGGATTGTGAGCATTGAATTGAATTTATGACTTGCAATTCTTTGAATATCAACTGAATTAAAAGCTCTTTAATAATGATGAGTTGTAAATCTTTGACAAAATGACAAGGTTGAAACCTGATAAAACAAGGACCTTGACCTTATCCCCAGAAGATACAATCGAACGCCATACCATTCTATTGCAGGGACCGATATAGCCTTCTCCTCTTATAAGGAAATGAACCATAGGCTTGGTATTCAGGTATGCATAGGATCGGACAACGTGAGGCATCTTTTGTGTATGACATCACAAAACTGTCTAGACCATACTTTTGTTGATGGCGTTCGATGATAATAATAATCTTTACGGATGGAATAGTGAGTAAGTGATTCTAGTTTGGGTTAGTTGCTTGGAAATTGAACTCTAACGATGAGATTTTCTGACTTTCGACAACACCTTGACTATGACAGGTTCTTCTTGACAAGCTTAAGAAATTGAATCCGCATACCTAACAAAATATATATATATATATATATATATATATATATATATATATATATATATATATATATGTGTATACAATAAAGCTGAGCTATTCCGCTAAGGCAATTGGTTATAGAGGAAACTCGAAAGCCCTGACTTTATGAATATATTATATTCAAACCATGACCCTGATCGGGTACCTGGCAATTCAGTGTATGCTCCACTGTGATTGTCAAGTCAAAGACTCTGTGATGAGATGGACCCTTCAGCTAGCCCGATAAAGGCAAATTACAATAAAGCTGATTTCAGCTAGCCAGAAAATGAAAAATTAAATCAATTTTATAAATAAGGAGTTTCGGTAAAAAATGGACTAAGGGAGTTAAGGAACACCTGTTATAGTAGATTTCACACGAGCACACAGGAATTTCATTTTTGATCGATATTTTTTCACTGCCTTTGTTAGAGGATCTTATGAAGTTTGAACAAATGAAAGATTTCACAGAACTGAAATGGAAGTATTCTAGAAAGTCTAGTAATGGATCATGCTAGTTGCGTCATTTTGTCCGCATCCGATTAAAATATCAAGCCAAGAAAGAAGGGCATGTTGCGATATTCACGATGACCGAGAAGGAAATGATATTTTGGTGGTCGAAACCTTAGAAAATAAGAAGCCAACCTGAAGCTAATCCCTTAATTTTGACACTTATCAAAGAGCTATAACCCTGAAAACATTAAAGAGCTATTTATTCTTTTGATATTTTGTGAACTCATGTTTATGATTTGATTCGATTGTGAGCCTGAATTAAGGGGCAATGTTTTATAAAATTCTTTCATTCTTTAATCCCTAAAATAAGAGAAAAAAGAAAAATATTTTCAAACAGGACAGTTTCAAATGTGAAAGGTCCTTGAAGCGGGTAAGGCTCATTGTGCCTCTATTGGAGAAGAAGAATAAGCAATACCAAAACATGAAGCATTCCACAATCTTGAAGCAGATGATCTAAGAAATCAGAATGGATGAAGAACACTTTCTTGGGATGTCATCGGTAACCCATCAAGAAGAAGAGGACCCCATTATTCAGAAGGGGCACATATTGCATCTTGTAAGACATTTTGTTAGAGGAATTGATCACTTCTTAAGTGTTCGTGACAAAGTGAAGAAACACCCTTAAACTAATTGACAACACTACTGTGTAGTGACATCAGAATGAGAAAATTCAAGTTAAGATAATGTTAGGGCACGACTGAACTCATATCATATTGAGATGACAAGATTCAGACCAAGGAGGCCTTGAGAATGAGCCTTACAATTTGAGGTGTTTGGGCATTTTGAAGGCTTGTACCAGTATAAGATGATGTTGTGGCACTAGTGAAGGCATGTTTCAGCTAGATGTGTTAGTTTGGGGCATCTTTGGAAGCCTATGAAGACCTGTAGAACGATCATTTAATTGAACAAATAATTCCAATGAGATGGAAATGTACGAGTGCTGAAAATGGTGAAACAATGACAGTGGAGTTTACTGCATATGATCATGTTGCTCATCATCAGTTGCATTATTCTTGTGATTTCCACTGAGTTTTGGTATACTTGTAATGCCATAAAACAACTCTGAATGCTATTCAAAGAGCTTCTCTGGTTGAAAGATATGACCAGAAGCCACAAGAAGAGATGAATGTATCGTCAAATGTTTTACGAACCAGTGAATATGGTGATGAATCAGTGTTGCGATTACGGATTGTTTCCATTACCAAAGATGAAGATTGTCTTCTATAATCCCAAGGTTGAAAATGAGAAATAATGAAGATTACTTTCCACGGAAGTGGCAATAAAATTTTAACAGCAAGAAACTCGTGGAACCAACTAAGGTTGAATGATGGGCTGTTGGTAAACCTCTCGACATGATATGGTATAAATGAGCCTTGATTGATATTTGATGAGATGTTGTGACATGAAAAAAATCAGGATAGATCCTCCTTGTGATGTGCTGCAAGAGTTAAATCAGAATAGATATTGTTATCCCATAGATCTTTGTGGAGTTTAGCGCAGTCATATACATAGTCTCAAAAAATGGGGCAACACAATCATGCTTTTGACCATAGCAAGAAGTTGAGAGAGAAAACACTTTCTCTGAAATGAAGACAGAAAACAAAGATGACAAGAAAATAGAAGAAGATCAAATGGCTCTTCAAAAATGCAAGTTGGAAACTATGAGTTGCTACACGGGTATATGAAACAGATCCTTGAAATAATGATCAAGTAGAAGAAGATCGAGCTCACCACTCTGGAGCCAAGTGAAGATTGATTCAACATTTATGCATTCATGAAAACATCATTTGCATAAAAGAAAATACATTACACTGACACATTTAATTGCATTAGTGTTTCATGTATAAACACATGATTTTGACAGATCTTCTGGTAAAAGGAGAAAATGCAGGATGTTAAAATCTTGATGATTGAAAGGAAGATTCCAAACCTCAAACGCAAGAAATCACATTCAGAGAGGCATACCCTGAAGAATTGAGAGGTCTAATCCACAGAAGAGGCATTACCCTGAAGTGATGACCATCAGATATAGAAGAGAAACAAAGATTTTTGTGTATGAAGAAGTGAATCGATCGATTGGAAGGACTTGCACACATGAGATTGGGGCAAGTCAATCTTAAGCCTTAACCAAAGAGGAGTGAAGCAAACCATCTTAAGCCTTCACCGGAGAGTAGTGAAGCAATCATCTTAAGCCTTCACAGAAGAGTAGTGAAGAAATCATCTTAAGCCTTCACAGAAGAGTAGTGAAGCAATCATCTTAAGCCTTCACCAAAGAGGAGTGAAGCAAACCATCTTAAGCCTTTACCGGAGAGTAGTGAAGCAATAATCTTAAGTCTTCACAGAAGAGTAGTGAAGCAATCATCTTAAGCCTTCACAGAAGAGTAGTGAAGCACCATCTTAAGCCTTCACCAAAGAGTAGTGAAGTAAATCCATCTCTAAGCCTTTAGAGCAGGATGATAAGTCCTTCGGGTCATCCATAAGACCTTCGGGTAGGATGTTTTCACATGAATTTGAAAATGAAAAAAATGATGAGAATATGAAATTTTTGAAAACTTAGAATGCGATTTTCAAAATTTCACAATTTATAAGTCCTTCGGGCCATCAGTAAGTCTTTCAAGCATGATGCCTAAATCCTTCGAGTCATCTGTAAGCCTTAAGAGTAAGATGATAAGTCATTCGGACCATCCATAAAACCTTCGGGTAGGATGTTTTCAAATGAATTTGAAAATGAAAAAAATGATGTTTTAAGAAGATGAAATATTTGAAAACTAAGAATGCGATTTTAAAAATTTCACAATTTATAAGTCCTTCGGGCCATCAGTAAGCCTTTCGAGCATGATGCTTAAATCCTTTGGGTCATCTATAAGCCTTTTGAGCAAGATGATAAGTCCTTCGGGCCATCCATAAGACCTTCGGGTAGGATGTTTTCACGTGAATTTGAAAATGAAAAATGATGTTTTAAGAAGATGAAATTTTTGAAAACTAAGAATGCGATATTCAAAACTTCACATTTTATAAGTCCTTTGGGACATCAGTAAGTCATTCGAGCATGATGCTTAAATCCTTCGGATCATCTGTAAGCCTTTAGAGTAAGATGATAAGTCCTTCGGGCGATCTATAAAACCTTCGGGTAGGATGTTTTCAAATGAATTTGAAAATGAAAAAAATGATGTTTTAAGAAGATGAAATTTTTGAAAACTAAGAATGCGATTTTCAAAATTTCACAATTTATAAGTCCTTCGGGCCATCTGTAAGTCTTTCGAGCAAGATGGTTAAATCCTTCGGGTCATCTATAAGCCTTTTGATCAAGATGATAAGTCTTTCAGGCCATCCATAAGACCTTCGGGTAGGATGTTTTCACATGAATTTGAAAATGAAAAATGATGTTTTAAGAAGATGAAATTTTTGAAAACTAAGAATGCAACTTTCAAATTTTCACAATTTATAAGTCCTTCAGACCATCAGTAAGTCTTTCGAGCATGATGCTTAAATCCTTCGGGTCATCTATAAGCCTTTTGAGCAAGATGATAAGTCGTTCAGGCTATCCATAAAACCTTCGGGTATAATGTTTTCAAATGAATTTGAAAATGAAAAAAATGATGTTTTAGAAAGATGAAATTTTTGAAAACTAAGAATGCGATTTTCAAAATTTCACAATTTATAAGTCCTTCGGGCCATCATTAAGTCTTTTGAGCATGATGATTAAATCATTCGGGTAATTTGTAAGCCTACACAGAAGAAGTGAAGCAAATTCATCAGTAAGTCTTTCGAGCGTGATTATTAAATCCTTTGGGTCATCCATAAGACCTTCGAGTAGTACGTTTTTCACCAAGATGATAAGTCATTCGGGCCATTTTAAGCCTCCCTGAAAAGAAGATGGAGCGAATCCATTTTTCAAAAGATTTCTCAAGTTCTATACTCCCCGAAAGGAATAGGAAGCGAACCCATTTTTCAGAAGATTTATCGAGTTCTATACTCCCTTAAAAAATAGGGAGCAAACCCGCTGATCGAAAATTGATCGAGTCTTAAACTCCCTAATGAGAATAGGGAACATACACAATTTCGAAGAATTTTTCAAGTCCCACTTATCCTGAAATTACAGTAAAACAGATTAATCTTTTGAATTTTTCATAATTGGACAAATTTGACTATCTATTGATCTTTTCTCTATTCTCGTTACACGACAATGAACAAATAGGGACAACTGTAGATACTCGATTTTTCCGGGATCTTATTCAAAGATTGATTCGAGTTTATTATTAATAATATTGTTATAAGTGTGATATTATGTAATTATTATATATATATATATATATATATATATATATATATATGCGGATAAGTAATTAAATAATTAAACAATTAAAGGCATAAAACATGCACTAAATATTTTTTTTGGTGTTACAGGCTCGAATCAATGTTAAACCCCTAACAAGACGGACCAAATTGGCTCAATCTAAAGCTACAAGCCCGGGATTTGGCATCCCAGTGTTGCAGCCCGTTTGAAGAAGCCCTCGACCCATTAGGTTTTTGTCTCTCGTTTCCAAGCTTCTGTCCATGCCTCCACCAGCAGCCAAAACCCGGTTCCCACGTGCAGCTCGGCTCCAGCACGCCCGACAACACCCACGAGCGCCCATACTTTCAACAGACCCACGCCTCCCGAGCAGCTCACAAGAAATCCATCGGGACTATCACCAACACCCATGCAACTCGGTTTCCAGGCATCACCATTTCCAGCACTCCATGTGCAGCACCACTCCCCAGCTCATCGCCCATACCCTGCACTCCACTAGTAATCACACAGAAATCAAGCCAGAGAGTACCGAGACAGGGGGAGTTATCAGTTATTAGCAACAAACCCAGAGTAGAAAAAGGGGGGATCCATCAGGAACCATCAACAAGAACAAAAACACAAAAAAAAACAGGAGCAATAGAGAGAGCATGGTTCATCGAAAAAAAAGCTGGGTAAACAGGAGGCTGTTACCTTATTCAAAGAAAATACAGCGTAAAAGAGGGTTTTTTTCCATTCGAAGGGATGTAATCGGGGTTTTCCCCCAACTTTTCCTAGCAATACAAGAGATATTTCTTTCATTTCTGTTTCAAAAAGGCGCAATCAGATATTAGGGGTATATTCATTTTTATTCTCGTTTTTCTTTCTTTTTCATACTGTTGGTATGCATACATGTGGGTTTGGAGGCGTTTAAAAGCAATAGGGAGAAAGAAGAGGATCGTTTTACCTTAGGTGTATGGCCTCATCGTCTGTGGAGTGCTCTAACGTTGGACTCCGGGGTCAAGCGTTAAAGAGGGAAAAGGCGACGGGGATGAAGCTTTGTGGTTCTCGGTTGAGCCAGAGGAAAGGAGGGAGGCTAGGAGTGAGCTGCGTCGTGAGTGGCAGCCGTGGAGGCTCTGGTTTAGGTGGTGAGAGGCCGAGAGATGATGGGGTTGAGAGAATAGGAGAATGTGGCTGTTGTTTCTAGGATGGTTGGGGTAGCCAGCCGTTTATGGTTGTGCTTGGAGAGCATCTCCGTTCGAGGAAGAAGATAAGAGGGGTCTGAGAGTGAAGAACGGCGCAGCAGTGGGTTGTTTACAAATGAGGTTAGGGCTTAATTTTTACCCTAGATATTAAACATATATGCGGGCCAAAACGGCAGCGCTTTGGGTGGCCGGTTTGTGTGGGAGTATTGCTGAGGGAGTCACGCCTATTTTTGCTTTAATGCACTCTAGTTCTTTATTCATATTTCCTGCACTTTTAATTTTATCTTCATATTTTATGCGTACTTTAACTTGGTCCATAAATCAATGTTTGCATGCTTGTAATTTTGTCTCCATATTTTACTCGTATTTAATTTCAGTACCAAATATTTTGTTATTTAGTTTTTGTTATTTTATACATTTAACCTCTGATGTTTGCATGTTTCGTTTTAGTCCTACGAATGTTTAGGGTTTATTTCTATGATTAATCATTTATTATGTTGATTTGTTTTATTTTAGGTTCATGGTTTATTATAGTATAATATTAGTTTTTACCCTAATTATTATTTTATTTGTATTTAAGTTGGTAAAGTTTTATTTAACGGTGTTTCGTCCTTTTAATAAGTGTGGTTATTTTCGAAAATTTATAGTTTAAGATTGTTATGTTTTCATTTTTTTGTATTTAAGTCCCGATTGTAAGTTGCATCTTTGTATGTATATAGTTTATAATGTATATTATTTTGGGTATTAATTGACTTAGAATATGTCACATGTTGATATTTAAAATGTACTAGTTCCCTTGTAAAATGTATAATCATAGGTGCATGTGTATGTTTTATTTTAGATTTAGATGTTTATTCGAATGTGTGGCATTATCTAATTAGTTTTTGTATGTTATTCTCATTTGCATAACTCGATCTAATCACATAATCGGACTAAGGATAATACATATTTAATTTAAAATTGTCGGAATGGCTTCTCCTAACTTACTAGAGAGTCGTTTTAACAATTTTAAATTAAAAGTGTATCCCATCAGTAACACCTAATTAAATTTGGATCTATTACTTTAAATTTTGGGAGTGAAAGAAAAAGAAATGTTTGGCTATTTAAATTTGTTGAGAAAAGGTCGTTAGAACTCACCTAAATATCTGGTCTCGATATTTTTAAATAATCGAATATTCTTTATCTTTCTAATGATTTGGTAATTTTTAATTAAATCTATTTTCTTGCTTTTGAATGTTATAAAATTTGTGTTTTGTTGTTTTAAGGGATCATAAATCAAATTAAAATTCGAACTTGTGAAATTTGTTGCAAAGACATTAACTAATCGACTAGATATCGATTTAGGGCGCTGTGGGGGTTCTAATCCTTCCCCACGCGTAACCGGCTCCCGAATCCGGATTTTGGTAACATAGGCTGCAAATTTGTTGTTTTAATTAAAATTAATTTTTATTTAAAATGACAAAATGTTTTTTGGTGTCCAATTACACCCTAATCAAATATTGGTGGCGACTCTTAAAACCTGTGTTTTCATTGTGAATGAATTCCCAAATTTTCGAAACGAGAGGTTTTCTAAAATCACATTGTTTTTAATTAAAAATCAACTATAACAATAATAATAAAAAATGATGTGGTTTTCCAAATCTCGCCCCACGAGAAAAAATAAATTAAAGCCCCAACCCTTTGCTTATCTCCAATTGTTTTTCTTATTTCCCTTATTAGGATCAAACTTCTCGCTAGCATATCAAAGTCCAAAATAGACCTACCATCCGGTTCAGAAAGCTCCACCTTAGTCGCTTGTTTCTTCTTCTTTCTACTTGCATGAGACCACTTTTTTCTTTCCAAACTCGTCAAATATCTATTTTGGATTTTTCCCAAAGATCCATATCGTTTCTGTTTTTGCAGTAGGGGTTTGTCTATTGCTCTTTGATGACAATTCGTTGTACCTAAAGGTTGAAACAACTCTTACCACCTCTTCTTCATTAGCTGGGCTATTATTCAATTTTCCACCAATGTTTCCCACGACATAGCTTCAATGGGCCTCGACCCCACTTGTTCCCCATTAAGTCTCCCATTATATCTTAATTTATGGATTTTTTGGCTCATTACTGTGTCTTGTTAAAAAGGAAATTATGGGTGTCAGAAAGTTATTTTGGATTCTACGACAATTTTTATAGTGCAAGAGGAATTCGTTATCTCGAAGTGACGAGTTTTATGGGATATTATTTTTAAATTCATCGTGTATTATTTTAATATTTTTTAATAAACGAGTTCTATTTAATTTTAGATTTTTAATTTGAATTGAATATTTTGATTAAAAACTTTGGAACTCGTCACCTCAAGCTGATGAGTTCCTCCGACATTCATTTTCACAAATTTTAACAATAAATAGGAGTTGAGGTAGTTGATAGAGTTATACATAACCAAATCATACATTTATGGGAAGAATATTTCAGACAACTTTTAGATAATTGTCACAACCCTAATTTTAAGATACATAAATAAATAAAAATTTAAAAAAATAAAAATAAAATTATAAATCAATTTAGTTAAATTTAGGGGTTAAATAATAAGTTTTTAAAACTTGTAGCCCGTTTTAGAAAGCTACAGGAAGTTAGGGACTTAAACCTGAATTTTCCTATTTTTTGTCTACAGAGAAAAAAATAAATAAATAAATTTGGATTTGGTGTTGCGGGGATTTGAACCCCTGACACCCAAAAAGATCGTTCATGCATTAGTCGTTTAGGCTACGGTACTATTAGTGATATTTTAGGTAAATATATATTTTATAGTTTAAGTCGGGTTAACACCCAAGAAAATCCCCAAATCCCAAAACCTCAAATCCTTAACTTCACCCGTCGACCCCTCGCCGGCCTCTCCAAATCGTCATCGTTCGACCACCGTTCATCGCTCTAACACCATCAATTGACTCGCTATCAACCGACGACCAAAGCCCGAGCATCCTCGCGCCATGAAACGCCTTCTTCCGTCACAAATCGAAGATTTTTCGTGCGACGAAAAACCCCTAAATCGTGTCAATATTCTCGTTGATTGTCGTCAATCTAGTTTTCGTCGCTGCTCACCGCCACCTTCATTAGCTTTCCCGACATCTTACGTGTAACACCCTTAACTCATATCCGACCTGAATACAAGTCTGAGGTGTCACATTGACTTTTTAAACTTTGACTCTTATAGAAAATCCCGGAATTTTTAAAACTTTCATTAAAACGAATACATTAATTTACATAAGACCATAAAATACAAAATCGATAAGAGTATTCGTAATTAACACTTATTACATGCCAACACTCTATACATAACCAAGTACATACTTTTTCAATTACTTCTGATCTGATCTCTTAGTAGTATTGTTGTCCGTGCTACTTCTATTTCCACTTTTCCTGATTCTTGGTACCTACGTGTAAATCACTTACACGCTAAGTCATAGACTTAGTGAGGCAATAAATGAATACGCAACAATAAACTTATGAATGTTCATACTTACCATTGGATCATGACATTTCAATATGCATGTATCTATCACACGATAACATATATAATCATATAATGCACATACGAAACTTACCTTCTTGTATCACTTTCATTGTAAATTGGTATTTCAATTGTTGTTGTTGTTGCCCAAGTATATTATTGAGAATAGAGGTATGTGAGTACATTGAGGTTGTGCACTAATGTTGTCACCACAGCTCGTATCAATTCCCTCATGGGGTACCAAACCTTAGTTCAGTATTCGTCCCGTAGGACTATTATCTATGTCCCGTAGGACCACTACATCCTGAAGGACTACATCCCGAAGGACTATTATACCCTCGACTCTTGGCATGCCAATTACACCTATAGTTCTCATATCGTATAATATGGGCATTATTCTTATATTCCATATGTTCATGTACTCATATCATTTATCTTGTGATCATGTATCTCATATCACTTCATATCATGTTCTCATATCACATGTCATATCACATATCATATCACATATCATGTCATATGAACATATATATGTCTTATGCATGTATCACAATAATTATCATGTATGCATGTTCACAACTACTGTATTATAAAAATCAACATAGGGATTAGACTTATCACAAGTCTTATTCCATTATAATATACATATAGTATGCACTCACCTTAGCTTTGCTTTGATTCGATTCTAATCCTTTGATCGTTCCGGAATAAGATTACTTTTAGTATCTACATAATCACACATGGATTTATATCAGTATTATAACTAATATATTCTAATGGTTCACTCTTTAGACTAAGAGAAAAGTCAATTTCATCTCTTAATGAAGGTATGCATCGATGCACTACTGATGCATCGGTGCATAAAAGGTATTCGATGTAGTATTATTGTTGGGATGCATCGATGCACTCCTTATGCATCGATGCACCAATTGCATTCGATGTTTTTATTTTAAAAGAGTGCATCGATGCATTACTAATGCATCGATACACATTCAAATAATTTCTGGGTTTTAACCTTGATGCATCGATGCATTATGAATGTGCATCGATGCACTCTGCCCAGAATCCTCTTTTTGAACCCGAAAATCCATTCATTTTGGATTAAATCCTTCATGTTTAATCCCCTTTTTCATTCTTAACTCTAGTACACATACTTATACCAATCTATACTTATTTATTTCATCTTAAACCTCCAAATCCTATCCTTCATATGTAATTCAATAATTACATCAATTTTTCAACATGTTTGAATTCCACTTCTAACACTTCGTATATCTTAACTAGATTGATGACAAGTCAAATTTAACTTTAAATTCTAGTTATGAACTCTATTCCAAGATTTCATTTAAGAACTTCAAATCTTAAATCTCTCCTAACTCAATCATCATTTGATGTTAAGATAACTTAAGCTTTCCTTAAGCTTAGTTATCATCTAATAATCAAAACCCAATATTAAATTTAACAAGAAACTCAATAATCAGAAATCTTACCTTGGCTTTGGTTCACACGCACAAGGAAGAAAGAAGAAGAAGAAGAACTCTGGAAGCCTTTGATGTTCTCCCTTTTCAACCCACTTGTACTCATATATATCCTTATCCTTTCTTTAATTAATTTTCCTTGCAAATGACTCTTTTGCCCTTTCCTTTCATTCTTCCTTTCAATTCAATCCTACACAATCATTTACATATAAATCTTTATACTATTCATTATTCTATTTTAATCACTAAAATCTGAAACTTTCTAATTTAGTCACTAACCCGGTATTGAGGATGTTACATTACGACCGAAACCTGGTCAATTTCACTCTTCATCGATGCACCGTCATTGATCGTTGTTTGGGGTAAGTTTCAAATCCTTTTATGTTGAGATTGGTGAGTGTTGTTGTGAAATTGGATTGATTTTTGGCTAAATTGGAGTGCATAGTTGTTCAGTAAAGAATCGATCGGTCAAAACAACCCTCGTCACCGCCGCACGTGCTTCCACACGCCGACAGTGCGTGTGGGGCTCTCCAGTCGGTCCAGGAGCATTCTGGAACCGGTCTAGTTAGACCGAACCGGTTCAGTCAGAACCGAATCAAATCGGACCGTTGACATTGACTAGAGTTAGACAGTGCATAGTTTTTCGAAAAGTCATATTTTATGTTTTTCGACGTCCTGAGTCCGAGTTTGAAGTATGTTTTGTCAAATTCAATCTTCGGCATTTTATCTCTTGATTAAATACGAATTTTCACGTTTAAGTTCCGTTTCTAATGTAATTGGGTTTTCCATGTATCCGAGACATTATGGAGCGTGAAATTAAAGTTTGAGGGTGATTAAATGGAGTTTAATTGGTTAATCAGTGTGGCTCATAAATCGAGGTAATACTCTACTACCTTTTGTATGCTTTTCAGAACTCATTGATAATTTGTGAATGTATGAATGAAAATGATTGGTTAATTAGGTGTATTTAATTATCATTGGACTCAAACTGAATATGGAATAAAGGCAGAACATTATATAAGACTCAGAAGGCATGCAAAAGAAATTGGTAGATCGATCAGAAACAATTCTAAGTTCAAAGATTAGTTTATAAATAAATTGACCTCAATTTCTAAAACTCTGATTAATTTCTTTAAAGGTTAAATGTCAGGAATACTTTATTAAGAAATTATGAGATTACCCCTATAAGGTAAAATGGTACGGACTGACCCTGATAGTGAGAGTACCCTGTGAATTCATATTTAATTTGATAAACTAATTATTCACCTGTTAAATTCTTGATCTGTTTGGAAAGTCACTGATAAACATATCTTAACATCCGAGAAGGTAGAATTATTGATTTATCATCGAATGCCTAAAGGTTAAAACATTGGAAGTACTATTTATGTTTGAATTGTTCAGAAAAATTAAATTAATTGGAAAGAATAGACTGAAGGAAATGACCAAAATACCCTTGAAGTGTAAAATGACCTAGAGTACCTCCAAGTCTTGGAATGACTAAATACCCTTAAGCTCCGAAATGAATAAATCAACCTCGAATACCAAAATAACCTAAATACCCTCATGACCTGGATTGAGAAAATGTCTTAGATAAATTCTGAAGATACCAGTGAAGCTTTAAATACGGTAACGCCCTTGAGGTTTATAGAGTACAATTTAAGTAGGTTGATCAACCCTAATATTATTATAACTTGAGAAGTAATTAAATACCGCTTAAATACATGTTAGTATCCTCATGATTAGTCCAAAGATGGTTTTGAAGGTGATCAGTTCGATTCTACAGTGCAGTTAGTTTTAAGAAATTAACATTCATGAAGTTTTCTCTACCTACATACTTGATAAGTATTGTATTTGGTGGGATTTGTACAATGCGATTGGAATTGGAAATCTGCTAAGATGTTTGAAATCTGGAGTTCTATAAATCGTTGCATACTCATATTAAATTGATTTATCAAATTTTTCAAGAATCAAATAACTATAATGCCCTTGTAAATCAAATTGACAGAATCACCCCTGGAATATCTAAATCTTAAGAAATTTTGATACAACAGTTCTTAAATACCCTTAATATATATCCAAACGCTAGATGATCCTGATGTATCACTTTATGAATGATTGATTAATTAGTTAGTTACCAAAACCTTTTTAATAATGATCTCATTTATGAAATTTTATCAAATTACAAAAGTTGTGTGGTTCCCTACCTGATAAATACCAAGTACATCCAGAGAATAACTGGATCCTTTAGTGTGTTCCCTATGTGCTATATGATTATTTTATCTGTCCCAAAATATGATTTACTGAAGTTATTGTTTTACTAAATCTTTTAACTGTTCGAAATTTTTATTTACTGTTTATGAACTATGGTTACCTGATATGTGCTCTATGGTTACTTGTTTTCACTGGAAAATATAATTGTTCCTAATTTATGGATCATGGAATCTATTAGTTACTACTTGAATTGTTTTATTGAGACAATATCTAGGTAGGCTGGAGAATGGAGGTTCAGCTATGATCAAGTTGGTAATTCCTTACGGACCTAAGGTATTCCTTGGGTAGGCTGTAAGGCCCCAAAGGCACTCCCTTAGTATGAGATTGTACTTTGGTGTACGAATGGAGGGCATTCATGTGATTTAAAAAACTAAATTATTATTTTTACAACATTCTACTAGATCATGATTTTGATATTAAAGCTACTACTCAATCTGATTTCTACTTGAAATTGTATGGGTACGAGTCTGGAGTAAGAAGGTTCAGCTCTGATCAAGCTGGTAAATCCTTACGGATCTAAGGAGACCCTTGGGTAGGCCCATAGGCCTTTAGATTCTCTCTTAAGGTGTCTAATTTGCTTTGTGGTTAGGGTAAGTCCTTATGGATACAATTCTCGGGAAACTGCATATAATTATTTGATTGGAGGGTATTATTGGGGTTTTAAAATACGTTTTAAACTACTAATGTTTTTAAAGGATCTGTACACATTTCTCTGTTTTGTTGGAACACACTAGACTCCCCAATTTAACTCGTGAGTCTTACTCTCTGAATATTTCCTTTATATTTTTTAGTTCCTGACTGTTACATGAAGAAATTATTATTGAAATCTGAGCTTGTCAGTAGAACCTGATGATGTCTATACTGTTAAGAAAATCCATGCTTTACTTATACCTGATGACCTATTGCATACATATGGTAGTTTAAGAAAATCCATGCTTTACTTATACCTGATGACAATTCGTTGTACCTAAAGGTTGAAACAACTCTTACCACCTCTTCTTCATTAGCTGGGCTATTATTCAATTTTCCACCAATGTTTCCCACGACATAGCTTCAATGGGCCTCGACCCCACTTGTTCCCCATTAAGTCTCCCATTATATCTTAATTTATGGATTTTTTTGGCTCATTACTGTGTCTTGTTAAAAAGGAAATTATGGGTGTCAGAAAGTTATTTTGGATTCTACGACAATTTTTATAGTGCAAGAGGAATTCGTTATCTCGAAGTGACGAGTTTTATGGGATATTATTTTTAAATTCATCGTGTATTATTTTAATATTTTTTAATAAACGAGTTCTATTTAATTTTAGATTTTTAATTTGAATTGAATATTTTGATTAAAAACTTTGGAACTCGTCACCTCAAGCTGATGAGTTCCTCCGACATTCATTTTCACAAATTTTAACAATAAATAGGAGTTGAGGTAGTTGATAGAGTTATACATAACCAAATCATACATTTATGGGAAGAATATTTCAGACAACTTTTAGATAATTGTCACAACCCTAATTTTAAGATACATAAATAAATAAAAATTTAAAAAAATAAAAATAAAATTATAAATCAATTTAGTTAAATTTAGGGGTTAAATAATAAGTTTTTAAAACTTGTAGCCCGTTTTAGAAAGCTACAGGAAGTTAGGGACTTAAACCTGAATTTTCCTATTTTTTGTCTACAGAGAAAAAAATAAATAAATAAATTTGGATTTGGTGTTGCGGGGATTTGAACCCCTGACACCCAAAAAGATCGTTCATGCATTAGTCGTTTAGGCTACGGTACTATTAGTGATATTTTAGGTAAATATATATTTTATAGTTTAAGTCGGGTTAACACCCAAGAAAATCCCCAAATCCCAAAACCTCAAATCCTTAACTTCACCCGTCGACCCCTCGCCGGCCTCTCCAAATCGTCATCGTTCGACCACCGTTCATCGCTCTAACACCATCAATTGACTCGCTATCAACCGACGACCAAAGCCCGAGCATCCTCGCGCCATGAAACGCCTTCTTCCGTCACAAATCGAAGATTTTTCGTGCGACGAAAAACCCCTAAATCGTGTCAATATTCTCGTTGATTGTCGTCAATCTAGTTTTCGTCGCTGCTCACCGCCACCTTCATTAGCTTTCCCGACATCTTACGTGTAACACCCTTAACTCATATCCGACCTGAATACAAGTCTGAGGTGTCACATTGACTTTTTAAACTTTGACTCTTATAGAAAATCCCGGGAATTTTTAAAACTTTCATTAAAACGAAATACATTAATTTACATAAGACCATAAAATACAAAATCGATAAGAGTATTCGTAATTAACACTTATTACATGCCAACACTCTATACATAACCAAGTACATACTTTTTCAATTACTTCTGATCTGATCTCTTAGTAGTATTGTTGTCCGTGCTACTTCTATTTCCACTTTTCCTGATTCTTGGTACCTACGTGTAAATCACTTACACGCTAAGTCATAGACTTAGTGAGGCAATAAATGAATACGCAACAATAAACTTATGAATGTTCATACTTACCATTGGATCATGACATTTCAATATGCATGTATCTATCACACGATAACATATATAATCATATAATGCACATACGAAACTTACCTTCTTGTATCACTTTCATTGTAAATTGGTATTTCAATTGTTGTTGTTGTTGCCCAAGTATATTATTGAGAATAGAGGTATGTGAGTACATTGAGGTTGTGCACTAATGTTGTCACCACAGCTCGTATCAATTCCCTCATGGGGTACCAAACCTTAGTTCAGTATTCGTCCCGTAGGACTATTATCTATGTCCCGTAGGACCACTACATCCTGAAGGACTACATCCCGAAGGACTATTATACCCTCGACTCTTGGCATGCCAATTACACCTATAGTTCTCATATCGTATAATATGGGCATTATTCTTATATTCCATATGTTCATGTACTCATATCATTTATCTTGTGATCATGTATCTCATATCACTTCATATCATGTTCTCATATCACATGTCATATCACATATCATATCACATATCATGTCATATGAACATATATATGTCTTATGCATGTATCACAATAATTATCATGTATGCATGTTCACAACTACTGTATTATAAAAATCAACATAGGGATTAGACTTATCACAAGTCTTATTCCATTATAATATACATATAGTATGCACTCACCTTAGCTTTGCTTTGATTCGATTCTAATCCTTTGATCGTTCCGGAATAAGATTACTTTTAGTATCTACATAATCACACATGGATTTATATCAGTATTATAACTAATATATTCTAATGGTTCACTCTTTAGACTAAGAGAAAAGTCAATTTCATCTCTTAATGAAGGTATGCATCGATGCACTACTGATGCATCGGTGCATAAAAGGTATTCGATGTAGTATTATTGTTGGGATGCATCGATGCACTCCTTATGCATCGATGCACCAATTGCATTCGATGTTTTTATTTTAAAAGAGTGCATCGATGCATTACTAATGCATCGATACACATTCAAATAATTTCTGGGTTTTAACCTTGATGCATCGATGCATTATGAATGTGCATCGATGCACTCTGCACAGAATCCTCTTTTTTGAACCCGAAAATCCATTCATTTTGGATTAAATCCTTCATGTTTAATCCCCTTTTTCATTCTTAACTCTAGTACACATACTTATACCAATCTATACTTATTTATTTCATCTTAAACCTCCAAATCCTATCCTTCATATGTAATTCAATAATTACATCAATTTTTCAACATGTTTGAATTCCACTTCTAACACTTCGTATATCTTAACTAGATTGATGACAAGTCAAATTTAACTTTAAATTCTAGTTATGAACTCTATTCCAAGATTTCATTTAAGAACTTCAAATCTTAAATCTCTCCTAACTCAATCATCATTTGATGTTAAGATAACTTAAGCTTTCCTTAAGCTTAGTTATCATCTAATAATCAAAAACCCAATATTAAATTTAACAAGAAACTCAATAATCAGAAATCTTACCTTGGCTTTGGTTCACACGCACAAGGAAGAAAGAAGAAGAAGAAGAGAACTCTGGAAGCCTTTGATGTTCTCTCCTTTTCAACCCACTTGTACTCATATATATCCTTATCCTTTCTTTAATTAATTTTCCTTGCAAATGACTCTTTTGCCCTTTCCTTTCATTCTTCCTTTCAATTCAATCCTACACAATCATTTACATATAAATCTTTATACTATTCATTAATTCTATTTTAATCACTAAAATCTGAAACTTTCTAATTTAGTCACTAACCCGGTATTGAGGATGTTACATTACGACCGAAACCTGGTCAATTTCACTCTTCATCGATGCACCGTCATTGATCGTTGTTTGGGGTAAGTTTCAAATCCTTTTATGTTGAGATTGGTGAGTGTTGTTGTGAAATTGGATTGATTTTTGGCTAAATTGGAGTGCATAGTTGTTCAGTAAAGAATCGATCGGTCAAAACAACCCTCGTCACCGCCGCACGTGCTTCCACACGCCGACAGTGCGTGTGGGGCTCTCCAGTCGATCCAGGAGCATTCTGGAACCGGTCTAGTTAGACCGAACCGGTTCAGTCAGAACCGAATCAAATCGGACCGTTGACATTGACTAGAGTTAGACAGTGCATAGTTTTTCGAAAAGTCATATTTTATGTTTTTCGACGTCCTGAGTCCGAGTTTGAAGTATGTTTTGTCAAATTCAATCTTCGGCATTTTATCTCTTGATTAAATACGAATTTTCACGTTTAAGTTCCGTTTCTAATGTAATTGGGTTTTCCATGTATCCGAGACATTATGGAGCGTGAAATTAAAGTTTGAGGGTGATTAAATGGAGTTTAATTGGTTAATCAGTGTGGCTCATAAATCGAGGTAATACTCTACTACCTTTTGTATGCTTTTCAGAACTCATTGATAATTTGTGAATGTATGAATGAAAATGATTGGTTAATTAGGTGTATTTAATTATCATTGGACTCAAACTGAATATGGAATAAAGGCAGAACATTATATAAGACTCAGAAGGCATGCAAAAGAAATTGGTAGATCGATCAGAAACAATTCTAAGTTCAAAGATTAGTTTATAAATAAATTGACCTCAATTTCTAAAACTCTGATTAATTTCTTTAAAGGTTAAATGTCAGGAATACTTTATTAAGAAATTATGAGATTACCCCTATAAGGTAAAATGGTCCGGACTGACCCTGATAGTGAGAGTACCCTGTGAATTCATATTTAATTTGATAAACTAATTATTCACCTGTTAAATTCTTGATCTGTTTGGAAAGTCACTGATAAACATATCTTAACATCCGAGAAGGTAGAATTATTGATTTATCATCGAATGCCTAAAGGTTAAAACATTGGAAGTACTATTTATGTTTGAATTGTTCAGAAAAATTAAATTAATTGGAAAGAATAGACTGAAGGAAATGACCAAAATACCCTTGAAGTGTAAAATGACCTAGAGTACCTCCAAGTCTTGGAATGACTAAATACCCTTAAGCTCCGAAATGAATAAATCAACCTCGAATACCAAAATAACCTAAATACCCTCATGACCTGGATTGAGAAAATGTCTTAGATAAATTCTGAAGATACCAGTGAAGCTTTAAATACGGTAACGCCCTTGAGGTTTATAGAGTACAATTTAAGTAGGTTGATCAACCCTAATATTATTATAACTTGAGAAGTAATTAAATACCGCTTAAATACATGTTAGTATCCTCATGATTAGTCCAAAGATGGTTTTGAAGGTGATCAGTTCGATTCTACAGTGCAGTTAGTTTTAAGAAATTAACATTCATGAAGTTTTCTCTACCTACATACTTGATAAGTATTGTATTTGGTGGGATTTGTACAATGCGATTGGAATTGGAAATCTGCTAAGATGTTTGAAATCTGGAGTTCTATAAATCGTTGCATACTCATATTAAATTGATTTATCAAATTTTTCAAGAATCAAATAACTATAATGCCCTTGTAAATCAAATTGACAGAATCACCCCTGGAATATCTAAATCTTAAGAAATTTTGATACAACAGTTCTTAAATACCCTTAATATATATCCAAACGCTAGATGATCCTGATGTATCACTTTATGAATGATTGATTAATTAGTTAGTTACCAAAACCTTTTTAATAATGATCTCATTTATGAAATTTTATCAAATTACAAAAGTTGTGTGGTTCCCTACCTGATAAATACCAAGTACATCCAGAGAATAACTGGATCCTTTAGTGTGTTCCCTATGTGCTATATGATTATTTTATCTGTCCCAAAATATGATTTACTGAAGTTATTGTTTTACTAAATCTTTTAACTGTTCGAAATTTTATTTACTGTTTATGAACTATGGTTACCTGATATGTGCTCTATGGTTACTTGTTTCACTGGAAAATATAATTGTTCCTAATTTATGGATCATGGAATCTATTAGTTACTACTTGAATTGTTTTATTGAGACAATATCTAGGTAGGCTGGAGAATGGAGGTTCAGCTATGATCAAGTTGGTAATTCCTTACGGACCTAAGGTATTCCTTGGGTAGGCTGTAAGGCCCCAAAGGCACTCCCTTAGTATGAGATTGTACTTTGGTGTACGAATGGAGGGCATTCATGTGATTTAAAAAACTAAATTATTATTTTTACAACATTCTACTAGATCATGATTTTGATATTAAAGCTACTACTCAATCTGATTTCTACTTGAAATTGTATGGGTACGAGTCTGGAGTAAGAAGGTTCAGCTCTGATCAAGCTGGTAAATCCTTACGGATCTAAGGAGACCCTTGGGTAGGCCCATAGGCCTTTAGATTCTCTCTTAAGGTGTCTAATTTGCTTTGTGGTTAGGGTAAGTCCTTATGGATACAATTCTCGGGAAACTGCATATAATTATTTGATTGGAGGGTATTATTGGGGTTTTAAAATACGTTTTAAACTACTAATGTTTTTAAAGGATCTGTACACATTTCTCTGTTTTGTTGGAACACACTAGACTCCCCAATTTAACTCGTGAGTCTTACTCTCTGAATATTTCCTTTATATTTTTTAGTTCCTGACTGTTACATGAAGAAATTATTATTGAAATCTGAGCTTGTCAGTAGAACCTGATGATGTCTATACTGTTAAGAAAATCCATGCTTTACTTATACCTGATGACCTATTGCATACATATGGTAGTTTAATATTATTGAGCTTCCCAAAGCTCAGTCTATTAATTACTATTTCAGGTTAAAGAGTTTGATCATGTGCACATATCGACATCAGTAAAGGAGTCCCACCGACATTACTTGCGGAGTACGGTGCATGTAATTAGGGGGCATGTAGGTTGAATTCTATTTTTACTATATAAATGATTTTCTGAACTTGCATTTTATTTATAAATTGTTTTATGATTTTACATGTTTTAACAAAAATTTTAATTTTTCCTGGATTTTTATTGTGGGTCTCTCTGGTGGCCCTAATGTGACACCTCGGATTGGATCAGGTCTCCTGCATCAGTCTGAGGGTGTTACAATCATTTTGGGTCTGATTACTTTGATATTGATGATTCAGATTAAAACTTGTCTTCAGATGACAAGTGGGTGAAAGATCAATAAAGTTGATTCTTGATCAACATAATGAGATGAAAAGGGGGAGGAGGAGAAGGAGAAGAAGAAGAAGACTTACCAAGTCGACGCAACAAATGACTTATTGAGAGCAATGAGAAAAAGAAAAATAATAATGTAAAAATTGAGAGGAAGAAGAAGAGGAAATTTTTTTTTTTGAAAAATGTTTTAAATATATGTATGAATTTGAGTTTAGTTAAACGTTATAATTTGCAATTATATATGAAATGTAAAAAAGACAATATGGGAATACAATTACAAAGGGTTTATCGGCCCGCTCGATATTTTGGGAGATGTGGACAGTGCTTCCTGTTGTTGCCTTCAATTTTGCAGTGGCCACAAAGCTTTGATAGACCTTTCTCTCTATGAGGATCATCTATATCAGTATGAATTTGACTAGATTCAGGATGACCCCTCAACTTCCTTTGTAATTGTGGATTGAGCAACCATTCTTCAGAGGTCATTTAATGCAGCTCTTTAGAGGAAATTATCGCACTGTTTCAACAACTTTTCATAGATAATTTAATGCAACATTACTGCAACATTTCAAAAAATGGGTGCAACAGTGGTGAAAAATCAATTAGTATAAGGAAAACGTGTATTTCTCATAGGCCAAATAATGCACCCTTTCAGACATTTTTTAGTGATATATCAATTCAAATAAAAAAACATTTCAGTGGTGCATTATCACTTCATATTAGAAAAAAATTCAGTAGTGCATTAACAATGCATATAAAAAAACGTGTATTTCACATAGGCCAAATAATGTACGATTTCCCCAACTTTCCAGTGGTCATTTAATCATATTCAGCAACTATTAATATGTGTGAGTTAAAGCCATTTTAGTCACTGAAAGAAAAAAACTAAAACTAAAACAAATTATGTCTTTCACTTCCAAGGCTTGAGTTCTTTTTAGCATGACAACTATTCGTGCAACTGTTTTTTACGATTGCAAATCTTTAACCATTTGAGTCAAAAAAATATTCAACTAGAGGAGTTGAAGCTTGACATAGAAACAAGGGTTCAACTTAGAAGTAGTAGAAGAGTATATTCGTTATATTATAGATTGCCACTATCATGCGCGAGGTTTCATATAAGCAATGATGTCGACCTTGTTGACATGATTGAGACATACTTCTATCATTCTTTGTCTAATGTCGATTTGTTTGTAGAGTCTGTTGATCTGGACCTTGATCGTACGATCGAGGATGCTGCTTACAGCTCGAATATTGCACCAACTCAGACAAATGACCAAGAAATAAACATAGATGATAGATACCCAGAAGCATGGTTCCCATTTGTACGTGAACGAAAACAACAAAAAATGGAGAATTGAAGAAATTAATATTACTTCTCACGAGCCTACTGATTACGAAGATTAAAACATCTTAATGAATACTGCTATATTTATGTTTTGATTTAATGATTACTGTGTTTGTAATGTTAGTCCTACTTATGTCATGTTTAATGGTATAGTGTAATGTTCATAGTTCGTTGCTCTTTTGAATAAAATCTATTATAATCTGATTAATTTTTCAGTCATATATCAGTATGCCCGTTTCAACTCCTCGCAAAACTTTGCTTTTTAAATGTACCAACCAAAAAACATCAATCATGCGAAAAAATTATTTAATAAGGAACTCGACAGCTTGACGTGATGAGTTCGAACATATTTTTTCCTTCAATTTTCAATTCAACTAAAAAATAAAAATATTAATATTATGATAGAACTCGTCACCTCGAGGTCATGAGTTACCAAAAAATATTAAAATAACACTCGACGAATAAAATAATTTCATCACATGAAACTTATCATCTCGAGATAATGAGTTTTCCTTGAACAGTAAAAAATACGGTAGATCCCAAAATAATTTTTTGACCGTTTATTTCCCAGATTTTTTTTGAGTGCGGCAATGGGCCAAAAAACACCTCATTTATGCCATCATCCAGACTCATACTTCTTGAAAGTTCATGATTTTTAAAGCCCGTAATTTTCTGTTCGTCCAATGCACTCCTGTTGAGAAAGTTAAGACATACATTCATTATTTTCGAGGCCCATTTGACTCCTTTGAAGCTCTCAACAATCCATCTTAATCCCTCTGCTCCTCCTCCATTATGGCCTGACGTATCTATTCTCCAAAAACAGGGACCTTTTGAATTTTTATCAATTCCTTCACGTGTCCCGATAGAGCATCATTATCTCTACAACCCATGATCTCTGTCACTCCCAAATAGCCTCTGATTTCTTTCTATCCCAACCTTGTATATACAAGTTAATAAATATAAACTGATTGAAATGAGGCCTTCCCCCTCTAACTTAGTACTTGTCCAACACAATTCCTGATTCCAAGCACACAACTGCAACATCTTCTGCCACATATCTCTTGTGAAAGCACATTTAAAGTAGAGATGATTCCTGATTTTCTGTTGTGAGAGAAATATTATATGTATTGTTAACATTTATTTCATATTCGAGTAGTCAATCCATGATTTTTTGTTGTGAGTAGTCGTTCCATATAAGGTATGAATCCAACATATGCAAAATAGCTAATATCTTTTGAAGTTAAATAAAATTGTAAATAGCACAATAGTTAAGAAATTACGATCATGAATTACATTAGATCAATAAATGATATCAACCATACTACATATTTCATGATCTGCTCTTTTTGTCTTTCCTCGAACTGATGACAATATTTGCTCCAGTTCTGCTTTCTTCTGCGTGCTTGTTTCATGTATAACCTTTGAACATAATGGGTAAAATTATCAAATCTGGTTAAGAGGTTTTACATAGATGTATAACATAGAAAATTTATAATAACAAAATAATCCAAATTTTCTTTTTCTAAATATGTGCTTTGTTTGCATATTATTAAATCTTCAATCGTCATCTACAAGTTTAATAAAATTCTTAATCTTAAACACCATACAATTACAAGTTGTAGCTATTTCAGTACTGGCCAAAAATATTAAATTTGAGCGGGAAAGCATATAAAATAAAGATGCGAGAGAAAGGAAGGTAAATGATGAGCTAGAAGGAGAGCAGAGACGTAACGATGTTTCTTGAAAGAAAGAGTAACAGAGCAAAAAGAGGTCGAATCCGACAAGGGAAACACTCGATGCTCCATTATTCACAATTGTCAAAATTCACCGATTGTGAACGAAGAACACCGTCAACATTTTTTTATTTACACAAGATTATGAGAAAAACTATCTATAAATAAAAGAAAAGAACAAAGAAGAAGAATTGAAACGCTGGATAAAAAAAAACTTTTGAAGAGTTTGTTTTGAGTGAAATGCTTTGAAGGAGGTGAAATCGGCTATTTTCCCGGTATATCACCGGTGATCGGTATTATTATCGATCTAACACCAGTCAGACTATATTTTTCGATTTAACACCCTTAGTAGAAAAGCATACCCCTGTACCGCGCTATATGTTGATTTGGCGCCACGTGGGTATAGCGTGCCCCCTGCCCCGCGATATACGGGTGATCTGGCACCACGTGGGTATAGCGCGCCCCCTGATTCCCGCTATACCTGGATATCTGACACGTGGGGTATAGCGCGGTGCAGGGGGCGCGCTATACCCCTAATTACCAACCCTTCACGTCCCCATCCTCCCTATAAATACCCTCATCCTCAATCACTTTTATCACACCAAATTCTCTCAAATTCTCAAAATTTCTCTCAAATACTCTCTTTTTAAGGTATATTTTATAATATTTTTACTATTATGTTTTTACTTTATTTAATATTTTACTAATATAATTCTTTTGCAGATATATAATGGAAGGCAGTCTACTTCGCTCGGATGAAAATCATAATCTCTACACTTTGCTGATACGGTAACATTTTAACGTTTTTGACCCCGCCACCGCCACCGTCACAGATGACCCCTCCTGGAGGCTATTATGGGTGTATTTTTTGGTCGTCGATCGGTTGACTCTGGACTGAACAGAATTACGGATATTGTAATTTTTGATAGCCACCATCGCTTCTTCTTTGCTTGAAAACTCCATGCCTAAAGATAACTCACCATTATTTATTGATGAGTAATATCCATAGTCACCGAGATGAGGCATATCCGCAAATTCTGGCCCGTACATTGCACCATAATTGGCTTCATACATGTGTTCAGGAGGGTCAGTTTATGCCACATTTCCTGAAACTTCATCATCATCGGAGTTGAATTGCGGTGATTCTGGGTGAATGAATAGTCCAGTCTCAGCACCATCCGTACCAGGCTCACGAAGCGGTTTTTCTGGTGGAGATGATGGTTCCTCCATGCTCTTCACATTTAGGTCGAAGAACCTACTACTTGCACGCCTTCCCCTTGAACTGGAAGGCATATCGACATTGAGATCGAAAAAGCTCGCAGTCGAATGCCTCCCCCTGGAGCTTGAAGCCATCGTGTCAAATGGAAACTGCACAGATGGTTGCGTCGATGTCATCTCCATATGGTCAAAGAAATTTGCAGATGAATGCCTTCCCCTTGAACTGGACACGGTGTTGCCATACAGATTGTTCGTGGACCCACCTCGATACATATCGTAAGGAGTTGTGGATGAATGTCTCCCCATTATGGCATTAAAATCATTACACATTATTATAGTCGGGTTGTCAACTTGTTCAGCCAGCCCATAGTGTGAGCTTAAATATTGACCCCGAACAGCACACACTTGAACAAAATGTGCATACATCTCAATAGCGGCATCTAAATAATTACTTTGAGCTTCAACCATCATTTGAACATCATCATTGTTCGAAAATTCGAACGCTGTATAAGTTAATGGCAACAATGATGTTGGAAATCTGTACTGCAACGACGACATTCTTCTGTTACTTCCAACATGAATCTTCCTCGAAATCTTCGTTATTAGCTCCTCAAGAGTATGTTTCTCTTGAATGATATTTTAACACGCTCATTTGATACGAAAACAACGCCGGTTTCATCTTCTCGAATTTCACCATCATAATAAACAATAGCTGAAAGTCGCGCCATTCTTTGAGTTTAAAAGTGCGGCAATATTATAGCTGCAAAAAAAATAACTTAAACAAACCTGATTAAATAAATTATATAAAAATGAAAATATAACACAATAATTTTTTTACACATCAACGTAAATAATTTAAATAATATAATTTTATATTATTACCCGCACCACAAAACTATTTCGACGTATGCTCCCGCTTTTCAATTTTACAAACATAAAAATTAATTAAAAATAATTAGTATAATATTTTTTCAAATAATGATAATAAACAATAAGTATAATTAAAAATTATAACAAAATTACCTTATAACGAAAAATCGTACGAACTTCTAAATTAAATTTGAGAAGATTACGAGAATTATTACTCGTTGACGGAATTGTTGTATTAATTTATAAGAGAGGAGAGATGTGAGGAGATGTGAGCCGGAGGAGTATATTTATAAGCATATAAGGCGCGGTACCTGCACCGCGTTATATGTAATTATTCAGATAAAAGATATAGCGCGGATCAGATACCGCGTTAAATATAATTTCGGCGTATAGTGCGGCCCCTGATTCGCGCTATACCCCTAAGTAGCGTATAGCGCGGATCAGAGGGCGCGCTATACCCACGTGGCGCCAGATCACCGTATATCGCGGGACAGGGGGTGCACTATACCCACGTGGCGCCAAATCAGCATATAGCGCGGTACAAGGGACGCGAAAACTGATCGTCACGTACCTCTGCTATTTTACCCAGTTTTTCTGTTTTAATTTTAAATGGTCAATCTCGAGTAAGTACAAAGCAATATCTGTTCAAAGATAATTCTCAATCATCTGACATTAAACGCTCAACCATTGATATTTCTAGTACTTAAAGTTAAGACCTCAAGATGAGGTCGCTCGGTCGTGCAAATCCCCTTACTTTTGTATTATTTTGAACGGCCAAATTGCATACATGGCTCCGATAAATGTATTATTTCTTGTTTTTAACATTAATATACTATTTTTTTTTTCAATCAAAATATTAACATTCTCGAAAGGCAAGAAAAATGCTGAAATTGGACGAGAAGGTTGGGCCCAATTCCTCAGGGATAAAAAAACTGTACTTGATGATATGATTGTCTGAAACAGCAGTAAGGTAAGGTGGTTTCTGCTCTTCCAGGGAGCTTTAAATTAGGAATCTTTTTTATTTTATATTAGTTGATGAGGATTTTAACAGGTTGGGATTGAATGTTATAAACATCATTTTTTAACACTAACATCTATCATCATATTTTTTTCAACACCAACCCCGTCATCCCTTGTTCCCTGCGAGAATCAAGGCATAACCAACTGAAAATCATTGTAAATTTAGCTATAAAAGCCAAACGCATGTAATCAAAAGGGGAGGATTTTTTCTCTCAGAGATTTTAGAGAAATAAACAAGCAGATTAAAGGGTAATTTTTTTTCGTATTCAAATACTGATTTTTTTTACTCTATGCTATTACGAGAAAATACTAAAATAATTTAGATGAGGAGAGGAAAGCAATAAAAATCAGATTATTCCAAGGTATTTCTAGTATTTTTTTCGGTTTCGAATCTAATATATATATATATATATATATATATATATATATATATATTGAGCTTTGCATTTAAAATAAGACAAGGGAAAGCGAGTGAGAAGATTCTTACCATAGAAGAGTGCCGATCGGGACGGTTTGCAATGGTGGTTATAGTGGTTCATGGCCATCGATCGTTTATTCTACAAAGAAAAAAATGAAATAGAAAAGGAGGGAGAGAGTTGAGAGAACCCTCCCCAATTTTTTTTTTTGGGTTTTTGTGAGAAATGACACAAAAAAACATAAAAGTGGTATATATAGACTATATTAATGGTCTAATTACATCATAAATACCTTTAATTTTACTGTGTTTTTGCGTTTTGGTCACTGTTAGGGACCATTTTTGTGATTTTCTATTTTTTGTTTGTGTTTTGATATTTTTGGTTAATCCACTATTTTAGTCCCTATAAGTTTAGCATTGTTTTAATTTAGTTTTTTAAAATACTCATATATTAATTATATTATAGTCATGTATATAGAAATAGGTATAAACGTAAATATTATGCACTAAACAATTATACTATAAGATCCACACTTTTTTAGTCCCTAAAGTTAATTGATTTTGTCTATATATTTTTGCACATTTTTTAAACTTGACCGTTAATGCCATAGTATTTCCTGTCTTTATTTTAGTTTCCATTTAAGCTTTTAGGATTTGGTGGATTCATGTTTATTTGATTTCTTTTCCATTTATTGTTTATCTTATATTTGGTTAATTTATTTTCTCATCGTGTTAATTAATTTTTTATTCATTTGCATTTATTAAGTTTTTATCATTTACTTGGTTTATAAATTTGTTCTTTTATTTATTTTAAATTATGATACCCAGTTTGCTTAATTTAGTGCTGTGATACTTGATTTTAGATGAAATCCTTCAGATTTAAATTCTTTTCAATTTAGTCCATAATTAGAGCCTAAGATTATAGATTTAAACCTATAGACTTATATTTCTTGCATTTTAGTCCTAACTTGGAAATTTTTATACTTAAATTAGGTGAATTCTTAATTTGTTCATCGCTTTTGCTTGAGGTTTCAATCTAATTATTCGAATTGCAATATTTATTAAAATTAGTTTAAGTTGATATTAGCCTCTATTTTAGATTAGATTTCAAACTAGTCTTTTAATTTAGGGGATAATTCGAGTCGGCCCTCGCTTAAATGCTCGAGGGACCATCTCAGTTATTCGATCAATAATTAATTAAAATGAAATAGGATTAATATTAGAGCCTACGTTCTTAGGCTTGAGCCCCTAGGTTCTTTTATTTTCATAATTTGACATCATAGGTTAGAAAAAACCTTAATTTATTTTTAGTTTAATTAGGATTAAATAAAATTTTGTTTGATTGCATTGTTTCTAAAACTTAAGGCACTGTTCACTTATTAAGGAGTTAATAGTATATCCTCCGCGATCACGCTCAGGGGGTGACTACTGGTAATTCCCTAAATAGGTCGACATCCTTTTCAAAACCGCATCATGTTTTCTAAAAAATGAGGCAATGTTCGTTTATTATGCACAATAGTTGATCTCCCACATTTACGCTCGGGGGCGAATGCTATCGGTCTCAATAAACGAATATCCTTTTCAAACTTTGCATTCTTAATGATTTTTAAATTAAATAAAGATCGAACTCAAAATTTTCGATTTTAAATATAAGGTAATCAATTAGGTACCAATTTGTGGGCGCTTGTGGGGTGCTAATCATTCCCCACGCGTAACTGACTCCCAAACCTGATTTCTGGATTTTTTGCATACCCCAAAGCTCTGTATTTTATTAAAATAAAACATTTTATTAAAATCACCCAGTTTTTACGGTGTTCCAATCTCACCTTAAATGATTGGTGGCGACTTCTCACATTTCGAAACGATTTTTCAAAGAGAACCCCCGAGTCGGTATCAGTCTTTTCCCGCCCGGGCGAAAAATGGTGTCGACAAATGTTAAGCTTACTTTGGTTAGGAAGTTGGTGCTAAGTCAGAGAATTGATATGCTCTTTCTTCAAGAAAATAAAATGAAGGAGATCGAAGAAGTTGTTGTAAGAAGACTGGGGGGCTAATGAGTTTAAATTTGTTGTTTCGGCTGCTTCTGGTATATCTGGTTGACTATTGTCTGTATGAAATACAAATTGTTTTTTGGTGTCAAACATAATTTCGAATCCGAGATACATAGCAGCAGTTAAGGGTAAGTGGGTGTCTGAGAATATGGAGGCTGTTATGGTCAACGTTTATGGCCCGTGCAGATTGGTTGGTCAATAAATTTTGTGGAAGGACTTCTTAAATGTGAAAACGAATTTTCAAGGTCATTGGATTATGGGGCCGACTTCAATGCAGTGGATTTATCCAAAAGAAATTAGCTTCAGATCATATTTGATCAAAGAATTTAATCTCAAATTAATACAAAATTAAAAATAATTTTAAAATTTTTACATTGTTGACGAATTTTAATTTTTTTTCTTTTTCATAATTATAATTTAATGATTTTAACTTTTACTTTTGAGTTAAAAAATATTTTTCAAGTGCACTTTCATCCAAAAGTTATAAGTTTATAAATTATAAAATAAATATATCATATGATAACAAATAAATTTTAAAAATATAATTGTGACCCTAATAAACAATTTTTTAAACTCAAAATTATGAAACATAGTTTTTAAATATTATCATTTAATATTGTTTATAATTTTAAAAATAATTTTAAAAAATAATGATGAATAGGTTAACCTAAACGGTTAAAATTTAAAGATGTTTATATATTATATTTAAAAATTTAATTGTTTTATATTTAATTTTGTATTAGTTTGATATTAGAGATCCCTAATCATATAGTTAACTTAGATTTAAGTCCATAAATAAGCAATTTTCTTTCTCTTTTTTAGCAGTAGCCACAATAGGTTTTATATAATGTTATGCAAAATAAATCACAAAAAAAAAACATAGCTTAATGCCTTTGCTCGTGTCTCCTTATTTAGGCGCCTAGACAAGGGATTGAATCCATCTCCTCCCATTTCTTTTAGAGTTATTTTTCCTTTAACCATATGGTTTAGGGTTTCTTTTACCTCTCTCATTTCTTTTAGAGTTATTTTTTCTTTAATCAGATGGATGAAAAGAATGTTATATTAAATAAATTAAAATTATAAAAAAACTCCATTCAAATGATGACACATGTCCTCATATGATCGGAGGATTAGATTTATTGAATTTAATTACATTAGGACTAAATTGATAGAATGAATAAATATTGATGACCAAATATGTAATTATACCAATTTTACTAACAGCCATGTCATCGCTTCCATTAGCGACTAGTGGTTTGATTGAATGCATTTAAATAGTTGGATAACCTGATTGACAAGAATTTAAAAATGGTGGTCAAAATAAAAAGGGGATATAGTTGGGTGGTCACATATATAGTTTACCCATAATTTTAAAATATTATATTTGATTATAAAGGATAAAAATGGAATTCTCATTCCCCAGTAATTTGTTCATATATTAAAATTATTGGGTCAATTTTAACTTTTGCATAAATATGGGAGAACTCAATACAATCTTTCAATGACTTCCACTTGAACATATCCATGTTATTTTTATCGTAATATTTTTGTTCATTTTTGGGTTAATTTTTTGTTGTATGTTTGTATCGCATGCCTTTGTCTTCATCAGCTTGCTTCTTAGTTGTATCATCACCTTTGTTATGCAGCACTTTTTCATCCTTCTAGGTTTAGAGAAGTTTTTGAATGAGGCTCATAACAAGATTTAACCTTCTTATTCAATAAAAGTTATTGTCGAGCAAAAAAAATATTTTTAAAACAATATTGATACTCAATTTCAGTATAAATACAAATATGACATAATGTAATATGTAAGTTATTATTCAAATTTTGATAGTTCCTTATAGTCACATTTACATGAGTTTATTTCATCACAATTTTATTACTTGAAAATAATCTAGTATTTTTTGAACAAAATATAGAAGAATTAGAATCACTCATTTAAAAACTAATATCTAATTTTTATGACTTTTTTATTCACTCACCGCCTACCTTATTCATTCTCTCTACCTTTTGCATTAAACCACATCCTAATCCTTTAAAATTTAATTTCATCAATTTTCAATTTTTTACTTAATAAGATAGGTATTCTTCTAACGAAACACTAATCAAAAAATCTTTTTAATACTTTATTTTCATCAAATCACATCGAATTCATAAATAATTTTAGTTGTGTCTTAATAATTGATAATGATTTCTAGATACTCAATTGAAAAGAATTATGAAATTCTAGTTTATATACAATGTAAATATCACAAAGTCTTATTCAAAAGTAGTAGTAATAATAACAATACTTGGTGCAAAAATATATTGAGGATATTAGAATCTCTCAATTATGTATTTCTTAAGCATATACCATATAAATCTAAGCGGTTAGTCCTCTTGTATAATGAATTACTCAACAAGGCTTATTGCAAATGCACCGACGACGAAAACCTTCACATTCTCCATCTGTGAAACCTTCTGACTCGCACACGGTCTGACAATTAGTGTTACTCACGCAAATACCTTTGAACTTAGTGCTTGGACTTTCACAATGTTTACCCTCCACTTTCATAGGGGTCATCTCTATTTTATTACAAAATCATACGAAAAAATCAGACAAAATATAAGTATGTATATAAGTATATACATATGTAGATATTTCCTTCATATTAAATGAAAACCTATGATATGTTATTCTAAAGAAAAGAATGTTAAATATGAATAATAAATATATACTCAAATCTTACGTTGAATATATTTAATACTAATATTTTATCAATAACTTAAATGTATAACAAATTGTGTAACTAATTCAAAAGGGGTGACAGAAAAAACCTATTGTTAGAAGAACCAATAGAAGAAGGAAAGCAATTGAAATTGATGGAGTGAGCCTTGCCATTTTGAATATTGTTTTGTAAAGTGAACGATTGACAGATAAGAGAGGTTTTATTTGATGTGATGAAACCAGAGCAACATGAGGCTTTTATATAGATTAGTATTAGAAGCAAATGACGAGAAAAGTGGACAAAACTCACAAGTGTTGAATTTCAAAGTAATCTCAAATTAGATCCATTTAAATCATAACTACAATATGTTATTTTTAACTCAATTTTTTTCTTCTAAATTTTATAAATAAGATAAAATATATTTTCAAGATAAAAATGGCCATGCAAAACCATGGAATGTAGACAGACATGACTCCAAGATCACGCATGCAATTGTCCATGTGCTGTAGTGGAAGCATGTAAAATGGGAAGTGAAGATTTAGCCCGGACAACCCTTCATTTTGGGTTCTTAAATTCAACATACATTAGGTTAGCATTAACATGTCATTAAATTTCTCATTCGTCAACAATTGTCTGTGTATTAAGGGTCTATTGTTTTATAAAAAATGAATTCTAGAAAATGAATTATATTTTTTTTGCTCGGCAAATTTATTTTATTAAAGATTTGAAAAAATAATCCTAAGACTTAAGTTGTGTGTCTCATTAAAAACATCTCTATACAACTTGGTAAAAAGATACATCTCGATAGCTGATTTTAGGAACTATCACCTATAAAAGTGATTGGACAATACAATTAAAATTTCAGCATATCGCAAGTACAAACCCGACTTACGCTTACGAAAATCCCTTACCACTATGCTTTAAAAAGCTCACACCTTCCCAACCCTTCTTTGACTACAAAATCCGCCAATCCATTTTTGCTTCTAGGCGCATAAAAAATTTCACTCATTCAATTGAACGATCAAACCATCTATTTCATTAAAAATAATCCACCAACGCCATGAACTTACCTAAGAGATTGAAATCCAATTTAATACCACCTGCGAATCGACCTCCACTATAAGGATCGTCTTTCCAATCCATTGAGCTTCTTGGAAGATTTTAGTGTTAATCTAATAGCAGTGGAAAATAATTTCCAGAAATCATGTTTTGGTGTCTGGATAATATTGTGAATAATTTTCGATTGTTTGACAGTTTTTTAAAAACAATTTTTGAAAACTTTATTTATTGAATAAATTATCAATATTTATTCACCATGATAAAAAGTTAATTTCCAAATATATTTTATCGACATTTACTTATACTAATGTAATTAGTTCAATAAATGGTTGTCCCTTGTTCCCATATGTAATGGGGTAAGGGGGTAATTAGTTCAATAAAGATTTATATAAAATATTATAAATGAATGTACAAGATCTAGTACATATATTTTATTTATACTTTTAAGAATTATACCATTAAAACAACCAATTATACATAATCATATGTTGATATAAAATTGTACAAAATTAATGAAACTGTACTATTAGATTTATCTCCTAAACTAAGCACTACAATTTGTTGCTTACCCCCAAATAGTCTATGATTTCTTTCTATCCCAATCTTATGTATACAAGTTGATCAAGTTAAACATAAAATGATTGAAATGAGGTCTTCCCCTTTAACTTAGTATTTGTCCAACACAATTCTTGATTCCGAGCACACATCTGCAACATTTTTTGCCATATAGCTCTTGTGAAAGCACATTTAAAGTGGAGGGTGGGGTGGGTGTGGCGGTGTCCTTTGATCACCCTAAGGTAGTCTCGGGTGTGTCTTTCAAAAACTAGTATCTCTAATCAGGTTAGGCCATTGATGTCCTCGACTGGTTGGTAGATTCGTGTTTCAGGTGTTGCTAAGGCAGGGTGGGGTGGGTGTGGCTGTCATTCGATCACCCTGTGGAACCTTGAGGGCATTATTTTATGGTCTTTCCCTTGTTCGTCTGGATCTAAAATTTATGCAATTGAAGTGGCTTTAGATGTGTTACTGGAAGCAAAGCTCCAAGGTATAACCCCAATGGTGCTGGAATCGTGCTCCCGAATTGGTTTGTATTGGTTGTCTAATCCTCAGTCCTGTCCTGTTTGATTTTGGGCTTTATTGAGCTAAATTGACTTGAAGGCGAAGCAGTGTGAAGGGATGTTCAAATTTTCTTCCTTGTTTTTCTCCTCGATGGCCGACTACTTGGCTTTCTTTGGTTTGGGGAGAACCGAACTGTTCAAAGTCTGGTGGTAGTTCCCTGTATGGTTTGTGATTTGTGGAAGTGGTCTGGGTTTGGGGAGTTCTCGATTTTAAGCCTTGATCAGCTATTGGTGGTGTGGTGGTGTGGTGCTTTGGGATGCTTTAAGTTGTATTTAGTTTTCGTTTCTGGTTTCTGTTGTGGTTTTGTCAGACTAAAGTCTTTTGCAGTGGTTTTGTTTTCTTGGTTTTATGTGTAATCTTTTCCCTATCTAGGTTTGGGGTTTAACGAGGCATATAACTAAGTTTATTTCCTAATAAATTTATTCTACCGATAAAAAAAAGAAAGAACATTTAAAGTAGAGATGATTTTTCATTTTTTGTTGTGAGAGAAATAACAAATCTATTTTTAGCAATTATTTAATATTTGAGTAGTTAATCCATGATTTTTGTTGTTGTGAGTAGTCATTCCTAGGGATGTAAAATCAGTTAATCGTTTAAGTTTCAGTCGGGTCATGTCAAGTCAGATCAAATCAAATATGTGTGTTAGGTCAATTTGATAGTTTGACTCAGATCAGGTCAAATTCATATCAAATCAGTTCGGATCATTTTCATATTGATTTTACCATCATATTCAGTTCAGATTCGAATTGGGTTAATTTCAGTTCGGATTGATGTCAGTTTAGGTAAAAACGGTTCATGTCAAAATTAGTTAAATTCCAAGTTAATTCAGGTTCGGATGGAATTCAGGTTGGATCTCGTTCAGATCGAGTCACATCATTGACAGACAAAACTTTTCCCGATATATCACCTATACCCTATAATATTCCCGATCAGGCACCGTTCAGACTATTTTTCCCAATCTAACACCCTTTGCAGTAAGGCGCACCCCCTGCAGTGCGCTTTACGCTGATATGGCGCCACGTGGTGTAAGGCGCGCCCCCTGAAGCGCACTTTAGGCTGATCTGGCGTCACGCGGGTATAGCGCATGGCAGGGGTTGTGCTTTCCCTTTTAATCTGAGACGTGTCACAAAGGCGTACCCCCTACGGCACCCCCCTTGCGGCGCGCCTTCGGTTTAATTATCCACCTACCCCGGATGTTCATACCCCACCCCCTCCCTATAAATACCCCCATTCTAAATCACTTTCATCACACCAAATCCTCTCAACTTCTCTAAAAAACTCTTATATTCTCACCAAATCCTCTCAACTTCTCTAAAAAACTCTTATATTCTATTTTAACTGTTTAAGGTATATTTTATTATATTTAATATTTTATTTTTAATTTATTTAAGTATTTGAATTTTTTTAATATTTTATTTAATTAATTTTTTTGCAGATATAAAATTGAAGAAGGTCTACTTCGCTTGGATGGAAATCATATATCGCGACATTTTTATGATACGATAACATTTTAATATAATTTAAGTTATTAGTAATAATTTATTTTTTTATTTAATGCATGATTATTAGTTTAAAAATTAATTTTTGTAATTATTTAATTTTAGGAGAGGGACCGTGTATTAGATCCTTTTATTAGGAACCTTAAGTTAGTGATACCTAGCTGTGTCTTGTCGTATTTAGTAGACTCTGGATTCGGTCACATAGGTAGATATGAGGGTCACTGTAAGATAGAACCAGACCTTATTTCTGCCTTAGTGGAGCGGTGGAGGCCGGAGACCCACACATTCCATCTTCCGTGCGGAGAGTGCACGATTACACTTGAGGATGTTTCCATGCACCTGGGGCTTCCGGTGGATGGAGATGTGATATCAGGGATGGCGCACAGTTCATCATTTCCAGTGGAAAGACCAGGATGAGAAGAACCCATAATCAGAATAACTGTAGATGAAGACTCAACTAAGAGAACGAAGCAAAGATGACATCATTTGCAGCAAGGACCCGATGAATTTCGTAGGAAGAGAAGAATTGACATTCCCAGTGAAGATTTTGCAGTGCGATAAGAAGAGACCAAGATAAAAAATGGTGCTTTATTGTCTTTGCTCCATTCCCGTTTCACAACAATGAGCAAAGAGGGGCAGTTGTAAACACCATTTTTCAACACCAACACCTACCACCCCATTTTTTTCAACACCAACACTCACCATCATATTTTTTTCAACACCAACCCCATCATCCCTTGTTCCTTGCGAGAATCAAGGCATAACCAACTGAAAATCATTGTAAATTTGGCTATAAAAGCCAAACGCATGTAATCAAAAGGGGAGGATTTTTTCTCTCAGAGATTTTAGAGAAATAAACAAGCAAATTAAAGGGTAATTTTTTTTCGTATTCAAATACTGATTTTTTTTACTCTACGCTATTACGAGAAAATACTAAAATAATTTAGATGAGGAGAGAAAAGCAATAAAAATCAGATTATTCCAAGGTATTTCTAGTATTTTTTTTCGGTTTCGAATCTAATATATATATTTTTTGAGCTTTGCATATAAAATAAGAAAAGGGAAAGCGAGTGAGAAGATTCTTACCTTAGAAGAGTGCTGATCGGGGCGGTTTGCAGTGGTGGTTATAGTGGTTCATGGCCATCGATCGTTTATTCCACAAAGAAAAAAATGAAATAGAAAAAGAGTGAGAGAGTTGAGAGAACCCTCCCCATTTGTTTTGGGTTTTTGTGAGAAATGACACAAAAAACTTAAAAGTGGTATATATATAGACTATATTAATGGTCTAATTACATCACAAAATACCTTTAATTTTACCGTGTTTTTTGTGTTTTGGTCACTGTTAGGGACCATTTTCGTGATTTTCCATTTTCGTGATTTTCCATTTTCTGTTTGTGTTTTGATATTTTTGGTTAATCCACTATTTTAGTCCCTATAAGTTTAGCATTATTTTAATTTAGTTTTTTAAATACTCATATATTAATTATATTATAGTCATGTATATAGAAATAGGTATAAACGTAAATATTATGCACTAAACAATTATACTATAAGATCCACACTTTAAATAGAATTGTGATTATTTACCTGGAATGTTATTGATTGTAATATTTCTTTTATATGTTTGTTTCCATATGTTTGCATTGTAATCTAGTATATTTTTAGTCTGTTAATGATTCCCATCCGAAAATTACTTCACAAACTGCTAAAGTTAATTGATTTTGTCTATATATTTTTGCACATTTTTTAAACTTGACCGTTAATGCCATAGTATTTCATGTCTTTATTTTAGTTTCCATTTAAGCTTTTAGGATTTGGTGGATTCATGTTTATTTGATTTCTTTTCCATTTATTGTTTATCTTATATTTGGTTAATTTATTTTCTCATCGTGTTAATTAATTTTTTATTCATTTGCATTTATTAAGTTTTTACCATTTACTTGGTTTATAAATTTATTCTTTTATTTATTTTAAATTATGATTCCAAGTTTGTTTAATTTAGTGTTGTAATATTTGATTTTAGATGAAATCCTTCAGATTTAGATTCTTTTCAATTTAGTCCATAATTAGAGCCTAAGATTATAGATTTAAACCTATAGACTTAGATTTCTTGCATTTTAGTCCTAACTTAGAATTTTTATACTTAAATTAGTAGAATTCTTAATTTGGTCATCGCTTTTGCTTGAGGTTTCAATCTAATTATTCGAATTGCAATATTTGTTAAAATTAGTTTAAGTTGATATTAGCCTCTATTTTAGATTAGATTTCAAACTAGTCTTTTAATTTAGGGATAATTCGAGTTGGCCCTCGCTTAAATGCTCGAGGGACCATCTCAGTTATTCGATCAATAATTAATTAAAATGAAATAGGATTAATATTAGAGCCTACGTTCTTAGGCTTGAGCCCCTAGGTTCTTTCATTTTCATAATTTCACATCATAGGTTAGAAAAAACCTTAATTTATTTTTAGTTTAATTAGGATTAAATAAATTTTTTTTTTGATTGCATTGTTTCTAAAACTTAAGGCACTGTTCACTTATTAAGGAGTTAATAGTATATCCTCCGCGATCACGCTCAGGGGGTGACTACTGGTAATTCCCTAAATAGGTCGACATCCTTTTCAAAACCGCATCATGTTTTCTAAAAAAATGAGGCAATGTTCGTTTATTAGGCACAATAGTTGATCTCCCGCATTTACGCTCGGGGGCGAATGCTATCGGTCTCAATAAACGAATATCATTTTCAAACTTTGCATCCTTGATGATTTTTAAATTAAATAAAGATCGAACTCAAATTTTTTGATTTTAAATATAGGGTAATCAACTAGGTACAATTTTTTGGGCGCTTGTGGGGGTGCTAATCCTTCCCCATGCGTAACTGACTCCCAAACCTGATTTCTGGATTTTTTGCAGACCCCAAAGCTCGGTATGTTATTAAAATAAAACATTTTATTAAAATCACCCAGTTTTTACGGTGTTTCAATCTCACCTTAAATGATTGGTGGCGACTCCTCATATTTTGAAACGATTTTTCAAAGAGAACCCCCCGAGTCGATATCAATCTTTCCCCGCCCGGGCAAAAAACGGTGTCGACAGCTTGGCGACTCCACTGGGGATTTTTTGTTTTTAAAACAAATTGAGGGTCGAGACACGAGATGGTTACCCTGTATATACTATTTTGGAAATTACGAGTTCGATCTTATTTAATTTACTGCTCATTATGTTATTTCAAAAAAGAAAAAAACAGATTTCTCTCCGGTTAATGCTTACATTTTTGTGAATATTTAGGATTGTTGCATATCATAGCTCTAAACCCGAGCTCAAACCAGATTTATCTAAGTAGGGAGAAATGTCACACCTCACGAGGAGCATTGGGCTTCCTTGTGTGGGTCTGATAAAGTATGTCTGGAAAGCACCCTAAGTTGCCTATCCGGATATCAGATCTGAGGTACGCTTTTAATGGTGTGATCCCCTGAGCTGAACACGATTCGCAAGTCTGTAATGATCCAGAATCAGGGGTAACCTTAGCTGGTTGCAAAGATGGCTCGGGAATCTTTGTTAGAACCCCAACCTCATATAGAGAATTTAGTAAATCTGCCACGCTAGAGCCATGTGAATAGCCTATGAGAACTAGAACGCATGCGGTTAGGATTATTAATTTTATTTTATATGCCTTTTTTCAGTCTCAACTTTGAGTCATATTTATTTATTTTTGCTAAGATTACATCTTTGGACTAATCTTTTCAACTAACATGATCCTTTTTGTTTTGTTTCTACTAATATTGGTTTCCTTTTGTCTGCTCTTATTGCATTTTTTGCATGAACATGACATATCATTCAAAGGTATTGATCCTTAAATAACTGATCATTTAGAAGGTTCTTGAAAAACAATGCCACAAAAATGCCTTTCTCTGGGATCGATAGGATTTCGAAGATGCTCCACGTAGATCGAGTAACTAGAAAGAGTCTACCTACCAAGAAGACGAGCCAGACACCTGCCTACTAAGTTAACAAGTTAGACTCGAGATGGTTCGATACTGAAGTCAATAGTTGAAGATCATGAACCAGCTTGAAAGATCTCTGGAAATATAAGATGAAGTAGAAGATTTGAAGATGATACAGTTCCCAGATGCTCACAGGAGCTGGACAACTTACAGATGTACCAGATTTTCACTTCCCCAGTGTACCGAGACATTGTCAATTTTTCGAGAATTATTCTAGGAACAGTTATTTTGGGAGTAATTCCTTGTTGCATTTGCATCTTGCATTTTGCACACCCATTTTACATTTGCATTAGTATATACACATTGTACATTACATGATATATATTGTATCTCGACATGCATTAATCACGAATCTTGAGGGTAACTCACGGAGAATCTTGTGAATAAAAGTTTTGAGGTGAGATGAAGTCACCCTATCCGTACCCAAAAAAGATTGAGAGCTATGAACGTAATGTTAGCCCCGTCTGAAGTTTGAGGCATCATTGAGATCCTTGGGGCACGGAGAAGCAAGGCCCATATTTTGTTTGACCCAGGGGTATTGACCTTTAACTCGTAATGATACATTCTGGGGCCAGTTACCAAGAAATTCTTCCACTCACCGTGAAACCTTGTTGCACTGACCTTGTCCTGTTTGAACATGCTTTTGTTCTTTCCTTAGTAGATATTTTTTTAATTGGGCTTATGTCGTTTTCTAAGGTTATGAGCAATAAATCAAGTTTTAATCTTGTAATTCTATGAATATCGAATGGGTTAAAGGTTCTTTTACTACTTCATTAATTATAGATCTTTGACAAGAGGCAAGATTAGACCTTTCATACCCCATCCAAAGCCGATAAAACCATTGCATGTTTCCTTACCCAAAATAACATATGCTTACTACCAAGGGACTAACCTTGACATCACTTCCCCGAAAACCATAAAGTCATGCCTCTATCCTTCCCGAGGCACCGAAACTTGTACCTTACCTTCCCAGACAAAAATAACCTTTCCATAATATTACCTTTTTCAGAATTATGACTTTAAAGTCACACATTTTCCAAGGTATAGAACCAACATTCGTTTCCCAACCTCAATAAATCCTGGGGGCATGACGAGGACCTTTCCTACAAGAAAGACAAGATGGAATGTTGCGGATCAAGTTTTGAGAATACGAATAATTGGGGCATACTATGAGCAAAGTGAAGTAAAAATAAAAGGAATAATTGAAATAATTCTATCATGTATTAATTATATTGTTTTTCATGTAAATACGATTAATCCTGAATACTCGTCCCCTGGGAATACCTCTTTTACAAAGACTTCCATGTATGAGATGATGAACGACTTTGTTTTATTTATCCTTTTTTTATATGTATATATATACCCCTTGTTGTCCCCTTTTGAGCCTATAGTTTTTTTCTTTTGATTCAACCCTAACCAAGGATCATCCTCCACACTAAGGGGAAAAAATGAAAGACATCTGCTCGCATGAGTGAAGATCATCAATTCATATTTCGTTACAAAAGCAAGTCATGATGAAATAAGGCGAGAAATAACGAGATACCGCAAAGTAGATAAAATAGGAGGTACTTGAAGATCAAATCCTATCAAGAATAAAAAATGAAGAGGAAAAGAATGTACTCAAAGCAATTGAAGTCTTATACTCATCCATCAGAAGAAACAACAAAAAAGGAAAAAAGGAAAAAGAAAAAAAGAGAAAAGAAAGAGAAAAGAAAAGAAAAGAAAAGAAGAAAAAAGAAATTGAATCAAGATGGGTGAATCATTGAGCTTCAAGCTACAAGGTTGATCAAGTGCAATTAGTTCAAAGATTCATATTCAATAAGAAGCACAAAAAATGCTGGAAAATGGAAATAAACCCAAAAATTGATCCAGAAAAAGAAATGATGAAAGACAAGTAGCAAAGTAGATTCATGTCAAGCAAGGCAAGATTGAAGACAACATGACGAATTGATCTTTGGTTCATTAACCCTTAAACACTTATTTGGGCCTATTTATCTCATTCTTTCATAACCGTGAACCCTAGCCTACATTACGTGCCTAAAAAGTCCCTTCTAATCATACATGGATTTCTAAGTGGAGAGACTATATTCAGATTTCATTTCGCTCCTCAAGTACTTTTATTTGCAAAAATAGTTTTCTAAAATTTTTAATGCATGAAAAAATAATAATAATAAAAGGAGGGTTCAAGACGTAAAATTTTAGATGACGTCTAGAAACCAAAGGAGAATTCGAGTTAAAAACCTGAAAAGGCAGCTCGAACACGAAGATTGTCAACCATTGCACAGAAGAAGACGATCTTATGCATTTTGATAAAGCATTGCACAACCCAAAGATGCTCACGGGGGCTGAGAACCAATGAACATTTCCATAAGAGAATCATGACAGCTGCTTCATCATGTCAATGAACACCAAAACTAAGGACACAAGAAGCTAACCTGAAACACATTACCTCCCCAGATTAACCCTAAACACATGACCTTCCCAAGTCAGTCTAATCCTTATTATAACATTAATCTTTACACTTTTCAAATGTAAATAATTTTTTAAGGATTAAAAGAAAATTTGATTTATTTGATATTCAATGAACTCTTGTTTTACAATTTGTTTTGATTCTGAGCCAGAAGAAAATGACAACATTTTTGAATTTTATTCAATATTTTTTCACATTTCTAAAATAAAAGAAAAGAGAATCATTATCAAACAGGACAATCTCAAGTGAAAAAGGTCCTTGAAGCTGACGAGGCTCATTCTGCCTCTAGCAAAAAAAAGGAGCAAACGATGCAAGAACAATGAAGCATTTCTTGAAAGAAGATAGTCTGAGAGATCCCAAGGGCTAGAGAACAGAACTTATAACACTTCATTGTGACATTATCAGAAGCATATGATCGTCTTAGTTGAAGGGGACACATATCCTAGCTCATAGAAAAGATGAAAGACAATCATGTTAGAAGAATTGACCACTTCTTAAGTGTCCATCTGATTGTGGCATCATGAAGAGAAGCCCTCAATATATTTGTTAACATTACTGGTTAGCGATTCAAGAGCAAGACCATTCGAGATGAAGATTTTGGCACAAAGAGAGACATGAGTGCCCACATTGGGGCATTACTAAAGCCAAACGTCGTTAAGATAACAAGATTCAAACCAAGTAGACATGATGAATGACTTGGAGTGCCAAGGGCAGAATGAAAACAAAAAGAGCTCACCTTGAATTAAACTATTCACGATGCAGGTGGAAAAGGACTTTTGAGAAACAATTTTGATTAAAAAATCGACGTGTAAGGTGCCAGTCATCTACCTGATCGCAAAGAGAATTCAAAGGATGAAGCATTTCTTCTAGAATCATGTTGAAGAAGCAAGACAAATGATAGAAGATGAGAGGGACATGATTGTTCCGGATGATTAGTTTGTCCATACTGATGATGGGGGTGGACTCCATGCAAGAGTGATCAAATGAAAGAAGACTGAGATCTCTACTATGAAGTCAAAAGAGGGTTACTAATAAGCATTTCTGCATATAAGAGAGTCATAGATACATATTACATTCATATTTCATGAATCAAAGAATATATTTTTTTTACATATTTTCCAAGAAAAGAAAAAAAGAAAAAGACAGAATTCAAGCCTTGAATAAAGGGAATTATATTTTGATTTATAGAACCTCAAGAATTGAGGAGTCCAATCCAAGGAGAATCATTACTTTGATGTGGGGGAATGTTACCCAAACAACATGATATTTTCAAAAGATTTTTTAGAAACTAAGCCTTCGGGGGTTTCTTGATTTATAAGTCATTCGGGCCATCCATAATACCTTCAGTACAGGATGTTTTCAAATGAGATTTTAGAAACTAAGCCTTCGGGGGTTTCTTGATTTGTAAGTCCTTCGGGCCATCCATAAGACCTTCAGTGCAGGATGTTTTCAAATGAGATTTTAGAAACTAAGCCTTCGGGGGTTTCTTGATTTGTAAGTCATTCGGGCCACCCATAAGACCCTCGGGCAGGATGTTTTCAAATGAGTTTTAAAAACTAAGCCTGATTTTTAGGGATTTCTTTACGATTATCTGAAAAAATATTGAGACAATTTTTACTCAAAACAAGTTTTGTCTCTTTTGAGACGGTTTCTCTCAAAACAAAAGCCTGAGTCTATTTCTTTTGAAATAAAGTTCATCTTCCTTGAGACATTTTTTGAAATAAAGTTTTGTCTCTCTTGAGACAGTTTCCCTTTAAACAAAATTTTTGAATATGTTTCCCTTGAAACAAATTTCGTCTCTCTTGAGACAGTTTCTCTTCAAACAAAGTTTTGTCTCTCTAGAGACAGTTTCCCTCGAAACAAATCTCACTTGAGATAGTTTCTCTTTAAATAGATTTCTTTTGAATCATTTATTTCCCTCACAAATGTTTAATATTTGACAGGAAGTAAAAAAAAGATTTTGTTTCACAAGTCCATGTTGAAGAAGAAGATTTCAGCAAAGAATTAGACCACTTTTCAATCTTTGAAAATGTGGATCTCAGGGATGATTCGAAGACCTTTGGGTCAATACCATCGGGTACTTTAAACACAATTATTATTGACACATAATAATCTTTTGCAGGTTTGAAAATATTCAAAGATAAGATAAATCGATCAACATTGCAATAGAGAATTCAATGAAAAGAAATTGTTTAACTTTTAGCTTGATTCTATCACAGAAAGAGGTAGATCAGCACCGATATCTCGTTTGATTCCATCACAGAATGAGGTGGATCGACATTTTTATTTTTGCTCAAATCCATCATAGAAGGAGTTAGATCAGCGTCAACTTTTTGTGCGATTCTATCACAGAAGGAGGTAGATCAGCACCAACATCTCATTCGGTTCTATCACAGTAAGATGTGGATCGACATTTTTATTTCGCTCAAATCCATCGCAGAAGGAGTTGGATCAGCGTCAACTTTTAGCTTGATTCTATCACAGAATGAGGTAGATCAACATCGACATATAGTTCGATTTCCATCACAGAAGGAGGTGGATCGACATTTTTATTTTCGCTCAAATCCATCGCAGAAGGAGTTGGATTAGCGTCAACTTTTAGCTCGATTCTATTACAGAAGGAGGTAGATCAACATCGACATATCGTTCGATTTCCATCACAGAAGGAGGTGGATCGACATTTTTATTTTCACTCAAATCCATCGCAGAAGGAGTTGGATCAACATCAACTTTTTGTTCGTTTCTATCACAGAAGGAGGTAGATTAACATCGACATATCGTTCGATTTCCATCACAGAAGGAGGTGGATCGAAATTTTTATTTTCGCTCAAATCTATCGCAGAAGGAGTTGGATCAGCATCAACTTTTTGCTCGTTTCTATCACAAAAGGAGGTAGATCAACACCAATATTTCGCTCGATTCCATCACAGAAGGAGATGGATCGACATTGTTTCGCTCAAATCCATCGCAGAAAAAGTTGGATCAGTGTCAACTTTTAGCTCGATTCTATCACAGAAGGATATAGATCAACATCGACATATCGTTCGATTTCCATCACAGAAGGAGGTGGATCGACATTTTTTTTTCTCAAATCCATCACAGAATGAGTTGGATCAGCATCAACCTTTTGCTCATTTCTATCACAGAAGGAGGTAGATCGGCACCGACATCTTGTTCGATTCCATCACAGAAGGAGGTGGATCGACATTTGTTCGCTCAAATCCATCGCAGAAGGAGTTGGATCAGCATCAACTTTTTGCTCATTTCTATGACAGAAGGAGGTAGATCAGTACCAACATTTCATTTGATTTCATCATAGAAAGAGGTGGATTAACATTTGTTCGCTCAAATCCATCGCAAAAGGAGTTGGATCAACTTCAACTTTTAGCTCGATTCTATCACAGAAAGAGGTAGATCAACATCGATATATCATTCGATTTCCATCACAAAAAGAGGTGGAGCAACATTTTTATTTTTACTCAAATCCATCGCAGAAGGAGTTGGATCAGCGTCATCTTCATGCTCGATTCATCATATATGGAGTTGAATCAGCAACACCTCTCTAGAGGGATCATCATTTCCAGTGGAAAGACCAGGATGAGAAGAACCCATAATCAGAAGAACTGTAGATGAAGACTCAACTAAGAGAACGAAGCGAAGATGACATCATTTGCAGCAAGGACCCGATGAATTTCGTAGGAGGAGAAGAATTGACATTCCCAGTGAAGAGTTTGCAGCGCGACAAGAAGAGACCAAGATAAAAAATGGTATTTTATTGTCTTTGCTCCATTCCCGTTTCACAGCAATGAGCAAAGAGGGGCAGCTGTAAACACCATTTCTCAACACCAACACTTACCACCCAATTTTTTTCAACACCAACACTCACCATCATATTTTTTTCAACACCAACCCCATCATCCCTTGTTCCTTGCGAGAATCAAGGCATAACCAACTGAAAATCATTGTAAATTTGGCTATAAAAGCCAAACGCATGTAATCAAAAGGGGAGGATTTTTTCTCTCAGACATTTTAGAGAAATAAACAAGCAAATTAAAGGGTAATTTTTTTTCGTATTCAAATACTGTTTTTTTTACTCTATGATATTATGAGAAAATACTAAAATAATTTAGATGGGGAGAGAAAAGCAATAAAAATCAGATTATTCCAAGGTATTTCTAGTATTTTTTTCGCTTTCGAATCTAATATATATATATATTGAGCTTTGCATATAAAATAAGACAATGGAAAGCGAGTGAGAAGATTCTTACCTTAGAAGAGTGCTGATTGGGGCAGTTTGTAGTGGTGGTTATAGTGGTTCATGGCCATCGATCGTTTATTCCACAAAGAAAAAAATGAAATAGAAAAACAGGGAGAGAGTTGAGAGAACCCTCCCCATTTTTTTGGGGTTTTTGTGAGAAATGACACAAAAAATCTTAAAAGTGGTATATATAGACTATATTAATGGTCTAATTACATCATAAATACCTTTAATTTTATCGTGTTTTTGTGTTTTGGTCACTGTTAGGGACCATTTTCATGATTTTCCATTTTCTGTTTGTGTTTTGATATTTTTGGTTAATCCACTATTTTAGTCCCTATAAGTTTAGCATTATTTTAATTTAGTTTTTAAATACTCATATATAATTATATATAGTCATGTATATAGAAATAGGTATAAACGTAAATATTATGCACTAAACAATTATACTATAAGATCCACACTTTAAATAGAATTGTGATTATTTACCTGGAATGTTATTGATTATAATATTTCTTTTATATGTTTGTTTCCATATGTTTGTATTGTAATCTAGTATATTTTTAGTCTGTTAATGATTCCCATCCGAAAATTACTTCACAAATTGCTAAAGTTAATCTATTTTGTCTATATATTTTTGCACACTTTTTAAACTTGACCGTTAATGCCATAGTATTTCTTGTCTTTATTTTAGTTTCCATTTAAGCTTTTAGGATTTGGTGGATTCATTGTTTATCTTATATTTGGTTAATTTATTTTCTCATCGTGTTAATTAATTTTTTTATTCATTTGCATTTATTAAGTTTTTATCATTTACTTGGTCTATAAATTTGTTCTTTTATTTATTTTAAATTATGATTCCAAGTTTGCTTAATTTAGTGCTGTGATACTTGATTTTAGATAAAATCCTTCAGATTTAAATTCTTTTCAATTTAGTCCATAATTAGAGCCTAAGATTATAGATTTAAACCTATAGACTTAGATTTCTTGCATTTTAGTCCTAACTTAGAAATTTTTATACTTAAATTAGGAGAATTCTTAATTTGGTCATCGCTTTTGCTTGAGGTTTTAATCTAATTATTCGAATTGTAATATTTATTAAAATTAGTTTAAGTTTATATTAGCCTCTATTTTAGATTAGATTTCAAACTAGTCTTTTAATTTAGGGGATAATTCAAGTCGGCCCTCGCTTAAACGCTCGAGGGACCATCTCAGTTATTCGATCAATAATTAATTAAAATGAAATAGGATTAATATTAGAGCCTACGTTCTTAGGCTTGAGCCCCTAGGTTCTTTCATTTCCATAATTTGACATCATAGGTTAGAAAAAGCCTTAATTTATTTTTAGTTTAATTAGGATTAAATAAAATTTAGTTTGATTGCATTGTTTCTAAAACTTAACGCGCTGTTCACTTATTAAGGAGTTAATAGTATATCCTCCGCGATCACGCTCAGGGGGTGACTACTGATAATTCACTAAATAGGTCGACATCCTTTTCAAAACTGCATCATGTTTTCTAAAAAATGAGGCAATGTTCGTTTATTAGGCACAATAGTTGATCTCCCGCATTTACGCTCGGGCGAGAATGCTATCAATCTCAATAAACGAATATCATTTTCAAACTTTGCATCCTTAATGATTTTTAAATTAAATAAAGATCTAACTCAAAATTTTTGATTTTAAATATAGGGTAATCAACTAGGTACCAATTTTTGGGCGCTTGTGGGGGTGCTAATCCTTCCCCACGCGTAAATGACTCCCAAACCTGATTTATGGATTTTTTACAGACCCCAAAGCTCAGTATTTTATTAAAATAAAACATTTTATTAAAATCACCCAGTTTTTACTGTGTTTCAATCTCACCTTAAATGATTGGTGGTGACTCCTCACATTTCGAAACGATTTTTCAAAGAGAACCCCCCGGTCGGTATCGATCTTTCCCCGCCCGGGCTAAAAACAGTGTCGACAGCTTGGCGACTCCACTGGGGATTTTTTGTTTTTAAAAAAAATTGAGAGTCGAGCCACGAGATGGTTACCCTGTATTTACTATTTTGGAAATTACGAGTTCGATCTTATTTAATTTACTGTTCATTATGTTATTACAAAAAAAGAAAAAAAAATAGATTTCTCTCTGGTTAATGCTTACATTTTTGTGAATATTTAGGATTGTTGCATATCATAGCTCACGAGGTACGCACCCTAAGTTGCCTATCCGGATATCAGATCCGAGGTACGCTTTTAATGGTATGATCCCCTGAGCTGAACACAATTTTCAAATCTGTAATGAGCCAGAATCAGGGGTAACCTTAGCTGGTTGCAAAGATGGCTCAGGAACCTTTGCTAGAACCCCAACCTCATATAGAGAATTTAGTAAGTCTGCCACGCTAGAGCCATATGAATAGCCTAGGAGAACTAGAACGCATGTGGTTAGGATTATTAATTTTATTTATATGCCTTTTTTTTGTCTCAACTTTGAGTCATATTTATTTATTTTTGCTAAGATTACATCTTTGGACTAATCTTTTCAACTAACATGATTCTTTTTATTTTGTTTCTACTAATATTGGTTTCCTTTTATATGCTCTTATTGCATTTTTGCATGAACATGACATATCATTCAAAGGTATTGATCCTTAAATAACTGATCATTTAGAAAGTTCTTGAAAAACAATGCCACAACAATGCCTTTCTCTGGGATCGGTATGATTTTAAAGATGCTCCACGTAGATCGAGTAGCTAGAAAGAGTCTACCTACCAAGAAGACGAGCCAGACACCTGCCTGCTGAGTTAACAAGTTAGACTCAAGATGGTTCGATGCTGAAGTCAATAATTGAAGATCATGAACCAGCTTGAAAGATCTCTGGAAATAGAAGATGAAGTAGAAGATTTGAAGATGATGCAGTTCCCAGATGCTCACAGGAGCTGGACAACTTACATATATTCCAGATTTTCACTTCCCCAGTGTACCGAGACATTGTCAGTTTTTCGAGAATTATTCTAGGAACAATTATTTTGGGATTAATTCCTTGTTGCATTTGCATCTCGCATTTTGCACGCCCATTTTACATTTGCATGAGCATCTTTTCATCTTTGCATTAGTATATACACATTGTACATTACATGATATATATTGTATCTCGACATGCATTAATCACGAATCCCGAGGGTAACTCACGGAGAATCTTGTGAATAAAAGTTTTGAGGTGAGATGAAGTCACCTTATCCGTACCCAAAAAAGATTTAGAGCTATGAACGTAATGTTAGCCCCGTCTGAAGTTTGAGGCATCATCGAGATCCTTGGGGCACGGAGAAGCAAGGCCCATATTTGTTTGACCAGGGGTATTGACCTTTAACTCGTAATGAGACATTCTGGGGTCAGTTACCAAGAAATTCTTCCAATCACCGTGAAACCTTGTTGCACTGGCCTTGTCCAGTTTGAACATGTTTTTGTTCTTTCCTTAGTAGATATTTTTTTAATTGGGCTTATGTCGTTTTCTAAGGTTATGAGCAATAAATCAAGTTTTAATCTTGTAATTCTTTGAATATCGAATGGATTAAAGGTTCTTTTACTACTTCATTAATTATAGATCTTTGACAAGGGGCAAGATTAAACCTTTCATACCCCATCCAAAGCCGAAAAAACCATTGCCTGTTTCCTTACCCAAAATAACATATGCTTACTACCAAGGGACTAACCTTGACATCACTTCCCCAGAAACCATGAAGTCATGCCTCTATCATTCCCGAGGCACTGAAACTTGTACCTTACCTTCCCAGACAAAAATAACCTTTCCATAACATTACCTTTATCAGAATTATGACTTTAAAGTCACACCTTTCCCTTCCTAGGCATAGAACCAACATTCATTTCCCAACCTCAATAAATCTTGGGGGCATGACGAGGACCTTTCCTACAAAAAAGACAAGATGGAATGTTGCGGATCAAGTTTTGAGAATTCAAATAATTGGGGCATACTAGGAGCAAAGTGAAGTAAAAATAAAGGGAATCATTGAAATAATTCTATCATGTATTAATTACATTGTTTTTCATGTAAATATGATTAATCCTGAATACTCGTCCCCCTAGGAATACCTCTTTTACAAAGACTTCCATGTATGAGATGATGAACGGCTTTGTTTCATTTATCCTTTTTTATATGTATATATATACCCCTTGTTGTCCCCTTTTGAGCATATAGTTTTTTTCTTTTGATTCAACCCTAACCAAGGATCATCCTCCACGCTAAGGGGCAAAAATGAAAGACATCTGCTCGCATGAGTGAAGATCATCAATTAAGATTTCATTACAAAAGCAAGTCATGATGAAATAAGGCGAGAAATAATGAGATACCGCAAGGTAGATCAAATAGGAGGTACTTGAAGATCAAATCCAGTCAAGAATAACAAATGAAGAGGAAAATAATGTACTCAAAGCAATTGAAGTCTTATACTCATCCATCAGAAGAAACAAAAAAAAAAAAGAAAAAAAAGGAAAAAAAAGAGAAAAGAAAGAGAAAAGAAAAGAAAAGAAGAAAAAAGAAATTGAATCAAGATGGGTGAATCATTGAGCTTCAAGCTACAAGGTTCATCAAGTGCAATTAGTTCAAAGATTCATATTCAATAAGAAGCACAATAAATGCTGGAAAATGGAAATAAACCTAAAAATTGGCGGTCTAGAGGGATCCAGAAAAAGAAAGTATGAAAGACAAGTAGCAAAGCAAATTCATGTCAAGCAAGGCAAGATTGAAGACAGCATGACGAATTGATCCTTGGTTCATTAACCCTTAAACACTTGTTTGGGCTTATTTATCTCATTCTTTCATAACCGTGAACCCTAGCCTACATTACGTGCCTAAAAAGTCCCTTCTAATCATACATGGATTTCTAAGTGGAGAGACTATATTCAGATTTCATTTCGCTCCTCAGGTACTTTTATTTGCAAAAATAGTTTTCTAAAATTTTTAATGCATGAAAAAATAATAATAATAAAAGGAGGGTTCAAGACGTAAAATTTTAGATGACGTCTAGAAACCAAAGGAGAATTCGAGTTAAAAACCTGAAAAGGTAGCTCGAACACGAAGATTGTCAACCATTGCACAGAAGAAGACAATCTTATGCATTTTGATAAAGCATTGCACAACCCAAAGATGCTCACGGGGGCTAAGAACCAATGAACATTTCCATAAGAGAATCATGACAGCTGCTTCATCATGTCAATGAACACCAAAACCGGGGACACAAGAAGCTAACCTGAAACACATTACCTCCCCAGATTAACCCTAAACACATGACCTTCCCAAGTCAGTCTAATCCTTATTATAACATTAATCTTTACACTTTTCAAATGTAAATAATTTTTTAAGGATTAAAAGAAAATTTGGTTTATTTGATATTCAATGAACTCTTTTTTTACAATTTGTTTTGATTCTGAGCTAGAAGAAAATAACAACATTTTTGAATTTTATTCAATATTTTTCACATTTCTAAAATAAAAGAAAAGAGAAACATTTTTAAACAGGACAATCTCAAGTGAAAAAGGTCCTTGAAGCTGACGAGGCTCATTCTGCCTCTAGCGAAAAAAGGAGCAAACGATGCAAGAACAATGAAGCATTTCTTGAAAGAAGATAGTCTGAGAGATCCCAAGGGCTAGAGAACAGAACTTCTAAAACTTCATTGTGACATTATCAGAAGCATATGATCGCCTTTGTTGAAGGGGACACATATCCTAGCTCATAGAAAAGATGAAAGACAATCATGTTAGAAGGATTGACCACTTCTTAAGTGTCCATCTGATTGTGTCATCATGAAGAGAAGCCCTCAATATATTTGTTAACATTACTGGTTAGCGATTGAAGAGCAAGACCATTCAAGATGAAGATTTTGGCACAAAGAGAGACATGAGTGCCCACATTTGGGCATTACCAAAGCCAAACGTCGTTAAGATAACAAGATTCAAACCAAGTAGACATGATGAATGACTTGGAGTTCCAAGGGCAGAATGAAAACAAAAATATCTCACCTTGAATTAAACTATTCACGATGCAGGTGGAAAAGGACTTCTGAGAAATAATTCTGATTGAAAAATCGACGTGTAAGGTGCCAGTCATCTACCTGATCGCAAAGAGAATTCAAGGGATGAAGCATTTCTTCTAGAATCATGTTGAAGAAGCAAGATAAATGATAGAATATGAGAGGGACATGATTGTTCCGGATGATTAGTTTGTCCATACTGATGATGGGGGTGGACTCCGTGCAAGAGTGATCAAATGAAAGAAGAATAAGATCTCTACTCTGAAGTTAAAAGAGGGTTATTAATAAGCATTTCTGCATATAAGAGAGTCATAGATACATATTACATTCATATTTCATGTATCAAAGCATATTTTTTTTTACATATTTTCCAAGAAAAGAAGAAAAGAAAAAGACAAATTCAAACCTTGAATAAAGGGAATTATATTTTGATTGACAGAACCTCAAGAATCGAGGAGTCCAATCCAAGGAGAATCATTACTTTGATGTGGGGGAATGTTACCAAAACAACATGATATTTTCAAAAGATTTTTAGAAACTAGGGTTTCTTGATTTATAAATCCTTCGGGCCATCCATAATACCTTCAGTACAGGATGTTTTCAAATGAGATTTTAGAAACTAATCCTTTGAGGGTTTCTTGATTTGTAAGTCCTTCGGGCCATCCATAAGACCTTCAGTGCAAGATGTTTTCAAATGAGATTTTAGAAACTAAGCCTTCGGGGGTTTCTTGATTTGTAAGTCATTTGGGCCACCCATAAGACCCTCAGGCAGGATATTTTCAAATGAGTTTTAAAAACTAAGCCTGATTTTCAAGGATTTCTTGACGATTATCTTAAAAAAAAAATTGAGACAATTTTTACTCAAAACAAGTTTTGTCTCTTTTGAGACAGTTTCTCTCAAAACAAAAGCATGAGTCAGTTTCTTTTGAAACGAAGTTCATCTTCCTTGAGACATTTTTTGAAATAAAGTTTTGTCTTTCTTGAGACAGTTTCCCTTGAAACAAAATCTTTGAATATGTTTCCCTTGAAACAAATTTCGTCTCTCTTGAGACAGTTTCTCTTGAAATAAAGTTTTGTCTCTCTAGAGACAGTTTCCCTCAAAACAAATCTCACTTGAGATAGTTTCTCTTCAAATAGATTTCTTTTGAATCATTTATTTCCCTCACAAATGTTTAATATTTGAAAGGAAGTAAAAAAAATTTTTTGTTTCACAATTCCATGTTGAAGAAGAAGATTTCAGCAAAGAATTAGTCCACTTTTCAATCATTGAAAATGTGGATCTCAGCGATGATTCGAAGACCTTTGGGTCAATACCTTCGGGTACTTTAAACACAATTATTATTGACACATAATAATCTTTTGCAGGTTTGAAAATCTTCAAAGAGAAGATAAACCGATCAACATTGCAATAGATAATTCAATGAAAAGAAATTGTTCAACTTTTAGCTTGATTCTATCACAGAAAGAGGTAGATCAACACCGATATCTCGTTCGATTCCATCACAGAATGAGGTGGATCGACATTTTTATTTTCGCTCAAATCTATCGCAGAAAGAATTGGATCAACGTCAACTTTTTGTGCGATTCTATCACAGAAGGAGGTAGATTAGCTCCAATATCTCATTCGATTCTATCACAGTAAGAGGTGGATCGACATTTTTATTTCGCTCAAATCTAACGCAGAAGGAGTTGGATCAGCGTCAACTTTTAGCTTGATTCTATCATAGAAAGAGGTAGATCAACACTGATATCTCGTTCAATTCCATCACAGAAGGAGGTGGATCAATATTTTTTATTTTCGCTCAAATCCATTGCAGAAGGAGTTGGATCAGCGACAACGTTCTACGCGATTCTATCACAGAAGGAGGTACATCAGCACCAACATCTCGTTCGATTCCATCATAGAATGAGGTGGATCGACATTTTTATTTCGCTCAAATCCATCGCAGAAGGAGTTAGATCAACGTCAACTTTTAGCTTGATTCTATCATAGAAGGAGATAGATCAACATCGGCATATCGTTCGATTACCATCACAGAAGGAGATGAATCAACATTTTTATTTTTGCTCAAATCCATCGCAGAAGGAGTTGGATCAACATCAACTTTTTACTCGTTTCTATCACAGAAGGAGGTAGATCAGTACCAATATTTCGCTCGATTCCATCACAGAAGGAGGTGGATCGACATTTTTTCGCTCAAATCCATCGCAAAAGAAGTTGGATCAGCGTCAACTTTTAGCTCGATTCTATCACAGAATGAGATAGATCAACATCGACATATCGTTCGATTTCCATCACAGAAGGAGGTGGATCGACATTTTTTCGCTCAAATCCATCACAGAATGAGTTGGATCAACATCAACCTTTTGCTCATTTCTATCACAGAAGGAGGTAGATCAGCATCGACATCTTGTTTGATTCCATCACAGAAGGAGGTGGATCAACATTTGTTCGCTCAAATCCATCGCAGAAGGAGTTGGATCAGTATCAACTTTTTGCTCGTTTCTATCACAGAAGGAGGTAGATCAACACCAATATTTCGTTCGATTTTATCATAGAAAGGGGTGGATCGACATTTGTTCGCTCAAATCCATCGTAAAAAAAGTTGGATCAACGTCAACTTTTAGCTCAATTCTATCACAGAAGGAGGTAGATCAACATCGATATATCGTTCGATTTCTATCACAGAAGGAGGTGGATCAACATTTTTATTTTCGCTCAAATCCATCGCAGAAGGAGTTGGATCAGCGTCATCTTAATGCTCGATTCATCATATATGGAGTTGAATCAGCAACACCTCTCTAGAGGGATCATCATTTCCAGTGGAAAAGCCAGGATGAGAAGAACCCATAATCAGAAGAACTGTAGATGAAGACTCAACTAAGAGAACGAAGCAAAGATGACATCATTTGCAGCAAGGACCCGATGAATTTCGTAGGAGGAGAAGAATTGACATTCCCAGTGAAGAGTTTGCAGCGCGACAAGAAGAGACCAAGATAAAAAATGGTGCTTTATTGTCTTTGCTCCATTCCCGTTTCACAGCAATGAGCAAAGAGGGGCAGCTGTAAACACCATTTCTCAACACCAACACCTACCACCCCATTGTTTTCAACACCAACACTCACCATCATATTTTTTTCAACACCAACCCCATCATCCCTTGTTCCTTGCGAGAATCAAGGAATAACAAACTGAAAATCATTGTAAATTTGGCTATAAAAGCCAAACGCATGTAATCAAAAGGGGAGGATTTTCTCTCTCAGAGATTTTAGACAAATAAACAAGCAAATTAAAGGGTAATTTTTTTTCGTATTCAAATACTGCTTTTTTTTACTCTATGCTATTACGAGAAAATACTAAAATAATTTAGATGAGGAGAGAAAAGCAATAAAAAATCATATTATTCCTAGGTATTTCTAGTATTTTTTTCGGTTTCGAATCTAATATATATATATTTTTTTGAGCTTTGCATATAAAATAAGACAAGGGAAAGCGAGTGAGAAGATTCTTACCTTAGAAGAGTCCTGATTGGAGCGGTTTGCAGTGGTGGTTATAGTGGTTCATGGCCATCGATCGTTTATTCCACAAAGAAAAATATGAAATAGAAAAAGAGGGAGATAGTTGAGAGAACCCTCCCCATTTTTTTGGGGTTTTGTGAGAAATGACACAAAAATCTTAAAAGTGGTATATATATACTATATTAATGGTCTAATTACATCATAAATACCTTTAATTTTACCGTGTTTTTGCGTTTTGGTCACTGTTAGGGACCATTTTTGTGATTTTCCATTTTCTGTTTGTGTTTTGATATTTTTGGTTAATCCACTATTTTAGTCCCTATAAGTTTAGCATTGTTTTAATTTAGTTTTTTTTAAATACTCATATATTAATTATATTATAGTCATGTATATAGAAATAGGTATAAACGTAAATATTATGCACTAAACAATTATACTATAAGATCCACACTTTAAATAGAATTGTGATTATTTACCTGGAATGTTATTGATTATAATATTTCTTTTATATGTTTGTTTCCATATGTTTGCATTGTAATCTAGTATATTTTTAGTCTGTTAATGATTCCCATCCGAAAATTACTTCACAAATTGCTAAAGTTAATTGATTTTGTCTATATATTTTTGCACACTTTTTAAACTTGACCGTTAATGCCATAGTATTTCCTGTCTTTATTTTAGTTTCCATTTAAGCTTTTAGGATTTGGTGGATTCATGTTTATTTGATTTCTTTTCCATTTATTGTTTATCTTATATTTGGTTAATTTATTTTCTCATCGTGTTAATTAATTTCACATAGGTCAAATAATGTACGATTTCCCCAACTTTCCAATGGTCATTTAATCATATTCAGCAACTATTAATATGTGTGAGTTAAAGCCATTTTAGTCACTGAAAGAAAAAAAAACTAAAATTAAAATAAATTATGTCTTTCACTTCCAAGGTTTGAGTTCTTTTTAACATGACAACTATTCGTGCAACTGTTTTTTACGATTACAAATCTTTAACCATTTGAGTCAAAAAAAAATATTCAACAAGAGGAGTTGAAGCTTGACATAGAAACAAGGGTTCAACTTATAAGTAGTAGAAGAGTATATTCGTTATATTATAGATTGCCACTATCATGCACGAGGTTTCATATAAGCAATGATGTCGACCTTGTTGGCATGATTGAGACATACTTCTATCATTCTTTGTCTAATGTCGATTTGTTTGTAGAGTCTGTTGATCTGGACCTTGATCGTACGATCGAGGATGCTGCTTACAGCTCGAATATTGCACCAACTCAGACAAATGACCAAGAAATAAACATAGATGATAGATACCCAGAAGCATGGTTCCCATTTGTACGTGAAAGAAAACAACAAAAAATGGAGAATTGAAGAAATTAATATTACTTCTCACGAGCCTACTGATTACGAAGATTAAAACATCTTAATGAATACTGCTATATTTATGTTTTGATTTAATGATTACTGTGTTTGTAATGTTAGTCCTACTTATGTCATGTTTAATGGTATAGTGTAATGTTCATAGTTCGTTGCTCTTTTGAATAAAATCTATTATAATCTGATTAATTTTTCAGTCATATATCAGTATGCCCGTTTCAACTCCTCACAAAACTTTGCTTTTTAAATGTAACATAACCAAAAAAACATCAATCATGCCAAAAAATTATTTAATAAGGAACTCGACAGCTTGATGTGATGAGTTCGAACATATTTTTTCCTTCAATTTTCAATTCAACTAAAAAATAAAAATATTAATATTATAAAAGAACTCGTCACCTCGAAGTCATGAGTTACCAAAAAATATTAAAATAATACCCGACGAATAAAATAATTTCATCACATGAAACTTATCATCTCGAGGTAATGAGTTTTCCTTGAACAGTAAAAAATACGGTAGATCCCAAAATAATTTTTTGACCGTTTATTTCCCAGATTTTTTTTGAGTGCGGCAATGGGCCAAAAAACACCTCATTTATGCCATCATCCAGACTCATACTTCTTGAAAGTTCATGATTTTTAAAGCCCGTAATTTTCTGTTCGTCCAATGCACTCCTGTTGAGAAAGTTAAGACATACATTCATTATTTTCGAGGCCCATTTGACTCCTTTGAAGCTCTCAACAATCCATCTTAATCCCTCTGCTCCTCCTCCATTATGGCCTGACGTATCTATTCTCCAAAAACAGGGACCTTTTGAATTTTTATCAATTCCTTCACGTGTCCCGATAGAGCATCATTATCTCTACAACCCATGATCTCTGTCACTCCCAAATAGCCTCTGATTTCTTTCTATCCCAACCTTGTATATACAAGTTAATAAATATAAACTGATTGAAATGAGGCCTTCCCCCTCTAACTTAGTACTTGTCCAACACAATTCTTGATTCCAAGCACACAACTGCAACATCTTCTGCCACATATCTCTTGTGAAAGCACATTTAAAGTAGAGATGATTCCTGATTTTCTGTTGTGAGAGAAATATTATGTATTGTTAACATTTATTTCATATTCGAGTAGTCAATCCATGATTTTTTGTTGTGAGTAGTCGTTCCATATAAGGTATGAATCCAACATATGCAAAATAGCTAATATCTTTTGAAGTTAAATAAAATTGTAAATAGCACAATAGTTAAGAAATTACGATCATGAATTACATTAGATCAATAAATGATATCAACCATACTACATATTTCATGATCTGCTCTTTTTGTCTTTCCTCGAACTGATGACAATATTTGCTCCAGTTCTGCTTTCTTCTGCGTGCTTGTTTCATGTATAACCTTTGAACATAATGGGTAAAATTATCAAATCTGGTTAAGAGGTTTTACATAGATGTATAACATAGAAAATTTATAATAACAAAATAATCCAAATTTTCTTTTTCTAAATATGTGCTTTGTTTGCATATTATTAAATCTTCAATCGTCATCTACAAGTTTAATAAAATTCTTAATCTTAAACACCATACAATTACAAGTTGTAGCTATTTCAGTACTGGTCAAAAATATTAAATTTGAGCGGGAAAGCATATAAAATAAAGATGCGAGAGAAAGGAAGGTAAATGATGAGCTAGAAGGAGAGCAGAGACGTAACGATGTTTCTTGAAAGAAAGAGTAACAGAGCAAAAAGAGGTCGAATCCGACAAGGGAAACACTCGATGCTCCATTATTCACAATTGTCAAAATTCACCGATTGTGAACGAAGAACACCGTCAACATTTTTTTATTTACACAAGATTATGAGAAAAACTATCTATAAATAAAAGAAAAGAACAAAGAAGAAGAATTGAAACGCTGGATAAAAAAAACCTTTTGAAGAGTTTGTTTTGAGTGAAATGCTTTGAAGGAGGTGAAATCGGCTATTTTCCCGGTATATCACCGGTGATCGGTATTATTATCGATCTAACACCGGTCAGGCTATATTTCCCGATCTAACACCCTTAGCACAAAAGCGCGTCCCCTGTACCGCGCTATATGCTGATTTGGCGCCACGTGGGTATAGCGTGCCCCCTGCCCCGCGATATACGGGTGATCTGGCGCCACGTGGGTATAGCGCTCCCCCTGATCCGCGCTATACCTGGATATCTGACACGTGGGGTATAGCGCGGTGCAGGGGGGTGCGCTATACCCCCTAATTATCAACCCTTCACGTCCCCATCCTCCCTATAAATACCCCCATCCTCAATCACTTTTATCACACCAAATTCTCTCAAATTCTCTAAATTTCTCTCAAATACTCTCTTTTTAAGGTATATTTTATAATATTTTTACTATTATGTTTTTACTTTATTTAATATTTTACTAATATAATTCTTTTGCAGATATATAATGGAAGGCAGTCTACTTCGCTCGGATGGAAATCATATATCTCTACACTTTACTGATACGGTAACATTTTAACGTTTTTGACCCCGCCACCGCCACCGTCACAGATGACCCCTCCTGGAGGCTATTATGGGTCTATTTTTCGGTCGTCGATCGGTTGACTCTGGACTGAACAGAATTACGGATATTGTAATTTTTTATAGCCACCATCGCTTCTTCTTTGCTTGAAAACTCCATGCCTAAAGATAACTCACCATTATTTATTGATGAGTAATATCCATAGTCACCGAGATGAGGCATATCCGCAAATTCTGGCCCGTACATTGCACCATAATCAGCTTCATACATGTGTGCAGGAGGGTCAGTTTGTGCCACATTTCCTGGAACTTCATCATCATCGGAGTTGAATTGCGGTGATTCTAGGTGAATGAATAGTCCAGTCTCAGCACCATCCGCACCAGGCTCACGAAGCGGTTCTTCTGGTGGAGATGATGGGTTTCTCCATGCTCTCCACATTTAGGTCGAAGAACCTACTACTAGCACGCCTTCCCCTTGAACTGGAAGGCATATCGACATTGAGATCGAAAAAGCTCGCAGTCGAATGCCTCCCCCTGGAGCTTGAAGCCATCGTGTCAAATAGAAACTGCACAGATGGTTGCGTCGATGACATCTCCATATGGTCAAAGAAATTTGCAGATGAATGTCTTCCCCTTGAACTGGACGCGGTGTTGCCATACGGATTGTTCGTGGACCCACCTCGGTACATATCGTAAGGAGTTGCGGATGAAATGTCTCCCCATTATGGCATTAAAATCATTACACATTATTGTAGTCGGGCTGTCAACTTGATCAACTTGTTCAGCCAGCCCATAGTGTGAGCTTAAAGATTGACCCCGAACAGCACGCACTTGAACAAAATGTGCATACATCTTAATAGCGGTGTCTGAATAATTACTTTGAGCTTCAACAATCATTTGAACATCATCATTGTTCGAACGCTATACCCACGTGGCGTCAGATCACCGTATATCGCGGGGCAGGAGGCGCGCTATACCCACATGGTGCCAAATCAGCATATAGCGCGGTGCAAGAGACGCGCTTTTCTGCTAAGGGTGTTAGATCGAGAAATATAGTCTGACCGGTGTTAGATCAGTAATAATATCGATCACCGGTGATATACCGGGAAAATAGTCGGTGAAATCTCGGAAAATGAATTACAAGATTTTATTCGGTAATTCATTTTATACAAAACACGAAATTTTTATTTTTACATTATGTTGACTATAAAATGATTTAAATTGACCAAAATATTTTTTATTAAACAAACAGTAAAACAGTTTTTAGAAAAGGTTTTAGATGAAACAAAAACAACTTGAATTCCCTATGTCATTATAGTTTTAAAATATAATAATTTTTATATTTTTCTTAATAAGGATAAGAGTGGAATTCTCATTCCCCAATAGTTGTTCATATATTAAAAATTACTAATAATGATGAAAGAAAGTTGGCAGAAACTGAGATATGCGCAATCATGGTATGGTATCTTTTCAAGTCTTTCGTTATCTTTAAAAGGGCCAAATTTAGAATACCAAACATCGAACTATACAAAAAGAGCAAGAGATAAACTACAACACTCACAATACGGCTATAGAGTATTGAACCGTAATCAACTGACCACCGATAACCATCGTGCATCACTGAAAAACTGGTTTATTCAACAATCACTATCTTTGGAGAGTTATATCAAGAGGAAACCAGTATTTCTGTTCACCAAATGTCTCCAAACTAACCATCGCCCTAAAACTGATCGTCACGCACCTCTGCTATTTTACCCAATTTTTCTGTTTTAATTTTAAATGGTCAATCTCGAGTAAGTACAAAGCAACATATGTTCAAAGATAATTCTCAATCATCTGACATTAAACACTCAACCCTTGACATTTCTGATACTTTAAGTTGGGACCTCAAAAAAAAACAATAATTCTTTTAGAATTGAGGTCGCTCAAATCCCCTTACTTTTGTATTATTTTGAACGGCCAAATTGCATGCATGGCTTCGATAAATGTATTATTTCTTGTTTTTAACATTAATATACTATTTTTTTTTCAATAAAAATATTAACACTCTCGAAAGGCAAGAAAAATGCTGAAATTGGACGAGAAGGTTGGGCCCAATTCTTCAGGGATAAAAAAACTGTACTTGATGATATGATTGTCTGAAACAGCAATAAGGTAAGGTGGTTTCTGCTCGTCCAGGGAGCTTTAAATTAGGAATCTTTTTTATTTTATATTAGTTGATGAGGATTTTAACAGTTTGGGATTGAATGTTATAAACATCATTTTTCAAGACCAACATCTACCGTTTCATTTTTTTCAACACCAACACCTATCATCATATTTTTTTCAACACCAACCCCGTCATCCCTTGTTCTCTGCGAGAATCAAGGCATAATCAACTGAAAATCATTGTAAATTTAGCTATAAAGCCCAAACGCATGTAATCAAAAGGAGAGGATTTTTTCTCTCAGAGATCTTAGAGAAATAAACAAGCAGATTAAAGGGTAATTTTTTTTCGTATTCAAATACTGATTTTTTTTACTCTATGCTATTACGAGAAAATACTAAAATAATTTAGATGAGGAGAGGAAAGCAATAAAAATCAGATTATTCCAAGGTTTTATCTAGTATTTTTTTCGGTTTCGAATCTAATATATATATATATATTTTGAGCTTTGCATATAAAATAAGACAAGGAAAAGCGAGTGAGAAGATTCTTACCATAGAAGAGTGCCGATCGGGGCGGTTTGCAGTGGTGGTTATAGTGGTTCATGGCCATCGATCGTTTATTTCACAAAGAAAAAAAAAGAAATAGAAAAAGAAGGAGAGAGTTCAGAGAACCCTCCCCATTTTTTTTTGGGTTTTTGTGAGAAATGACACAAAAAAAACTTAAAAGTGGCATATATAGACTATATTCATGGTCTAATTACATCATAAATACCTTTAATTTTACTGTGTTTTTGTGTTTTGGTCACTATTAGGGACCTTTTCGTGATTTTCCATTTTCTGTTTGTGTTTTGATATTTTTGGTTAATCCACTATTTTAGTCCCTATAAGTTTAGCATTGTTTTAATTTAGTTTTTTTAATACTCATATATTAATTATATTATAGTAATGTATATAGAAATAGGTATAAACGTAAATATTATGCACTAAACAATTATACCATAAGATCCACACTTTAAATAGAATTGTGACCCTAATAAAAAAAAATTTAAACTCAAAATTTTAAAAATTTTAACTTTTAGTTTTGAGTTAAAGAAACGTGTATGAAACATAGTTTTTAAATATTATCATTTAATATTGTTTATAATTTTAAAAATAATTTTAAAAAATAATGATGAATAGGTTAACCTAAACGGTTAAAATTTAAAGATGTTTATATATTATATTTAAAAATTTAATTGTTTTATATTTAATTTTGTATTAGTTTGATATTAGAGATCCCTAATCATATAGTTAACTTAGATTTAAGTCCATAAATAAGCAATTTTCTTTCTTTTAGCAGTAGCCACAATAGGTTTTATATAATGTTATGCAAAATAAATCACAAAAAAAAAAAGCATAGCTTAATGCCTTTGCTTGTGTCTCCTTCTTTGGGCGCCTAGACAAGGGATTGAATCCATCTCCTCTCATTTTTTTTAGAGTTATTTTTCCTTTAACTATATGGTTTAGGGTTTCTTTTACCTCTCTCATTTCTTTTAGAGTTATTTTTCCTTTAATCAGATGGATGAAAAGAATTTTATATTAAATAAATTAAAATTATAAAAAAAACTCCAATCAAATGATGACACATGTCCTCATATGATTGGAGGATTAAATTTATTGAATTTAATTACATTAGGACTAAATTGATAGAATGAATAAATATTGATGACCAAATATGTAATTATACCAATTTTACTAATAGCCATGTCATCGCTTCCATTAGCGACTAGTGGTTTGATTGAATGCATTTAAATAGTTGGATAACCTGATTGACAAGAATTCAAAAAATGGTGGTCAAAATAAAAAGGGGATATAGTTGGGTGGTCACAGATATAGTTTACCCATAATTTTAAAAAATTATATTTGATTATAAAGGATAAAAATGGAATTCTCATTCCCCAGTAATTTGTTCATATATTAAAATTATTGGGTCAATTTTAACTTTTGCATAAATATGGGAGAACTCAATACAATCTTTCAATGACTTCCACTTGAACATATCCATGTTATTTTTATCGTAATATTTTTGTTCATTTTTGGGTTAATTTTTTGTTGTATGTTTGTATCGCATGCCTTTCTCTTCATCAGCTTGCTTCTTAGTTGTACCATCACCTTTGTTATGCAGCACTTTTTCATCCTTCTAGGTTTAGAGAAGTTTTTGAATGAGGCTCATAACAAGATTTAACCTTCTTATTCAATAAAAATTATTGTTCGAGCAAAAACTAATATCTAATATTTTTAAAACAATATTGATTCTCAATTTCAGTATAAATACAAATATGACATAATGTAATATGTAAGTTATTATTCAAATTTTGATAATTCCTTATAGTCACATTTACATGAGTTTATTTCATCACAATTTTATTACTTGAAAATAATCTAGTATTTTTTGAACAAAATATAGAAGAATTAGAATCACTCATTTAAAAAACTAATATCTAATTTTTATGACTTTTTTATTCACTCACAGCCTACCTTATTCATTCTCTCTACCTTTTGCATTAAACCACATCCTAACCCTTTAAAATTTAATTTCATCAATTTTCAATTTTTTACTTAATAAGATAGGTATTCTTCTAACGAAACACTAATCAGAAAATCTTTTTAATACTTCATTTTCATCAAATCACATCGAATTCATAAATAATTTTAGCTGTGTCTTAATAATTGATAATGATTTCTAGATACTCAATTGAAAAGAATTATGAAATTCTAGTTTATATACAACGTAAATATCACAAAGTCTTATTCAAAAGTAGTAGTAATAATAACAATACTTAGTGCAAAAATATATTGAGGATATTAGAATCTCTCAATTATGTATTTCTTAAACATATACCATATAAATCTAAGCGGTTAGTCCTCTTGTATAATGAATTACTCAACAAGGCTTATTGCAAATGCACCGACGACGAAAACCTTCACATTCTCCATCTGTGAAACCTTCTGACTCGCACACGGTCTGACAATTAGTGTTACTCGCGCAAATACCTTTGAACTTAGTGCTTGGACTTTCACAATGTTTACCCTCCACTTTCATAGGGGTCATCTCTATTTTAATACAAAATCATACGAAAAAATCAGACAAAATATAAGTATGTATGTAAGTATATACATATGTAGATATTGACTTCATATTAAATGAAAACCTATGATATGTTATTCTAAAGAAAAGAATGTTAAATATGAATAATAAATATATACTCAAATCTTACGTTGAATATATTTAATACTAATATTTTATCAATAACTTAAATGTATAACAAATTGTGTAACTAATTCAAAAGGGGTGACAGAAAAAACCTATTGTTAGAAGAACCAATAGAAGAAGGAAAGCAATTGAAATTGATGGAGTGAGCCTTGCCATTTTGAATATTGTTTTGTAAAGTGAACGATTGACAGATAAGAGAGGTTTTATTCGATGTGATGAAACCAAAGCAACATGAGGCTTTTATATAGATTAGTATTAGAAGCAAATGACGAGAAAAGTGGACAAAACTCACAAGTGTTGAATTTCAAAGTAATCTCAAATTAGATCCATTTAAATAATAACTACAATATGTTATTTTTAACTCAATATTTTTTTCTAAATTTTATAAATAAGATAAAATATATTTTCAAGATAAAAATGGTCATGCAAAACCATGGAATGTAGACAGACATGACTCCAAGATCACGCATGCAATTGTCCATGTGCTGTAGTGGAAGCATGTAAAATGGGAAGTGAAGATTTAGCCCGGACAACCCTTCATTTTGGGTTCTTAAATGCAACATACATTAGGTTAGCATTAACATGTCATTAAATTTCTCATTTGTCAATAATTGTCTATGTATTAAGGGTCCATTGTTTTATAAAAAATGAATTCTAGAAAATGAATTATATATTTTTTTGCTCGGCAAATTTATTTTATTAAAGATTTGAAAAAATAATCCTAAGACTTAAGTTGTGTGTCTCATTAAAAACATCTCTATACAACTTGGTAAAAAGATACATCTCGATAGCTGATTTTACGAACTATCACCTATAAAAGTGATTGGACAATACAATTAAAATTTCAGCATATCGCAAGTACAAACCCGACTTACGCTTATGAAAATCCCTTACCACTATGCTTTAAAAAGCTCACACCTTCCCAACCCTTCTTTGATTACAAAATCCGCCAATCCATTTTTGCTTCTAGGCGCATAAAAAATTTCACTCATTCAATTGAACGATCAAACCATCTATTTCAATAAAAATAATCCACCAACGCCATGAACTTACCAAAGAGGTTGAAATCCAATTTAATACCACCTGCGAATCGACCTCCACTATAAGGATCGTCTTTCCAATCCATTGAGCTTCTTGGAAGATTTTAGTGTTAATCTAATAGCAGTGGAAAATAATTTCAAGAAATCATGTTTTGGTGTCTGGATAATATTGTGAATAATTTTCGATTGTTTGACAGTTTTTTAAAAACAATTTTTGAAAACTTTATTTATTGAATAAATTATCAATACTTATTTACCATGATAAAAAGTTAATTTCCAAATATATTTTATCGACATTTACTTATACTAATGTAATTAGTTCAATAAATGGTTATCCCTTGTTCCCATATGTAATGGGGTAAGGGGAGGTAATTAGTTCAATAAAGATTTATATAAAATATTATAAATGAATGTACAATATATAGTACATATATTTTATTTATACTTTTAAGAATTATACCATTAAAACAACCAATTATACATAATCATATGTTGATATAAAATTGTACAAAATTAATGAAACTGTACTGTTAGATTTATCTCCTAAACTAAGCACTACAATTTGTTGCTCACCCCCAAATAGTCTCTGATTTCTTTCTATCCCAATCTTATGTATACAAGTTGATCAAGTTAAACATAAAATGATTGAAATGAGTTCTTCCCCCTTTAACTTAGTACTTGTCCAACACAATTCTTGATTCCGAGCACACATCTGCAACATTTTTTGCCATATAGCTCTTGTGAAAGCACATTTAAAGTGGAGGGTGGGGTGGGTGTGGCGGTATCCTTTGATCACCCTAAGGTAGTCCCGGGTGTGTCTTTCAGAAACTAGTATCTCTAATCAGGTTAGGCCATTGATGTCCTCAACTGGTTGGTAGATTCGTGTTTCAGGTGTTGCTAAGGCAGGGTGGGGTGGGTGGGGTGGCTATCATTCGATCACCCTGTGGAACCTTTAGGGCATTATTCTATGGTCCTTCCCCGGTTAATTGTTCGTCTGGATCTAAAATTTATGCAATTGAAGTGGCTTTAGATGTGTTGCTGGAAGAAAAGCTCCAAGGTATAACCCCAATGGTGCTGGAATCGTGCTCCCGAATTGTTTTGTATTGGTTGTCTAATCCTCAGTCCCGTCCTGTTCGATTTTGGGCTTTATTGAGCTAAATTAACTTGAAGGCGAAGCAGTGTGAAGGGATGTTCAAATTTTCTTCCTTGTTTTTCTCCTCGATGGCCGACTACTTGGCTTTCTTTGGTTTGGGGAGAACCGAACTGTTCAAAGTCTGGTGGTAGTTCCCTGTATGGTTTGTGATTTGTGGAAGTGGTCTGGGTTTGGGGAGTTCTCGATTTTAAGCCTTGATCAGCTACTGGTGGTGTGGTACTTTGGGCTGCTTTAAGTTGTATTTAGTTTTCGTTTATGGTTTCTGTTGTGGTTTTGTCAGGTTAGAGTCTTTTGCAGTGGTTTTATTTTCTTGGTTTTATGTGTAATCTTTTCCCTATCTAGGTTTGGGGTTTAACGAGGCATATAACTAAGTTTATTTCCTAATAAATTTATTATACCGATAAAAGAAAGAAAGCACATTTAAAGTAGAGATGATTTTTCATTTTCTGTTGTGAGAGAAATAACAAATCTATTTTTAGCAATTATTTAATATTTGAGTAGTCAATCCATGATTTTTTTGTTGTGAGTAGTCATTCCTAGGGATGTAAAATCAGTTAATCGTTTAAGTTTCAGTCGGGTCATGTCAAGTCAGATCAAACCAACTATGTGTGTTAGGTAAATTTGATAGTTTGACTCAGATCAGATCAAATTCATATCAAATCAGTTCAGATCATTTTCATATTGATTTTACCATCAGATTCAGTTCAGGTTCGGATTGGGTTAATTTCAGTTCGGATTGATGTCAGTTTAGGTAAAAACGGTTCATGTCAAAATTAGTTAAATTCCAAGTTAATTCAGGTTCGGATGGAATTCAGGTTGGATCTCGTTCAGATCGAGTCACATCATTGACAAAATTTTTCCCGATATATCACCTATACCCTATAATATTCCCGATCAGGCACCGTTCAGACTATTTTTCCCGATCTAACACCCTTTGCAGTAAGGCGCACCCCCCTGCAGTGCGCTTTATGTTGATATGGCGCCACGTGGTGTAAGGTGCGCCCCCTGAAGCGCACTTTAGGCTGATCTGGTGTCATGTGGGTATAACGCATAGACAGGGCCGCGCTTTCCCTTTGAATCTGAGACGTGTCACAAAGGCGCACCCCCTGCGGCGCGCCTTAGGTTTAATTATCCACCTACCCCGGCCGTTCATACCCCACCCCCTCCCTTTAAATACCCCCATTCTCAATCACTTTCATCACACCAAATCCTCTCAACTTCTCTAAAAAACTCTTATATTCTATTTTAACTGTTTAAGGTATATTTTATTATATTTAATATTTTATTCTTTTAATTTATTTAAGTTTTTGAATTTTTAAATATTTTATTTAATTAATTTTTTTTGCAGATATAAAATGGAAGAAGGTCTACTTCTCTTGGATGGAAATCATATATCGCGACATTTTTCTGATACGATAACATTTTAACGTTTTAATATAATTTAAGTTATTAGTAATAATTTATTTTTTATTTAATGCATGATTATTAGTTTAAAAATTAATTTTTATAATTATTTAATTTTAGGAGAGGGACCGTGTATTATATCCTTTTATTAGGAACCTTAAGTTAGTGATACCTAGGTTGTGTCTTGTCGTATTTAGTAGAGGCTGCATTCGGTCACATAGGTAGATATGAGGGTCACTGTAAGATAGAACCAGACCTTATTTCTACCTTAGTGTAGCGGTGGAGGCCGGAGGCCCACACATTCCATTTTCCGTGCGGAGATTGCACGATTACACTTGAGGATATTTCCATGCACCTGGGGCTTCCGGTGGATGGAGATGTGATATCGGGGATGGCGCACAGTTCATCATTTCCAGTGGAAAGACTAGGATGAGAAGAACCCCGAATCAGAAGAACTGTAGATGAAGACTCAACTAAGAGAACGAAGCAAAGATGACATCATTTGCAGTAAGGACCCGATGAATTTCGTAGAAAGAGAAGATTTGACATTCCCAGTGAAGAGTTTGCAGCGCGACAAGAAGAGACCAAGATAAAAAATGGTGCTTTATTGTCTTTGCTCCATTCTCGTTTCACAACAATGAGCAAAGAGGGGCAGCTGTAAACACCATTTTTCAACACCAACATCTACCGTTCCATTTTTTTCAATACCAACACCTACCATCATATTTTTTTCAACACCAACCCCGTCATCCCTTTTTCCCTGCAAGAATCAAGGCATAACCAACTGAAAATCATTGTAAATTTAGCTATAAAAGCCAAACGCATGTAATCAAAAGGGGATGATTTTTTCTCTCAGAGATTTTAGAGAAATAAACAAGCTGATTAAAGGGTATTTTTTTCGTATTCAAATACTGATTTTTTTTACTCTATGCTATTACGAGAAAATACTAAAATAATTTAGATGAGGAGAGGAAAGCAATAAAAATCATATTATTCCAAGGTATTTCTAGTATTTTTTCGGTTTTGAATCTAATATATATATATATATATATATATATATATATATATATATATATATGAGCTTTGCATATAAAATAAGACAAGGGAAAGCGAGTGAGAAGATTCTTACCTTAGAAGAGTGCTGACCGGGGCGGTTTGCAGTGGTGGTTATAGTGGTTCATGGCCATCGATCGTTTATTCCACAAAGAAAAAAATGAAATAGAAAAAGATGGAGAGAGTTGAGAGAACCCTCCCCATTTTATTTGGGTTTTTGTGAGAAATGACAAAAAAACTTAAAAGTGGTATATATAGACTATATTAATGGTCTAATTACATCATAAATACATTTAATTTTACCGTGTTTTTGCGTTTTGGTCACTGTTAGGGACCATTTTTATGATTTTCCATTTTCTGTTTGTGTTTTGATATTTTTGGTTAATCCACTATTTTAGTCCCTATAAGTTTAGCGTTGTTTTAATTTACTTTTTTTAAATACTCATATATTAATTATATTATAGTAATTTATATAGAAATAGGTATAAACGTAAATATTATGCACTAAACAATTATACTATAAGATCCACACTTTAAATAGAATTGTGATTATTTACCTGGAATGTTATTGATTATAATATTTCTTTTATATGTTTGTTTCCATATGTTTGCATTGTAATCTAGTATATTTTTAGTCTGTTAATGATTCCCATCCGAAAATTACTTCACAAATTGCTAAAGTTAATTGATTTTGTCTATATATTTTTGCACACTTTTTAAACTTGACCGTTAATGCCATAGTATTTCCTGTCTTTATTTTAGTTTCCATTTAAGCTTTTAGGATTTGGTGGATTCATGTTTATTTGATTTCTTTTCCATTTATTGTTTATCTTATTTTTGGTTAATTTAGTTTCTCTTCGTGTTAATTAACTTTTTATTCATTTGCATTTATTAAGTTTTTATCATTTACTTGGTTTATAAATTTGTTCTTTTATTTATTTTAAATTATGATTCCAAGTTTGCTTAATTTAGTGTTGTGATACTTGATGTTAAATGAAATCCTTCAGATTTAGATTCTTTTCAATTTAGTCCATAATTAGAGCCCAAGATTATAGATTTAAACCTATAGACTTAGATTTCTTGCATTTTAGTCCTAACTTAGAAATTTTTATACTTAAATTAGGAGAATTCTTAATTTGGTCATCGCTTTTGCTTGAGGTTTCAATCTAATTATTCGAATTGCAATATTTATTAAAATTAGTTTAAGTTGATATTAGCCTCTATTTTAGATTAGATTTCAAACTAGTCTTTTAATTTAGGGGATAATTCGAGTCGGACCTCGCTTAAACGCTCGAGGGACCATCTCAGTTATTCGATCAATAATTAATTAAAATGAAATAGGATTAATATTAGAGTCTACGTTCTTAGGCTTGAGCCCCTAGGTTCTTTCATTTTCATAATTTGACATCATAGGTTAGAAAAAGCCTTAATTTATTTTTAGTTTAATTAGGATTAAATAAAATTTTGTTTGATTGCATTGTTTCTAAAACTTAAGGCATTGTTCACTTATTAAGGAGTTCATAGTATATCCTCCGCGATCACGCTCAAGGGGTGACTACTGGTAATTCCCTAAATAGGTCGACATCCTTTTCAAAACCGCATCATGTTTTCTAAAAAATGAGGCAATGTTCGTTTATTAGGCACAATAGTTGATCTCCCGCATTTACGATCGGGGGCGAATGCTATCGGTCTCAATAAACGAATATCATTTTCAAACTTTGCATCCTTAATGATTTTTAAATTAAATAAAGATCGAACTCAAAATTTCTGATTTTAAATATAGGGTAATCAACTATGTACCAATTTTTGGGCGCTTGTGGGGTGCTAATCCTTCCCCACGCGTAACTGACTCCCAAACCTGATTTCTGAATTTTTTGCAAACCCCAAAGCTCGGTAATTTATTAAAATAAAAACATTTTATTAAAATCACCCAGTTTTTACGGTGTTTCAATCTCACCTTAAATGATTGGTGGTGACTCCTCACATTTCGAAACCATTTTTCAAAGAGAACCCCCCGAGTCGATATCGGTCTTTCCCCGCCCGGGCAAAAAACGGTGTCGACAGCTTGGCGACTCCACTGGGGATTTTTTGTTTTTAAAACAAATTGAGGGTCGAGCCATGAGATGGTTACCCTGTATTTACTATTTTGGAAATTACGAGTTCGATCTTATTTAATTTACTGTTCATTATATTATTTCAAAAAAAACAAATTTCTCTCTGGTTAATGCTTACATTTTTGTGAATATTTAGGATTGTTTCATATCATAGCTCTAAACCCGAGCTCAAACCAGATTTATCTAAGTAAGTAGAAATGCCACACCTCACGAGGAGCATTGGGCTTCCTTGTGTGGGTCTAATAAAGTATCTCTGGAAAGCACCCTAAGTTACCTATCCGGATATCAGATCCGAGGTACGCTTTTAATGGTGTGATCCCCTGAGCTGAACACGATTCGCAAGTCTGTAATGAGCCAGAATCAGGGGTAACCTTAGCTAGTTGCAAAGATGGCTCGGGAACCTTTGCTAGAACCCCAACCTCATATAGAGAATTTAGTAAGTCTGCCATGCTAGAGCCATGTGAATAGCCTAGGAGAACAAGAACGCATGTGGTTAGGATTATTAATTTTATTTATATGCATTTTTGCAGTCTCAACTTTGAGTCATATTTATTTATTTTTGCTAAGATTACATCTTTGGACTAATCTTTTCAACTAACATGATCCTTTTTGTTTTGTTTTTACTAATATTGGTTTCCTTTTGTCTGCTCTTATTGCATTTTTGCATGAACATGACATATCATTCAAAGGTATTGATCCTTAAATAACTGATCATTTAGAAGGTTCTTGAAAAACAATGCCACAACAATGCCTTTCTCTGGGATCGGTAGGATTTCGAAGATGCTCCACGTAGATCGAGTAACTAGAAAAAGTCTACCTACCAAGAAGACGAGCCAGACACCTGCCTGCTGAGTTAACAAGTTAGACTCGAGATGGTTCGATGCTGAAGTCAATAGTTAAAGATCATGAACCAGCTCGAAAGATCTCTGGAATTAGAATATGAAGTAGAAGATTTGAAGATGATGCAGTTCCCAGATGCTCACAGGAGTTGGACAACTTACAGATGTACCATATTTTTACTTCCCCAGTGTACCGAGACATTGTCAGTTTTTCGAGAATTGTTCTAGGAATAGTTATTTTGGGATTAATTCCTTGTTACATTTGCATCTCGTATTTTGCACACCCGTTTTGCATTTGCATGAGCATCTTTTCATCATTGCATTAGTATATACACATTGTACATTATATGATATATATTGTATCTCGACATACATTAATCATGAATCCCGAGGGTAACTCACGGAGAATCTTGTGAATAAAAGTTTTGAGGTGAGATGAAGTCACCCTATCCGTACCCAAAAAAGATTGAGAGCTATGAACGTAATGTTAGCCCTGTCTGAAGTTTGAGGCATCATCGAGATCCTTGGGGCACGGAGAAGCAAGGCCCATATTTGTTTGACCCAGGGGTATTGACCTTTAACTCGTAATGAGACATTCTGGGGCCAATTACCAAGAAATTCTTCCACTCACCGTGAAACCTTGTTGCACTGCCCTTGTCCTGTTTGAACATGTTTTTGTTCTTTCCTTAGTAGATATTTTTTTAATTGGGCTTATGTCATTTTCTAAGGTTATGAGCAATAAATCAAGTTTTAATCTTGTAATTCTTTGAATATCGAATGGATTAAAGGTTCTTTTACTACTTCATTAATTATAGATCTTTGACAAGGGGCAAGGTTAGACCTTTCATACCCCATCCAAAGCCGAAAAAACCATTGCCTGTTTCCTTACCCAAAATAACATATGCTTACTACCAAGGGACTAACCTTGACAACATTTCCCCGAAAACCATGAAGTCATGCCTCTATCCTTCCCGAGGCACCGAAACTTGTACCTTACCTTCCCATACAAAAATAACCTTTCCATAACATTACCTTTTTCAGAATTATGACTTTAAAGTCACACCTTTTCCAAGGTATAGAACCAACATTCGTTTCCCAACCTCAATAAATCCTGGGGGCATGACGAGGACCTTTCCTACAAGAAAGAGAAGATGGAATGTTGCAGATCAAGTTTTGAGAATTTGAATAATTGGGGCATACTATGAGCAAAGTGAAGTAAAAATAAAGGGAATAATTGAAATAATTCTATCATGTATTAATTACATTTTTTTTCATGTAAATATGATTAATCCTGAATACTCGTCCCCTTGGGAATACCTCTTTTACAAAGACTTCCATGTATGGGATGATGAACGACTTTGTTTTATTTATCCTTTTTATATGTATATATATACCCCTTGTTGTCCCCTTTTGAACCTATAGTTTTTTTTCTTTTGATTCAACCCTAACCAAGGATCATCCTCCACACTGAGGGGCAAAAATGAAAGACATCTGCTCGCATGAGTGAAGATCATCAATTCAGATTTCGTTACAAAAGCAAGTCATGATGAAATAAGGCGAGAAATAACGAGATACCGCAAGGTAGATCAAATAGGTGGTACTTGAAGATCAAATCCAGTCAAGAATAACAAATGAAGAGGAAAATAATGTACTCAAAGCAATTGAAGTCTTATACTCATCCATCAGAAGAAACAAAAAAAAAAAAGAAAAAAAGGAAAAAAAAGAAAAAAGAAAGAGAAAGAGAAAAGAAAAGAAGAAAAAAGAAGAAAAAAGAAATTGAATCAAGATGGGTGAATCATTGAGCTTCAAGCTACAAGGTTGATCAAGTGCAATTAGTTCAAAGATTTATATTCAATAAGAAGTACAAGAAATTCTGGAAAATGGAAATAAACCCAAAAATTGGCGGTCTAGAGGGATCTAGAAAAAGAAATGATGAAAGACAAGTAGCAAAGTAGATTCATGTCAAGCAAGGCAAGATTAAAGACAACATGACGAATTGATCCTTGGTTCATTAACCCTTAAACACTTGATTGGGCCTATTTATCTCATTCTTTCATAACCGTGAACCCTAGCCTACATTACGTGCCTAAAAAGTCCTTTCTAATCATACATGGATTTCTAAGTGGAGAGACTATCTTCAGATTTCATTACGCTCCTCAGGGTTAATTTTATTTGCAAAAATAGTTTTCTAAAATTTTTAATGCATGAAAAAAATAATAATAATAATAATAAAAGGAGGGTTCAAGACGTAAAATTTTAGATGACGTCTAGAAACCAAAGGAGAATTCGAGTTAAAAACCTGAAAAGGTAGCTCAAACATGAAGATTGTCAACCATTGCACAGAAGAAGATGGTCTTATGCATTTTGATAAAGCATTGAACAACCTAAAGATGCTCGCGGGGGCTGAGAACCAATGAACATTTCCATAAGAGAATCATGACGACTGCTTCATCATGTCAATGAACACCAAAACTGAGGACACAAGAAGCTAACCTGAAACACATTACCTCCCCAGATTAACCCTAAACACACAACCTTCCCAAGTCAGTCTAATCCTTATTATAACATTAATCTTTACACTTTTCAAATGTAAATAATTTTTTAAGGATTAAAAGAAAATTTGATTTATTTGATATTCAATGAACTCTTGTTTTACAATTTGTTTTGATTCTGAGCCAGAAGAAAATGACAACATTTTTGAATTTTATTCAATATTTTTTCACATTTCTAAAATAAAAGAAAAGAGAAACTTTTCAAACAGGACAATCTCAAGTGAAAAAGGTCCTTGAAGCTGACGAGGCTCATTCTGCCTCTAGCGAAAAAAGGAGCAAACGATGCAAGAACAATGAAGCATTTCTTGAAAGAAGATAGTCAGAGAGATCCCAAGGGCTAGAGAACAGAACTTCTAACACTTCATTGTGACATTATCAGAAGCATATAATCGCCTTTGTTGAAGGGGACACATATCCTAGCTCATAGCAAAGATGAAAGACAATCATGTTAGAAGAATTGACCACTTCTTAAGTGTTCATCTGATTGTGGCATCATGAAGAGAAGCCCTCAATATATTTGTTAACATTACTGGTTAGCGATTCAAGAGCAAGACCATTCGAGATGAAGATTTTGGCATAAAGAGAGACATGAGTTCCCACATTGGGGCATTACCAAAGCCAAACGTCGTTAAGATAACAAGATTCAAACCAAGTAGACATGATGAATGACTTGGAGTTCCAAGGGCAGAATGAAAACAAAAAAGAGCTCACCTTGAATTAAACTATTCACGATGCAGGGGGAAAAGGACTTTTGAGAAACAATTTTGATTGAAAAATCGACGTGTAAGGTGCCAGTCATCTACCTGATCGCATAGAGAATTCAAGGGATGAAGCATTTCTTCTAGAATCATGTTGAAGAAGCAAGACAAATGATAGAAGATGAGAGGGACATGATTGTTTCAGATGATTAGTTTGTCCATACTGATGATGGGGGTGGACTCCATGCAAGAGTGATCAAACGAAAGAAGACTGAGATCTCTACTCTGAAGTTAAAAGAAGGTTACTAATAAGCATTTCTGCATATAAGAGAGTCATAGATACATATTACATTCATATTTCATGCATCAAAGCATATTTTTTTACAGATTTTCCAAGAAAAGAAGAAAAGAAAAAGACAGAATTAAAGCCTTGAATAAAGGGAATTATATTTTGATTGACAGAACCTCAAGAATTGAGGAGTCCAATCCAAGGAGAATCATTACTTTGATGTGGGGAATATTACCCAAACAACATGATATTTTCAAAAGATTTTTTAGAAACTAAGCCTTCAGGGGTTTCTTGATTTATAAATCATTCGGGACATCCATAATACCTTCAGTACAGGATATTTCCAAATGAGATTTTAGAAACTAAGCCTTCGGGGGTTTCTTGATTTGTAAGTCCTTCGGACCATCCATAAGACCATCAGTGCAGGATGTTTTCAAATGAGATTTTAGAAACTAAGCCTTCGGGGGTTTCTTGATTTGTAAGTCATTCGGGCCACCCATAAGACCCTCGGGCAGGATGTTTTCAAATGAGTTTTAAAAACTAAGCCTGATTTTTAGGGATTTCTTGACGATTATCTCAAAAACAATTTGAGACAATTTTTACTCAAAACAAGTTTTGTCTCTTTTGAGACAGTTTCTCTTAAAACAAAAGCCTGAGTCTGTTTCTTTTGAAACAAAGTTCATCTTCCTTGAGACATTTTTTGAAATAAAGTTTTGTCTCTCTTGAGACAGTTTCCCTTGAAACAAATTTCGTCTCTCTTGAGACAGTTTCTCTTGAAATAAAGTTTTGTCTCTCTAGAGACAGTTTCCCTCGAAACAAATCTCACTTGAGATAGTTTCTCTTCAAATAGTTTTCTTTTGAATCATTTATTTCCCTCACAAATGTTTAATATTTGACAGGAAGTAAAAAAATATTTTGTTTCACAATTTCATGTTGAAGAAGAAGATTTCACCAAAGAATTAGTCCACTTTTCAATCTTTGAAAATATGGATCTCAGCGAGGATTTGAAGACCTTTGGGTCAATACCTTCGGGTACTTTAAACACAATTATTATTGACACATAATAATCTTTTGCAGGTTTGAAAATCTTCAAAGAGAAGATAAACCGATCAACATTGCAATAGATAATTCAATGAAAAGAAATTATTCAACGTTTAGCTTGATTCTATCTTAGAAAGAGGTAGATCAGCACCGATATCTCGTTCGATTCCATCACAGAATGAGGTGGATCGATATTTTTATTTTCGGTCAAATCCATCGCAGAAAGAGTTGGATCAGCGTCAACTTTTTGTGCGATTCTATCACAGAATGAGGTAGATCATCACCAACATCTCATTCGATTCTATTATAGTAAGAGGTGGATCGACATTTTTATTTCGCTCAAATCCATCGCAGAAGGAGTTGGATCAGCGTCAACTTTTAGCTTGATTCCATCACAGAAGGAGGTAGATCAACATTTTTTATTTTCACTCAAATCCATAGCATAAGGAGTTGGATCAGCGATAACTTTTTGCGCGATTCTATCACAGAAGGAGCTAGATCAGCACCAACATCTCATTCGATTCCATCACAGAAGGAGGTGGATCGACATTTTTATTTCGCTCAAATCCATCGCAGAAGGAGTTAGATCTGCGTCAACTTTTAGCTCGATTATATCACAGAAGGAGGTAGATCAACATCGACATATCGTTCGATTTCCATCATAGAAGGAGATGGATCAACATTTTATTTTTGCTCAAATCCATCGCAGAAGGAGTTGGACCAGCATCAACTTTTTACTCGTTTCTATCACAGAATGAGGTAGATCAGCACCAACATTTCGCTCGATTCCATCACAGAAGGAGGTGGATCGACATTTTTTCGCTCAAATCAATCGCAGAAGGAGTTGGATCAGCGTCAACTTTTAGCTCGATTCCATCACAGAAGGAGATAGATCAACATTGACATATCGTTTGATTTCCATCACAGAAAGACGTGGATCGACATTTTTTCGCTCAAATCCATCACAGAATGAGTTGGATCAGCGTCAACCTTTTGCTCATTTCTATCACAGAAGGAGGTAGATCAGCATCGACATCTTGTTTGATTTCATCACAGAAGGAGGTGGATCGACATTTGTTCGCTCAAATCCATCGCAAAAGGAATTGGATCAGCATCAACTTTTTGCTCATTTCTATCACAGAAGGAGGTAGATCAGCACCAACATTTCGTTCGATTTCATCACAGAAAGGGGTGGATCGATATTTGTTTGCTCAAATCCATCGCAAAAGGAGTTGGATCAACGTCAACTTTTAGTTCGATTCTATCACAGAAGGAGGTAGATCAACATCGATATATCGTTCGATTTCCATCACAGAAGGAGGTGGATCAACATTTTTATTTTCACTCAAATCCATCGCAGAAGGAGTTGGATCAGCGTCATCTTCATGCTCGATTCATCATATATGGAGTTGAATCAGCAACACCTCTCTAGAGGGATCATCATTTCCAGTGGAAAGACCAGGATGAGAAGAACCCATAATCAGAAGAACTGTAGATGAAGACTCAACTAAGAGAACGAAGAAAAGATGACATCATTTGCAGCAAGGACCCGATAAATTTCGTAAGAGGAGAAGAATTGACATTCCCAGTGAAGCGTTTGCTGCACGACAAGAAGAGACCAAGATAAAAAATGGTGCTTTATTGTCTTTGCTCCATTCCCGTTTCACAGCAATGAGCAAAGAGGGACAGCTGTAAACACCATTTCTCAACACCAACACCTACCACCCCATTGTTTTCAACACCAACACTCACCATCATATTTTTTCAACACCAACCCCATCATCCATTATTCCTTACGAGAATCAAGGAATAACAAACTGAAAATCATTGTAAAAAGCCAAACGCATGTAATCAAAAGGGGAGGATTTTCTCTCTCAGAGATTTTAGACAAATAAACAAGCAAATTAAAGGGTAATTTTTTTTCGTATTCAAATACTGATTTTTTTTACTCTATGCTATTACGAGAAAATACTAAAATAATTTAGATGAGGAGAGAAAAGCAATAAAAATCATATTATTCCTAGGTATTTCTAGTATTTTTTTCGGTTTCGAATCTAATATATATATATATTTTTTTGAGCTTTGCATATAAAATAAGACAAGGGAAAGCGAGTGAGAAGATTCTTACCTTAGAAGAGTCATGATCGGGGCTGTTTGCAGTGGTGGTTATAGTGGTTCATGGCCATTGATCGTTTATTCCACAAAGAAAAATATGAAATAGAAAAAGAGGGAGAGAGTTGAGAGAACCCTCCCCATTTTTTTTGGGGTTTTGTGAGAAATGACATAAAAAATCTTAAAAGTGGTATATATAGACTATATTAATGGTCTAATTACATCATAAATACCTTTAATTTTACCGTGTTTTTGCGTTTTGGTCACTGTTAGGGACCATTTTTGTGATTTTCCATTTTCTGTTTGTGTTTTGATATTTTTGGTTAATCCACTATTTTAGTCCCTATAAGTTTAGCATTGTTTTAATTTAGTTTTTTTTAAATACTCATATATTAATTATATTATAGTCATGTATATAGAAATAGGTATAAACGTAAATATTATGCACTAAACAATTATACTATAAGATCCACACTTTAAATAGAATTGTGATTATTTACCTGGAATGTTATTGATTATAATATTTCTTTTATATGTTTGTTTCCATATGTTTGCATTGTAATCTAGTATATTTTTAGTCTGTTAATGATTCCCATCCGAAAATTACTTCACAAATTGCTAAAGTTAAATGATTTTGTCTATATATTTTTGCACACTTTTTAAACTTGACCGTTAATGCCATAGTATTTCCTGTCTTTATTTTAGTTTCCATTTAAGCTTTTAGGATTTGGTGGATTCATGTTTATTTGATTTCTTTTCCATTTATTGTTTATCTTATATTTGGTTAATTTATTTTCTCATCGTGTTAATTAATTTCACATAGGTCAAATAATGTACGATTTCCCCAACTTTCCAATGATCATTTAATCATATTCAGCAACTATTAATATGTGTGAGTTAAAGCCATTTTAGTCACTGAAAGAAAAAAAAACTAAAATTAAAACAAATTATGTCTTTCACTTCCAAGGTTTGAGTTCTTTTTAACATGACAACTATTCATGCAACTGTTTTTTACGATTACAAATCTTTAACCATTTGAGTCAAAAAAAAAATATTCAACTAGAGGAGTTGAAGCTTGACATAGAAACAAGGGTTCAACTTATAAGTAGTAGAAGAGTATATTCGTTATATTATAGATTGCCACTATCATGCACGAGGTTTCATATAAGCAATGATGTCGACCTTGTTGGCATGATTGAGACATACTTCTATCATTCTTTGTCTAATGTCAATTTGTTTGTAGAGTCTGTTGATCTGGACCTTGATCGTACGATCGAGGATGCTGCTTACAGCACGAATATTGCACCAACTCAGACAAATGACCAAGAAATAAACATAGATGATAGATACCCAGAAGCATGGTTCCCATTTGTACGTGAACGAAAACAACAAAAAATGGAGAATTGAAGAAATTAATATTACTTCTTACGAGCCTACTGATTACGAAGATTAAAACATCTTAATGAATACTGCTATATTTATGTTTTGATTTAATGATTATTGTATTTGTAATGTTAGTCCTACTTATGTCATGTTTAATGGTATAGTGTAATGTTCATAGTTCGTTGCTCTTTTGAATAAAATCTATTATAATCTGATTAATTTTTCAATCATATATCAGTATGCCCGTTTCAACTCCTCGCAAAACTTTGCTTTTTAAATGTACCAACCAAAAAACATCAATCATGCGAAAAAATTATTTAATAAGGAACTCGACAGCTTGACGTGATGAGTTCGAACATATTTTTTCCTTCAATTTTCAATTCAACTAAAAATAAAAATATTAATATTATGATAGAACTCGTCACCTCGAGGTCATGAGTTACCAAAAAATATTAAAATAACACTCGACGAATAAAATAATTTCATCACATGAAACTTATCATCTCGAGTAATGAGTTTTCCTTGAACAGTAAAAAATACGGTAGATCCCAAAATAATTTTTTGACCGTTTATTTCCCAGATTTTTTTGAGTGCGGCAATGGGCCAAAAAACACCTCATTTATGCCATCATCCAGACTCATACTTCTTGAAAGTTCATGATTTTTAAAGCCCGTAATTTTCTGTTCGTCCAATGCACTCCTGTTGAGAAAGTTAAGACATACATTCATTATTTTCGAGGCCCATTTGACTCCTTTGAAGCTCTCAACAATCCATCTTAATCCCTCTGCTCCTCCTCCATTATGGCCTGACGTATCTATTCTCCAAAAACAGGGACCTTTTGAATTTTTATCAATTCCTTCACGTGTCCCGATAGAGCATCATTATCTCTACAACCCATGATCTCTGTCACTCCCAAATAGCCTCTGATTTCTTTCTATCCCAACCTTGTATATACAAGTTAATAAATATAAACTGATTGAAATGAGGCCTTCCCCCTCTAACTTAGTACTTGTCCAACACAATTCTTGATTCCAAGCACACAACTGCAACATCTTCTGCCACATATCTCTTGTGAAAGCACATTTAAAGTAGAGATGATTCCTGATTTTCTGTTGTGAGAGAAATATTATATGTATTGTTAACATTTATTTCATATTCGAGTAGTCAATCCATGATTTTTTGTTGTGAGTAGTCGTTCCATATAAGGTATGAATCCAACATATGCAAAATAGCTAATATCTTTTGAAGTTAAATAAAATTGTAAATAGCACAATAGTTAAGAAATTACGATCATGAATTACATTAGATCAATAAATGATATCAACCATACTACATATTTCATGATCTGCTCTTTTTGTCTTTCCTCGAACTGATGACAATATTTGCTCCAGTTCTGCTTTCTTCTGCGTGCTTGTTTCATGTATAACCTTTGAACATAATGGGTAAAATTATCAAATCTGGTTAAGAGGTTTTACATAGATGTATAACATAGAAAATTATAATAACAAAATAATCCAAATTTTCTTTTCTAAATATGTGCTTTGTTTGCATATTATTAAATCTTCAATCGTCATCTACAAGTTTAATAAATTCTTAATCTTAAACACCATACAATTACAAGTTGTAGCTATTTCAGTACTGGTCAAAAATATTAAATTTGAGCGGGAAAGCATATAAAATAAAGATGCGAGAGAAAGGAAGGTAAATGATGAGCTAGAAGGAGAGCAGAGACGTAACGATGTTTCTTGAAAGAAAGAGTAACAGAGCAAAAAGAGGTCGAATCCGACAAGGGAAACACTCGATGCTCCATTATTCACAATTGTCAAAATTCACCGATTGTGAACGAAGAACACCGTCAACATTTTTTTATTTACACAAGATTATGAGAAAAACTATCTATAAATAAAAGAAAAGAACAAAGAAGAAGAATTGAAACGCTGGATAAAAAAAACTTTTGAAGAGTTTGTTTTGAGTGAAATGCTTTGAAGGAGGTGAAATCAGCTATTTTCCCGGTATATCACCGGTGATCGGTATTATTATCGATCTAACACCGGTCAGACTATATTTCCCGATCTAACACCCTTAGCAGAAAAGCGCGTCCCCTGTACCGCGCTATATGCTGATTTGGCGCCACGTGGGTATAGCGTGCCCCCTGCCCCGCGATATACGGGTGATCTGGCGCCACGTGGGTATAGCACGCCCCTGATCCGCGCTATACCTGGATATCTGACACGTGGGGTATAGCGCGGTGTAGGGGGCGCGCTATACCCCTAATTACCAACCCTTCACGTCCCCATCCTCCCTATAAATACCCCCATCCTCAATCACTTTTATCACACCAAATTCTCTCAAATTCTCTAAATTTCTCTCAAATACTCTCTTTTTAAGGTATATTTTATAATATTTTTACTATTATGTTTTTACTTTATTTAACATTTTACTAATATAATTCTTTTGCAGATATATAATGGAAGACAGTCTACTTCGCTCGGATGAAAATCATATATCTCTACACTTTGCTGATACGGTAACATTTTAACGTTTTTGACCCCGCCACCGCCATCGTCACAGATGACCTATCCTTGAGGCTATTATGGGTCTATTTTTCGGTCGTCGATCGGTTGACTCTGGACTGAACATAATTACGGATATTGTAATTTTTTATAGCCACCATCGCTTCTTCTTTGCTTGAAAACTCCATGCCTAAAGATAACTCACCATTATTTATTGATGAGTAATATCCATAGTCACCGAGATTAGGCATATCCGCAAATTCTGGCCCGTATATTGCACCATAATCAGCTTCATACATGTGTGCAGGAGGGTCAGTTTGTGCCATATTTCCTGGAACTTCATCATCATCGGAGTTGAATTGCGGTGATTCTGGGTGAATGAATAGTCCAGTCTCAGCACCATCCGCACCAGGCTCACGAAGCGGGTTCTTCTGGTGGAGATGATGGTTCCTCCATGCTCTCCATATTTAGGTCGAAGAACCTACTACTTGCACGCCTTCCCCTTGAATTGGAAGGCATATCGACATTGAGATCGAAAAAGCTCGCAGTCGAATGCCTCCCCCTGGAGCTTGAAGCCATCGTGTCAAATGGAAACTGTATAGATGGTTGCGTCGATGGCATCTCCATATGGTCAAAGAAATTTGCAGATGAATGCCTTCCCCTTGAACTGGACGCGGTGTTGCCATACGGATTGTTCGTGGACCCACCTCGGTACATATCGTAAGGAGTTGCAGATGAATGTCTCCCCATTATGGCATTAAAATCATTACACATTATTGTAGTCGGGCTGTCAACTTGTTCAGCCAGCCCATAGTGTGAGCTTAAAGATTGACCCCGAACAGCACGCACTTGAACAAAGTGTGCATACATCTCAATAGCGGCGTCTGAATAATTACTTTGAGCTTCAACCATCATTTGAACATCATCATTGTTCGAAAGTTCGAACGCTGTATAAGTTAATGGCAACAATGATGTTGAAAATCTGTACTGCAACGACGACATTCTTCTGTTACTTCCAACATGAATCTTCTTCGAAATCTTCGTTATTAGCTCCTCAAGAGTTATGTTTCTCTTGAATGATATTTTAACACGCTCATTTGATACGAAAACAACGCCGGTTTCACCTTCTCGAATTTCACCATCATAATAAACAATAGCCGAAAGTCGCGCCATTCTTTGAGTTTAAAAGTGCGGCAATATTATAGCTGCAAAAAAATAACTTAAACAAACCTGATTAAATAAATTATATAAAAACGAAAATATAACACAATAATTTTTTTACACATCAACGTAAATAATTTAAATAATATAATTTTATATTATTACATGCACCGCAAAACTATTTCGACGTATGCTCCCGCTTTTCAATTTTACAAACATAAAAATTAATTAAAAATAATTAGTATAATATTTTTTCAAATAATGATAATAAACAATAAGTATAATTAAAAAATTATAACAAAATTATATTATAACGAAAAATCGCACGAATTTCTAAATCAAATTTGAGAAGATTACGAGAATTATTACTCGTTGACGGAATTGTTGTATTAATTTATAAGAGAGGAGAGATGCGAGGAGATGTGAGCCGGAGGAGTATATTTATAAGCATATAAGGCGCGATACCTGCACCGCGCTATATGTAATTATTCAGATAAAAGATATAGCGCGGATCAGAGACCGCGTTAAATATAATTTCGGCGTATAGTGCGGCCCCTGATCCGCGCTATACCCCTACGTGGCGTATAGCGCGGATCAGAGGGCGCGCTATACCCACGTGGCGCCAGATCACCGTATATCGCGGGGCAGGGGGCGCGCTATACCCACGTGATGCCAAATCAGCATATAACGCGGTACAAGGGACACGCTTTTCTACTAAGGGTGTTAGATCAAGAAATATAGTCTGACCGGTGTTAGATCAGTAATAATACCGATCACTGGTGATATACCAGGAAAATAGCCGGTGAAATCTCGGAAAATGAATTACAAGATTTTTTTCGGTAATTCATTTTCTGCAAAACACGAAATTTTTATTTTTACATTATTTGACTATAAAATGATTTAAATTGACCAAAATATTTTATATTAAACAAACAGTAAAACAGTTTTTAGAAAATGTTTTAGATGAAACAAAAACAACTTGAATTCCCTATGTCATTATAGTTTTAAAATATAATAATTTTTATATTTTTTCTTAATAAGGATAAGAGTGGAATTCTCATTCCCCAATAGTTGTTCATATATTAAAAATTACTAATAATGATGAAAGAAAGTTGGCAGAAACTGAGATATGCGCAACCATGGTATGGTATCTTTTCAAGTCTTTCGTTATCTTTAAAAGGGACAAATTTAGAATACCAAACATCGAACCATACAAAAAGAGCAAGAGATAAACTACAACACTCACAATACGGCTATAGAGTATTGAACCGTAATCAACTGACCACCGATAACCATCGTGCATCACTGAAAAACTGGTTTATTCAACAATCACTATCTTTGGAGAGTTATATCAAGAGGAAACCTGTATTTCTGTTCACCAAATGTCTCCAAACTAACCATCGCCCTAAAACTGATCGTCACGTACCTCTGCTATTTTACCCAATTTTTCTGTTTTAATTTTAAATGGTCAATCTAGAGTAAGTACAAAGCAATATATGTTCAAAATAATTCTCAATCATCTGACATTAAACGCTCAACCCTTGATATTTTTAGTACTTGAAGTTGAGACCTCAAGGAATAACAATAATTCCTTTAAAAATGAGGTCGCTCGGTCGTGCAAATCCCCTTACTTTTGTATTATTTTGAACGGCCAAATTGCATGCATGGCTCCGATAAATGTATTATTTCTTGTTTTTAACATTAATATACTATTTTTTTTTCAATAAAAATATTAACACTCTCGAAAGGCAAGAAAAATGCTGAAATTGGACGAGAAGGTTGGGCCCAATTCCTCAGGGATAAAAAAACTGTACTTGATGATATGATTGTCTGAAACAGCAGTAAGGTAAGGTGGTTTCTGCTCTTCCAGGGAGCTTTAAATTAGGAATTTTTTTATTTTATATTAGTTGATGATGATTTTAACAGGTTGGGATTGAATGTTATAAACATCATTTTTCAACACCAACATCTACCGCTTCATTTTTTTTAACACCAACACCTATCATCATATTTTTTTCAACACCAACCCCGTCATCCCTTGTTCCCTGCGAGAATCAAGGCATAACCAATTGAAAATCATTGTAAATTTAGCTATAAAAGCCAAACGCATGTAATCAAAAGGGGAGAATTTTTTCTCTCAGAGATTTTAGAGAAATAAACAAGCAGATTAAAGGGTATTTTTTTTTCGTATTCAAATACTGATTTTTTTTACTCTATGCTATTACGAGAAAATACTAAAATAATTTAGATGAGGAGAGGAAAGCAATAAAAATCAGATTATTCCAAGGTATTTCTAGTATTTTTTTCGGTTTCGAATCTAATATATATATATATATTGAGCTTTGCATATAAAATAAGACAAGAGAAAGCGAGTGAGAAGATTCTTACCATAGAAGAGTGCCGATCGGGGCGGTTTGCAGTAGTGGTTATAGTGGTTCATGGCCATCGATCGTTTATTCCACAATCCCTATTTTTTTTTTGGGTTTTCGTGAGAAATGACACAAGAAAACATAAAAGTGGTATATATAGACTATATTAATGGTCTAATTACATCATAAATACCTTTAATTTTACCGTGTTTTTGTGTTTTGGTCACTGTTAGGGACCATTTTCATGATTTTCCATTTTCTGTTTGTGTTTTGATATTTTTGGTTAATCCACTATTTTAGTCCCTATAAGTTTAGCATTATTTTAATTTAGTTTTTTAAATACTCATATATTAATTATATTATAGTCATGTATATAGAAATAGGTATAAACGTAAATATTATGCACTAAACAATTATACTATAAGATCCACACTTTAAATAGAATTGTGATTATTTACCTGGAATGTTATTGATTATAATATTTCTTTTATATGTTTGTTTCCATATGTTTGTATTGTAATCTAGTATATTTTTAGTCTGTTAATGATTCCCATCCGAAAATTACTTCACAAATTGCTAAAGTTAATCTATTTTGTCTATATATTTTTGCACACTTTTTAAACTTGACCGTTAATGCCATAGTATTTCATGTCTTTATTTTAGTTTCCATTTAAGCTTTTAGGATTTGGTGGATTCATGTTTATTTGATTTCTTTTTCATTTATTGTTTATCTTATATTTGGTTAATTTATTTTCTCATCGTGTTAATTAATTTTTTATTCATTTGCATTTATTAAGTTTTTATCATTTACTTGGTTTATAAATTTGTTCTTTTATTTATTTTAAATTATGATTCCAAGTTTGCTTAATTTAGTGCTGTGATACTTGATTTTAGATGAAATCCTTCAGATTTAGATTCTTTTCAATTTAGTCCATAATTAGAGCCTAAGATTATAGATTTAAACCTATAGACTTAGATTTCTTGCATTTTAGTCCTAACTTAGAAATTTTTATACTTAAATTAGGAGAATTCTTAATTTGGTCATCGCTTTTGCTTGAGGTTTCAATCTAATTATTCGAATTGCAATATTTATTAAAATTAGTTTAAGTTGATATTAGCCTCTATTTTAGATTAGATTTCAAATTAGTCTTTTAATTTAGGGGATAATTCGAGTCGGCCCTCGCTTAAACGCTCGAGGAACCATCTCAGTTATTCGATCAATAATTAATTAAAATGAAATAGGATTAATATTAGAGCCTACGTTCTTAGGCTTGAGCCCCTAGGTTCTTTCATTTTCATAATTTGACATCATAGGTTAGAAAAAACCTTAATTTATTTTTAGTTTAATTATGATTAAATAAAAAAAATTTTGATTGCATTGTTTCTAAAACTTAAGACACTGTTCACTTATTAAGGAGTTAATAGTATATCCTCCGCGATTACGCTCAGGGGGTGACTACTGGTAATTCCCTAAATAGGTCGACATCCTTTTCAAAACCGCATCATGTTTTCTAAAAAAATGAGGCAATGTTCGTTTATTAGGCACAATAGTTGATATCCCACATTTACGCTCGGGGGCGAATGCTATCGGTCTCAATAAACGAATATCCTTTTCAAACTTTGCATCCTTAATGATTTTTAAATTAAATAAAGATCGAACTCAAAATTTCAGATTTTAAATATAGGGTAATCAATTAGGTACCAATTTTTGGGCGCTTGTGGGGGTGCTAATCCTTCCCCACGCGTAACTGACTCCCAAATCTGATTTCTGGATTTTTCGCAGACCCCAAAGCTCTGTATTTTATTAAAATAAAACATTTTATTAAAATCACCCAGTTTTTACGGTGTTCCAATCTCACCTTAAATGATTGGTGGCGACTCCTCACATTTCGAAACGATTTTTCAAAGAGAACCCCCAAGTCAGTATCGGTCTTTCCTCGCCCGGGCGAAAAACGGTGTCGACAAATGTTAAGCTTACTTTGGTTAGGAAGTTGGTGCTAAGTCAGAGAATTGATATGCTCTTTCTTCAAGAAACTAAAATGAAGGAGATCGAAGAAGTTGTTGTAAGAAGACTGGGGGGCTAATGAGTTTAAATTTGTTGTTTCGGCTGCTTCTGGTATATCTGGTTGACTATTGTCTGTATGAAATACAAATTGTTTTTTGGTGTCAAACATAATTTCGAATCCGAGATACATAGCAGCAGTTAAGGGTAAGTGGGTGTCTGAGAATATGGAGGCTGTTATGGTCAACGTTTATGGCCCGTGCAGATTGGTTGGTCAATAAATTTTGTGGAAGGACTTCTTAAATGTGAAAACGAATTTTCAAGGTCATTGGATTATGGGGCCGACTTCAATGCAGTGGATTTATCCAAAAGAAATTAGCTTCAGATCATATTTGATCAAAGAATTTAATCTCAAATTAATACAAAATTAAAAATAATTTTAAAATTTTTACATTGTTGACGAATTTTAATTTTTTTCTTTTTCATAATTATAATTTAATGATTTTAACTTTTACTTTTGAGTTAAAAAATATTTTTCAAGTGCACTTTCATCCAAAAGTTATAAGTTTATAAATTATAAAATAAATATATCATATGATAACAAATAAATTTTAAAAATATAATTGTGACCCTAATAAACAATTTTTTAAACTCAAAATTTTAAAAATTTAACTTTTATTTTTGAGTTAAAGAAACGTGTAGTTTTTAAATATTATCATTTAATATTGTTTATAATTTTAAAAATAATTTTAAAAAATAATGATGAATAGGTTAACCTAAACGGTTAAAATTTAAAGATGTTTATATATTATATTTAAAAATTTAATTGTTTTATATTTAATTTTGTATTAGTTTGATATTAGAGATCCCTAATCATATAGTTAACTTAGATTTAAGTCCATAAATAAGCAATTTTCTTTCTTTTTTTTAGCAGTAGCCACAATAGGTTTTATATAATGTTATGCAAAATAAATCACAAAAAAAGCGTAGCTTAATGCCTTTGCTTGTGTCTCCTTCTTTAGGCGCCTAGACAAGGGATTGAATCCATCTCCTCCCATTTCTTTTAGAGTTATTTTTCCTTTAACCATATGGTTTAGGGTTTCTTTTACCTCTCTCATTTCTTTTAGAGTTATTTTTCCTTTAATCAGATGGATGAAAAGAATGTTATATTAAATAAATTAAAATTATAAAAAAACTCCAATCAAATGATGACACATGTCCTCAAATGATTGGAGGATTAAATTTATTGAATTTAATTACATTAGGACTAAATTGATAGAATGAATAAATATTGATGACCAAATATGTAATTATACCAATTTTACTAACAGCTATGTCATCGCTTCCATTAGCGACTAGTGGTTTGATTGAATGCATTTAAATAGTTGGATAACCTGATTGACAAGAATTCAAAAATGGTGGTCAAAATAAAAAGGGGATATAGTTGGGTGGTCACAGATATAGTTTACCCATAATTTTAAAAAATTATATTTGATTATAAAGGATAAAAATGGAATTCTCATTCCCCAGTAATTTGTTCATATATTAAAATTATTGAGTCAATTTTAACTTTTGCATAAATATGGGAAAACTCAATACAATCTTTCAATGACTTCCACTTGAACATATCCATGTTATTTTTATCGTAATATTTTTGTTCATTTTTGGGTTAATTTTTTGTTGTATGTTTGTATCGCATGCCTTTCTCTTCATCAGCTTGCTTCTTAGTTGTATCATCACCTTTGTTATGCAGCACTTTTTCATCCTTCTAGGTTTAGAGAAGTTTTTGAATGAGGCTCATAACAAGATTTAACCTTCTTATTCAATAAAAATTATTGTCGAGCAAAAAAATATTTTTAAAACAATATTGATACTCAATTTCAGTATAAATACAAATATGACATAATGTAATATGTAAGTTATTATTCAAATTTTGATAATTCCTTATAGTCACATTTACATGAGTTTATTTCATCACAATTTTATTACTTGAAAATAATCTAGTATTTTTTGAACAAAATATAGAAGAATTAGAATCACTCATTTAAAAACTAATATATAATTTTTATGACTTTTTTATTCACTCACTGCCTACCTTATTCATTCTCTCTACCTTTTGCATTAAACCACATCCCAATCCTTTAAAATTTAATTTCATCAATTTTCAATTTTTTACTTAATAAGATAGGTATTCTTCTAACGAAACACTAATCAGAAAATCTTTTTAATACTTTATTTTCATCAAATCACATCGAATTCATAAATAATTTTAGCTGTGTCTTAATAATTGATAATGATTTCTAGTTACTCAATTGAAAAGAATTATGAAATTCTAGTTTATATACAACGTAAATATCACAAAGTCTAATTCAAAAGTAGTAGTAATAATAACAATACTTAGTGCATAAATATATTGAGGATATTAGAATCTCTCAATTATGTATTTCTTAAGCATATACCATATAAATCTAAGCGGTTAGTCCTCTTGTATAATGAATTACTCAACAAGGCTTATTGCAAATGCACCGACGACGAAAACCTTCACATTCTCCATCTGTGAAACCTTCTGACTCGCACACGGTCTGGCAATTAGTGTTACTCACGCAAATACCTCTGAACTTAGTGCTTGGACTTTCACAATGTTTACCCTCCACTTTCATAGGGGTCATCTCTATTTTATTACAAAATCATACGAAAAAATCAGACAAAATATAAGTATGTATGTAAGTATATACATATGTAGATATTGCCTTCATATTAAATGAAAACCTATGATATGTTATTCTAAAGAAAAGAATGTTAAATATGAATAATAAATATATACTCAAATCTTACGTTGAATATATTTAATACTAATATTTTATCAATAACTAATGTATAACAAATTGTGTAACTAATTCAAAAGGGGTGACAGAAAAAACCTATTGTTAGAAGAACCAATAGAAGAAGGAAAGCAATTGAAATTGATGGAGTGAGCCTTGCCATTTTGAATATTGTTTTGTAAAGTGAACGATTGACAGATAAAAGAGGTTTTATTCGATGTGATGAAACCAGAGCAACATGAGGCTTTTATATAGATTAGTATTAGAAGCAAATGACGAGAAAAGTGGACAAAAATCACAAGTGTTGAATTTCAAAGTAATCTCAAATTAGATCCATTTAAATCATAACTACAATATGTTATTCTTAACTCAATTTTTTTTCTAAATTTTCTAAATAAGATAAAATATATTTTCAAGATAAAAATGGCCATGCAAAACAATGGAATGTAGACAGACATGACTCCAAGATCACGCATGCAATTGTCCATGTGCTGTAGTGGAAGCATGTAAAATGGGAAGTGAAGATTTAGCCCGGACAACCCTTCATTTTGGGTTCTTAAATTCAAAATACATTAGGTTAGCATTAACATGTCATTAAATTTCTCATTCGTCAACAATTGTCTGTGTATTAAGGGTCCATTGTTTTATTAAAAATAAATTCTAGAAAATGAATTATATTTTTTTTGCTCGGCAAATTTATTTTATTAAAGATTTGAAAAAATAATCCTTAGACTTAAGTTGTGTGTCTCATTAAAAACATCTTTATACCTAATTGGACAAAAAGAGTACAACACAACTTGGTAAAAAGATACATCTTGATAGCTGATTTTACGAACTATCACCATAATTAGCTTCATACATGTATGCAGGAGGGTCAGTTTGTGCCACATTTCCTGGAACTTCATCATCATCGGAGTTGAATTGCGGTGATTCTGAGTGAATGAATAGTCCAGTCTCAGCAGCATCCGCACCAAGCTCATGAAGCGGTTCTTCTGGTGAAGATGATGGTTCCTCCATGCTCTCCACATTTAGGTCGAAGAACTTGCTACTTCCACGCCTTCCCCTTGAACTAGAAGGTATATCGACATTGAGATCGAAAAAGCTCGTAGTTGAATGCCTCCCCCTGAAGCTTGAAGTCATCGTGTCAAATGGGAACTATACAGATTGTTGCATCGATTGCATCTCCATATTAAGGTCAAAGAAATTTACAGATGAATGCCTTCCCCTTGAACTGGACGTGGTGTTACCATACAGATTGTTCGTGGACCAACCTCGGTACATATCATAAGGAGTTACGGATGAATGTCTCCCCATTATGACATTAAAATCATTACACATTACTGTAGTTGGGCTGTCAACTTGATCAACTTGTTCAGACAGCCCATAGTGGGAGCTTAATGACTGACCCCGAATAGCACGAACTTGAACAAACTTTGCATACATCTCAATATCGGCTTCTAAATAATTACTTTGAGATTCAACTATCATTTCAACATCATAATTGTTTGAAAGTTCGAACGCTATATAAGTTAATGGCAACAATGATGTTGGAAATATGTACTGCAACGACGACATTCTTCTACTAATTCCAACATGAACCTTCCTCAAATCTTCATTATAAGCTCCTCAAGAGTTATGTTTCTCTTGAATGATATTTTAACACGCTCATTTGATACAAAAACAACGTCGGTTTCATCTTCTCGAATTTCTCCATCATAATAAACAATAGCTGAAAGTCGTGTCATTATTACAGTTTAAAGTGCGACAATATTATATCTGCAAAAAAACAACTGAAACAAATCTGATTAAATAAATAATATATGAACAAAAATATAACACAATAAAATTTTTACACATAAACGTAAATAATTTAAATAATATAATTTTTTATTATTATCGGCACCGCAATAATATTTCGACGTATGCTCCCGCTTTCCAATTTTATAACACATAAATTAATTGAAAACAATTAGTATAATATTTTTTCAAATAATCATAATAAACAATAAATATAATATTAAAAATTTATAACAAAATTACCTTATAACGAAAAATCCTACGAACATCTGAATCAAATATGAGAGGATTGTCGGAATTATTGACTCGTTGACAGAATTGTTGTAATAATTTATAAGGTGAGAGGGGAGATGTGAAGAGTTTACGAGGGAGAAGGGTATTTATAGCTGAGAAAAGGTGTTATAATTATACAAGGCGCGCTACTTGTACCGCGCCTTATATAATTGTATAAGTTAAAGCTAAGGCGCGGCCCCTGCCCCGCGCTATATATAATTGTGTCGGAAATAAAGGTAAGGCGCGGACCCTGCCCCGCGTTATACCCACGTTGCACCAGATCAACCTAAAGCGCGCTTCAGGGGGCGCGCCTTACCCTATGTGGCGTCATATCAGCGTAAAGCGCACTGCAGGGGGCGCGTCTTACTGCAAATAGTGTTAGATCGGGAAAAATAGTCTGAACGATGCCTGATCGGGAATATTATAGGGTATAGATGATATGTCAAAAAAAACACCGAGTCTTTTGCGGTGGTTTTGTTTTCTTGGTTTTATGTGTAATCTTTTCCCTATCTAGGTTTGGGGTTTAACGAGGCATATAACTAAGTTTATTTCTTAATAAATTTATTTTACTGATAAAAGAAAGAAAACACATTTAAAGTAGAGATGATTTTTCATTTTCTGTTGTGAGAGAAATAACAAATCTATTTTTAGCAATTATTTAATATTTGAGTAGTCAATCCATGATTTTTTTGTTGTTGTGAGTAGTCATTTCTAGGGATGTAAAATCAGTTAATCGTTTAAGTTTCAGTCGGGTCCTGTCAAGTCAGATCAAACCAAATATGCGTGTTAGGTCAATTTGATAGTTTAACTCGGATCAGGTCAAATTCATATCAAATTAGTTTGGATCATTTTCATATTGATTTTACCATCAGATTCAGTTCAGGTTTGGATTGGGTTAATTTCAGTTCAGATTCATGTCAGTTTAGGTCAAAACGGTTCATGTCAAAATTAGTTAAATTCCAAGTTAATTCAGGTTCGGATAGAATTCAGGTTGGATCTCATTCAGATCGAGTCACATCATTGACATACAAAATTTAGGTCGGATCTTACCGGATACGAATTGACTTCAAGTCGGTTCATTTTTGGGTTAATTATTTTTTTATCTTTCATGAATGAAGAATTGTAATTTTTAATTATATATTATTTGGAGTAAATTACAAAAAAAATATAAATAATTGTGAGTCAATTTCAATAAAAATATAATTTTAAGGACTAAATTAAACAACACGAATGTATGAGGCATCAAATCGAAATATAAATAAGTATGAGGCAATTTCATATACAAAATATAATTTTAATGACTAGATTGAAGTAAATTACAAAAATATAAATAAGTATGGGTCGATTTCATATACAAATATAATTTTAAGGACTAAATTGAACAAATATGAAATTACTAATTAAAATTTAAATAAATTACACAACATGTAGGGACCAAATAAAAATAATTTTAAAATATGAAACTGAAATTAATATAAAATGGAATGAATTACATTTATTTTAAAGTTGAGGAAAAAATTAAATCAATTTTAATATATATATATAATGTTATGCATACATTAAAAATATAATTTACATATATATATAACTATACCTTTTACTTATAATTATATAATATAAGTATTTATATACTTATACATATGTATACTTATACCTATTTATATAATTACATACACATACACACACATATATAAAAATATCTATATATAGGTATGCATATAAAATATATAAAAATATATATAAGTATAAAGTATAACATATAAGTATATGTATATATAAGTATATATGTATGATGTATATAAATATATATATAAATACATATATCATTAAATATAAGTGAATAAAATAAAAGATTCTAAAATTAATATTCACATTTAATAATTGTGCACATTAAAGAAAGAAGGGAAAAATAAAAGTAATTAAAATGTATACAGTACTAAGTTGCTTTGAATTGAAAAATTCAAGAAAATATTTATAATTAGACCATGACTAAAATGAAAGAAATTAAAAACCAAATTACAAAATACAAAACCACTAATTGTTAGAGGATCGCATTTCTAATTAATTCAAAAAATACATTGAGAATTAAAAAAAGGCGCCAACATTTGTAAAATAAAATAAAAATAAAATTTCCCCCTACTAAATTTTGACAAAAAAAATCCAATTTGTCAAATTTTGGCAATTCGTTCTTCTAAATTTCTAAACAATCACTTTTTCCATAAAAATAATGTTTCTTTTAAAAAGTTCTCCCACCACTCATGTGAATATATATATATATATATATATAAGTTTATTGTTTACTTTTAAATTGATGATTAAATTTAAAAATTTCAATATCAAGTAAATTAATCTTTTATATATTTTTAAAAATTTTAAGTTAAATTATATTTAAATTATTAATTAATTAATACATATAAATAAATTCATCTTATAAACATTTAAATTTATTTTATATAATCTAATAAAATCATGTTCAATAAATAAATTATTTAATGAAATTAATTTACTGATTATAATTAAGATTTATAATATAAGGACTATAACTAATATAGAAAGTAAATTTATTAATTTAATTATCATTATTAACAATTTATATTGACTTTTAAAGAGTAATCATATTAATTATCATAGTTTATTTTATTGTCAAAAAATTATAATAACTAACAATTTGTTTTAACTTTTAAAAAGAAATCATATTAATTATCATAGTTTATTATAAATTCAAAATCTCACAACTTTATCAATTGTAACTTATAAGACAAGTAAATATCAGTTCAATTTAATAATAGGTCGAATCATTGAAGGTGACCATCTTTGGCAGCCCCATCAACATTAAAACTTCAATTTGCCCGACCATTTTAGGTGACCATCTTGAAATCAGACTGTTCGAATTCCCCTAGCAATCAGTCGCCACAGTCGAAGGGTTCTCACATTCATTTTTATCATTCCAAATCAACCCTTTTACGAATTACTAAGCAATTATTGTACTTGTTCCTATTAAGTAGACTATGTATGCTAATGTTCAACGATTAGATTCAGTCACTTCAACAAAAAAAACTACCTTCTGTTGGCTTCCAAGTTGGATAACCACCATTTTTACTCTGTAAATACAGAAGTGAATTGGACAACATAAAAAAATATGCTCATTTTTCGTTTTCTTACCAACCATTTCTGGTGCCATTATTACAAAAAAAAGGCAACACTTTAAAGCTTCTGTCGTACAATCAGAGACACGCCATCCATGATCTCGATCGGAGAATGTCCATGAATCTTTAGAAATGTGCTAAGCATTCTTTTAAAGTTCTTTTAAACATCCTTTTTAGCAGTAGCCACAATAGGTTTTATATAATGTTATACAAAATAAATCACACAAAAAAAAACATAGCTCAACGGATTTGCTTGTGTCTCCTCCTTTAGGTGCCTAGACAATGGATTGAATCCATCCCCTCCCATTTCTTTTAGAGTTATTTTTCCTTTAACTATATGGTTTAGGGTTTAGGGTTTTTTTTACCTCTCTAATTTCTTTTAGAGTTATTTTTCCTTTAACCAGATGGATGAAAAAGAATGTTATATTAAATAAATTAAAATTATAAAAAAAATATCCAATCTGATGACACATGTCCTCATATGATTGGAGGGTTAAATTTATTGAATTTAATTACATTAGGACTAAATTGATAGAATGTATAAATATTGATGACCAAATGTGTAATTATACAATTTTACTAACTACCACGTCATCACTTCCATTAACGACTAGTGGCTTGATTGAATGCATTTAAATAGTTGGGTGACCTGATTGACAAGAATTCAAAAGTAGAGGTCAAAATGAAAAAGGGATATAGTTGGGTGGTCACTAATATAGTTTACCCATATTTAAAAAAAAATATTTGATTAGAAAGGATAAAAATGGAATTCTTATTCCCCAGTAATTTGTTCATATATTAAAATTATTGGGTCAATTTTAACTTTTGCATAAATATGGGAGAACTCAATACAATCTTTCAATGACTTCCACTTAAGCATATCCATATTATTTTCATCATATATTTTTGTTCAGTTTTGGGTCAATTTTTTGTTGTATGTTTGTATAGCATGCCTTTCTCTTCATCAGCTTGCTTCTAAGTTGTATCATCACCTTTGTTATGTAGCACTTTTTCCTCCTTTTAGGTTTATGGAGGTTTTTAATGAGGCTCATAATAGGGTTTAACCTTCTTATTCAATAAAAATTATTGTCGAGCAAAAAAATATTTTTAAAACAATATTGATGCTCAATTTCAGTATAAATACAAATATGACATAATTAATATGTAAATTATTATTCAAATTTTGATAATTCCTTATAGTCTTATTTACATGATTTTATTTCATCACAATTTTATTACTTGAAAATAATCTAGTATTTTTTGAACAATATATAGAAGAATTATAATCACTCATTTAAAAAATAATATCCAGTTTTTATGACTTTTTTTTATTCACTCACCGCCTACCTTATTCATTCTCTCTACCTTTTGCATTAAACCACATTCTAATCCTTTAAAATTTAATTTCATCAATTTTCAATTTTTTACTTTATAAGATAGTTATTCTTCTAACGAAACACTAACCAGGAAATCTTTTTTAATATTTTAATTTCATCAAATCACGTCGAATTCATAAATAATTTTAGATGTTTCTTAATAATTGATAATGATTTCTAGATATTCAATTGAAAAGAATTATGAAATTCTAGTTTATATACAACGTAAATATCACAAAGTCTTATTCAAATGTAGTAGTAATAATAACAATACTTAGTGCATAAATATATTGAGGATATTAGAATCTCTCAATTATGTATTTCTTAAGCATATAACATATAAATCTAAGCGGTTTGTCCTCTTGTATAATGAATTACTCAACAAGGCTTATTGCAAATGCACCGACGACGAAAACCTTCACATTCTCCATCTGTGAAACCCTCTGACTCGCACACGGTCCGACAATTAGTGTTACTCACGCAAATACCTCTGAACTTAGTGCTTGGACTTTCACAATGTTTACCCTCCACTTTCATAGGGTTCATCTCTATTTTATTATAAAATCATACGAAAAAATCAGACAAAATATAAATATGTATGTAAGTATGTACATACGTAGATATTGCCTTCATATTAAATGAAAACCTATGATATGTTATTCTAAAGAAAAGGATGTTAAATATGAATAATAAATATATACTCAACTCTTACGTTGAATATATTTAATACTAATGTTTTATCAATAACTTAAATGTATAACAAATTGTGTAACTAATTCAAAAGGGTTGAGAGAAAAAACCTGTTGTTAGAAGAACCAATAGAAGAAGGAAAGCAATTGAAATTGATGGAGTGGACCTTGCCATTTTGAATATTGTTTTATAAAGTGATCGATTGACAGAAAAAGAGAAAGGTTTTATTCGATGTGATGAAACCAAAGCAATATGAAGCTTTTATATATAGATTAGTATTAGAAGCAAATGACGAGAAAAGTGGACAAAAATCACAAGTGTTGTATTTCAAAGTAATCTCAAATTACATCCATTTAAATCATAACTACAATATGTTATTTTTAACTCAAATTTTTACTTTTTCTAAATTTATAAATAAGATAAAATATATTTTCAGGATAAAAATGGCCATGCAAAACCATCAAATCACTACAAGAAAATATACCTTTAATGACACACGATAATTTATGACTTGCAAAAAATGTGTGTCATAAAAAATGTCATGTTTTTTAAAATCTGAACGATTTATGACTTACAATAATGTGTGTCATATTTAATAGTCATAATCTAAAAAATTTAGCAAAAACACATAGTACACTTTTAATTGTGTGTCATCTGTAAAAGTCGTCTTTTAATTTTTTCCCCCATTATTTTCATCACGCATGCTTTCCCGCTTTTAGTCCTCCTCGATCATCAGTTCACACTAAACCTATGTTTCCTTTTTTTTCTCTTTGCATCAGTTCACGCACGCATGCTTCCCCTTTTTCTCTTTGTATTCATGTTACCAAGAAACACGATATTGAGAGATTAGATGGAGAATGCTTCTTCCCCAAACCCTAACCCTCCAAAATCCAAATGAAAGCACCCAAAATCATCTAAGGAGAACGCTCCGCCTCCAAATCCAAACTCACAACTCTCCCCTGCCGCAACAGCTAAGATCAAGTGTCCCTTGCCACCTCGTCTGCCGTCCTCCAACCCTCTCAAACGCAAGCTTCTCACAGAAAACCTCCATGAAAACCCCATCTATGGAGCTTCCGATTCTGGTGTGAAGGTATTTCATTTTTTTAACCCAAAAAAAAGCAGGTCTCTCTGTTCTCTATTCTCCGTTGCTTTAACTATCTCAATTATTTACCACATTTTTTGTTACATCGTTTATTGGGTGAATTGTAGACTTGGAAGCAAAAGCTGGTACAAATGCGAGCTATGATCGAGACTCAGTTGTCGGATAAAGTGACTCATGTTTTTGCTATAAGTTCAGATGCTCTTTTGCACCGCGTCAATGAAGACCAATTGGCTCGCTTCAAAGGGGTCAGTGCTCTTTCTCGTCTTTTTAATTTGATGGTATTTCAACGGAATACTGGAAATTCTTTGGTGTCCTGACTTTGCTTGGGGAAAACCGCAACATTTCAATTTGGTAAATTGATAAAGAAATCGTAATTATGACTTCAATGATTATTTTTAAATTCATGATTTTTTAGGGTTGTGTTTGGGAACTTAGATTTCAAGAATGAACGGTAGTGTATGTTAAATGAAACACAAGTGACATTCATGATTATAAATTTAGGTTAGCAGTGAATTTGACATATTTATAGATATTTGTAAATTTGAAATTCATATGTTTATACCTTCTACATATACAACCATATTGAACCTTAACTAATTTATACAGAATGCGTGTAGTTTGTTCCCATAATTTATATAACAAAGGAAATCCAAATCCAAAATTTGAAATATATATTCTAAACAGAGCTTGGCGGTGGATTTGAAATACTTGTAGGTATTTTTGAATTTGGAATTCATCTTGTTATACCCTTTAAAATATATGGGTATATTGAACTTTAGATGATTTGTATTTAGTGTGTTCGTTTCATTCTCACAATTTATATAGGAAGCTAAGTCCAGATTCATTATATCAAATTCATCTTCCAGACATTGCAGAATAATTATTTGTACAATTCATTTATAGTCACACCTGTTTTCAATATTTGTATTCAAATTGTACCAGTAATTGGGAATCCATTTTGATGTGTTGTGCGTATGTTGGAATTTATTTCTGAAGTGCTTGCTTGAAGTATAAGTTGTTTTGCAATAAATACTTATTGCAGCATGTCCTGTTGTGTCGGTGGTTGGAGGACAGCTTGGCAGCTGGTGAAAAGGTTTCTGAGGATTTATATACCCTGAAAGTGGATCCGACAAGACTGGATGTACCTGACAATAGTCAAAAACCTAAACTAGCCAACAGAAATTCTTGCGAATATGATGAACAGTTAAATTGCAAAAGGATCAAATCCTCACCTGAGGAGAAAAAGCAAACTAAAGAAGAAAGGAAATGAGATATAGAAACTAACTCTGCATCCGCAACATCAGATACTGAGCCTCACTCTCCCAGTTCTGTACCTAGCAGTCCTGAAAACCTCGGTACTAAAGATAAGGATGTGAGTTCCCTGTTCCATTGTTGGTTCTGATGAAAGTTGAAACTTGTCTATTTTGTCCACTCTTTTTGTTTTCATAATGCAAATAATAGCCTTAAAAATAAGCGTCTTAACAGTAAGGTGTATGCTTTTAAGTTTCAAGCTTTTGTTGTGCTATTGCTTGTTTAATTATACTATGTTCGGTGATTAGGTTGGCACACCTACACCTTTGCAACACAGTCCACCAGATTTTAACAAAGACATCACAGAGATATTTGGGAAACTTGTGAACATATATAGAGGTGAGACTTGGTTGTGCTTCAGATATGTGCCATTACTGCTAGTTACACATATTGCTTTCTGAGGATCTAACATGATATGGTTAATTTCTTTCAAAAGAATTGGGTGATGACCGCATATCATTTAGCTACTACAAGCAAATGCAAGATCATGTAAGTGAACATGTTCTGATTTGAACTTTTGCTTGTAGCATTTGCTGCTTAGTTTGGTTAACTTGTTTTAATTTTTCCATTTAAGCTTTTCTGAGAGGACAGTGATGTGGGACAGAGGTAGTAATATAAATTACCGAAAAATGTACCTTATAAGTGATTTGCAAAGATGTATAGACCTTTTAGTCTCTCTTTTTTTAACAAAAACCTTTTAGTCCCCTAAAATTTATCCCAGACTGTTGGAATATTCATGCAGATTCAGGAGATAGTGACTACTGGAAAGTTATCCAAATTGGGGCATTTTGAAACTGATGAGAAGGTAAGATAAAAGGTTCCTTTTCAATTTAATTTAGACTACTCTTTTCTTTTTATTTCCTTGGGCTTACTTTTACAAATATAAATTTTCTTTACAATGATTGGCCCATATTTATATTTGGTAGTAAATTTTATGGAGAGGAAATGCTTGCCAGTACTTTTCTACTTTACAACATTTGCTTTTCAATCTTTTGCAGGTAAGAACAATAAGTTTATTTGGCGAAGTTTGGGGAGTTGGCCCAGCTACAGCCCTAAAATTATACGAGAAAGGACACCGCACATTAAATGACTTGAAGAACGAAGATTCTTTAACAAATTCTCAAGTGATAGGGTTGAAATATTTTGATGATATTAAGACAAGAATCCCTCGGCATGAGGTTAGACTACTATGTACCTGCCAATGATTTTTATGATTGACAATTTTCAGATATATCCCTATCTTTGCGGAATCATTTTTGTTTTCTGAGTGAACAGACTCAACACATAGAATCTCTTTTACAGAAAGTTACAGATGGTATTGTACCTGGGGTGAACACTCAAATTTTCGACTAAACTAAGATTTCATAATACTTTAAAATTTGAATTTTTTTGAAGCCTTATTCTACTGCTAGAAGTTTTATGATGGTGTTCCACTATGTTTTGTACATATAATGTGTATACAGATTAAACTGATATCCACCCTTTCTACTTTAGCTTTTCCTCGCTGAAAGGAAGGACTAGTATAAAAAAAAGTTGTGAAACTAATAATACACAAAATATGGGAGCTTTGACTACTATGTAAGAAAAAAGGTTATTTAGTCAGTTATTCATGTGTGCTATGATTAGGGATATAATTGAGTTGGGTCGAAATGATACATCCCAAGCTCAAAGTCGGCTTTATAAGAAATCTTGAGACTTTAAATTTGGATTGAGCTTGACTGAGCTTCATTTTTCATGCTTGAACCCTTCTTGTAATTCACTCGAGACACTCAAGCTCAACTTGCTGGACTCGATTATGTTTGATAATTTGTTAATATGTACATTAATCACTATATTTTATTCATTTACTAGTTTCTTTTAGAAATATTGACTATATTAAAAATGAAGGGTGGAGAGCCTTAAGTGTTAGTGATGTGATCCCAGCTATGCACCTTAAGTCATTTTCTATAATCTCCTTGAGACCGTTTGATCGAGGCAAGTTGTTTACATTTGAGAAGCTTCAAGAAGCTTATTCGAGCTTAATCTAGGAATTTCAAACCAAGTTTAGATTTTTGGAAGCCTTTTTTCAATCCAAAAGAAGAACCTCCACCATCATAGTCAAGGCTGGAACATGAAGAATGAACAACTAAGTTTAAGGGAAGATTTTATCTTTTACTTGCATGAATTTGCATGAGTGTTAATAAATTTGCATGACATTAAGTTGCATAAATAAATAATCATGCTACTTCTTTTAAGCATGAGTTCATTAAGAATGTATTCCATTTAAGCATGTATTTCATTTAGGGAAGTAGTTCATTTATGCATCTAATTATTTAATAAACTACTTCATTCATGCATTTAGTTCATTGAATAAAGTTAATTCATTGAATAATGTTATTTCATTAATCAAACCAACTCGTAATTATCCCATGCATATATACATATTATGATTGAATAAAATTTATCTGTGTGTTTAGGTGCAAGAGGGAAGCTGAACAGTCTCAACAGATACAAGAATATCAGTCAGAATGTATTCTAATTATGGATGCGATACAGACATTTTTGAGTCCAGAAACCAATTGGACATTATTCCTCTATCTCTTAGCTTTCCAACGCCTTTTGAATCACCTTAATCCGATAACGGGAGCTTGAGATATGATCGAATTACCAAAGAAATTGTAGGTTGAAATTTTCATTACGGGAATTTCATACATGAATTATTTGGATTAGTTTGGGCCAAGGAAGAGTCCTTTCATCTTCTAACAAGAGAAAAACAATTGATGGTCATCTTAATTTGTTTTGCAATCTACCAATAACTAACCGAAGAACGAACACAGAACAAGAATCCAGAAAACAAACCAGAAAATCAAGAACACCAAAATATTTACGTGGTTCGATCAATGTGCCCTACATCCATAGGAAGGAATCAATTTCACTAAAGCAAAACGAAACAAGATTAAAAGATTTAGAACCAGAAGTAAGAACTCTCTCTAAATCTCTTAATACAATATGATCTCTCCTTGAACCCTCTCAACTCACTTTACATCTTTATTTATAACTAAAGACCCCCTCCAAGTTGATCAGTTCAGCAACCAACTGTCAAAGTCAATGACAGTTATAACTGAGTTATTTTTGGCTTCCAATTGTCGCAACCACCTTCTGATTTATAACATTGCCTTAGTCCAGTAAATTGTGAGTCATTTCAACAATTCTCCACCTTGACTCTCAATTACAAACCTCCAAAAAAATGATTCCCTCATCTCAGCCCCAAAGGGCTTTCACTTCTCAGTTGAGTTCACTAAGTCCTGACAGTGTCTGAACTTAGCTACTGGCAGTGCCTTTGTGAGCATGTCAGCTGGATTTTCTTCAGTGGGTATCTTCTTCACTATTATCGAACCCTTAGCAACAACATCCCTCACAAAATGGAGTTTCACGTCTATATGTTTAGATATCTCGTGAAAGACCTGGTTATTTGTCAAGTGGATTGTGCTTTGATTATCACAAAACACGGTTACAACCTTTTGATGTATACCAAGTTCTTCAACCATGCCCTTTAGCCATATAGCCTCCTTAATTGCTTCTGTCACAGAAATGTATTCAGCCTCAGTTGTTGAAAGAACTACAACATATTGGAGATTGGATTTCCAGCATAGCCAACGACTTTCTCCCTTTTATTTTCTTGTTTCTTAAACAACAGTCCTAACTCAATAGAACCCCTTAAGTATCTCAGGGTCCACTTCAAAGCTTCTCAGTGAGCTTGTCCAGGATTTGCCATGAATCTGCTTATGACACTGACAGCGTAAGCCAAGTCTGGTCTGCAGCAAACCATTCTATACATAATGCTACCAACCCCACTAGCATAAGGGACACTCTCCATGTATTTTTTCTCATCTTCACTCTCAGGTGCTTGAGAGTTTGACAATCTGAAATGTTGACCAATTGGTGTTGTAACCTGCTTGGCCTTATTCATATTGAACCTTATTAATACTTTCTGAATATATGACTTCTGGGACAAGAACAGTCTGTTTTTCTTTGTCTCTTTTGATTTCTATCCCTAAGATCTTCGTAGCAGGCCCCAAATCCTTCATATCAAATTTTGAGTTGAACATATCTTTAATTTCTTGGACTTCCTCCTTGCTCTTGCTAGCTTCTAACATATCATCCACATATAGGAGTAGATAAGTACTTATTTCACTATCTTGCTTCTTCATGTATACACAGCTGTCATAACTGCTTCTAGCAAAACCAATCCTTAACATAAATTCATCAAATCTTTTATATTATTGTCTTGGGCTTTGTTTAAGTCCATACAATGATTTCTTTAGTAAGCAGACTTTGTCCTTGGTTTCAAGAGTGCAATACCCATCTGGCTGGTCCATATACATAGTTTCTTCCAACTCTCAATGTAAGAAGGCAGTTTTAACATCTAATTGCTCCAGTTCCAAGTCATATTGAGCAACTAGTGCTAAAATCAACCTGATTGAGCAATGTTTTACAACCGGTGAAAAAATTTCGCTAAAGTCAATTTCTTCGACCTGTGTAAATCCCTTTGCAACAAGCATGTCTTTATACCTGGCCTTTTCAACACTTGGTATGCCCTCCTTCTTTTTGAATATCCATTTGCAACCTACTACTCGTTGGTTCTTTGGTCTGTCCACAAGCTCCCAGGTTTTATTTTTCATCAGAGAAGCTATTTCCTCATCCATTGCTTTAGTCCACTTATGTCTATCCTTACTTTTCAGTGCTTCTTTGAAGTTGTTTGGTTCAGCCTCTTCAATCTCTTCTGCAACATTCAATGCGTAAGAGATCAGGTTTGCATGGATATATATGTTTGGTGGTCTGATGGTTCTTCTTTGTCTATCTCTCACCAGATTATAGTCCTCCAATCTGGTTTCCAGTTCAGCTTCTTGTTGGTTTTCTCCATCTTGATCATGTACTCCAGTCCTTTGATCAGCCATTGTTTGCTGTTGATGCAGCTCCACCTCAATTGGAATGCCCTCCTTAGTAACATTGTTCTTAGTAACATAATTTTGCAGGTTCACCATTTTGGACTCATCAAATACCACATCTCTACTAACGATACATTTCTGTTGGCCAGGCTCCATACACCACAATTTATAACCCTTGGTTCCTTGTGGATAGCCAATAAAAATACACCTCAACGCTCTTGCCTCTAATTTATCTTGTTTGATGTGAGCATATGTTAAACATCCAAAGACTTTGAGGTTGTTGTAGTTAACTGGTTTCCCATACCACATTTCCAAAGGGGTCTTCATTCCAATAGCTGTCGATGGGCATCTGTTAATAAGATAACAAGCTGTTGACACATCTTCACCCCAAAAACTTTTGGATAAACCAACATTCAGTGGCATGCATCTCACTCTCTCTAGGAGAGTTCTATTCATCCTCTCGGCTAATCCATTCTGCTGAGGAGTATTTTGAACTATCTTATTCTTTGTAATGCCATTTTTTCTGTACAACTCATTAAACTGCTCCGAAAAATATTCCAGGCCATTGTCAGTTCTCAAATGCTTCAATTTTTTTCCATCTTGTTTTCAGTGAGAGTTAACCAGTCCTTGAACCGTTCAAAAGCTTCATCTTTTGTTTTTAGAATGAAAACCCATACTCTTCTAGTGTAATCATCTATGATAGACATAAAATACCTCCCACCTCCATGTGTTTGTGTTCTAGCAGGACCTCATAGATCACTGTGTACATAGTCTAATGGTTTCTTTGTTGTATGAGTTTCAGTGGAGAACTTTACTCTAGATGCCCTCCCCAATACACATTGTTCACAAAATTCCAATTTATTAAGTTTGTCATCACCTAACAGGTTCTGTTTAGATAGTTCTTGTAGGCCCCTCTCGCTTACATGTCCCAATCTCATGTGCCATAGTCTAGCTTTGTCAGTTTCAGATTGAATTACATTTGACAAGTTACCAATCACAGTTCTTCCAATTATTGAATATAGACCATTACTTCTAACTCCTTTCATCGCAATTAAAGAGCCTTTAGTTACTCGTATACAACCATTTTCTGCCTTAAAAGAATAGCCACTTGATTATAACATTCCTAAGGAAATCAAATTCCTTTTAAGTTATGGTATGTACCTGACATGTTGCAGTATTCTTTCAGCTCCATCAAACATCCTTATCCTGATTGTCCCACTACCAACCACCTTGTATACTTTATTGTCTCCAAGCAGTACAGTTCCACCATTTACCAGTTGGAGTGTCTCAAACCAATCTTTATGAGGACACATATGGAAGGAGCAACCTGAGTCAAGAATCCCTTGTTTGCTTGGTTCTGATTCAGTAATTGCCAAAGCTTCAGCCGAATCATAGCCATCAGAGACTACACTTACTTCTCCTGAATCTTTTGGCTTTTCTTGATATTTTTTCTTTCTGTCAGGACAATTCCTTTTGAAGTGACCTTCTTTATGGCAGTGGTAACACTTGAACGGTCCCTTTGATGACTGATTTCCATTTTTATTTCCTTTTCTCGATCTTGATCTGTTCTGATTGTTCCTCAAGTCTCTTCTATCTGATCTTCCTCTATCAGTAAGACTATCTCCACTGTTCTCCTCATTCATATCATGTTTTTTTTTTAAGCTCTTTGGCTCTAATCAGTGATTGAACCTCATCTAGTGAAATTGTCTGCAATCTTCCATAAAGCATTGCATCTTTGAAATGCTCATAACTCTTGGGTATAGAGTTTAACAACAGTAAAGCCTTATCCTCTTCCTCCATCTTGACATTAATGTTTTCAAGATCATCTAGGATCTTAGTAAACTCATCAATCTGCTCTGAAATTGATTTCTCTTCATACATCTTGAAGGAGTACAGGCGTTGTTTTAAAAAGAGTCTGTTGGCTAGAGATTTAGTCATATAGAGCAATTCAAGTTTAGCCCAGAGTGCCTGAGCTGTTGTCTCTCTTGACACTTCCCTCATAGCTTTATCACATAGGCTTAGAATTATCGCACTGTGAGCTTTTTCCAAGATACTGTTTCTTTCTTTTTCGGGCATCTCAGTAAGCAACGCTGTTGGTCCTTGCAGTGCTTCCACAATTCCCTGTTGTACTAGAAGCGCTCTCATCTTCACTCTCCATAGGCCAAAGTCATTCTTTCCGGTGAATTTCTCGATATCAAACTTGGCAGATCCCATCGTCGTTGATTTGTTCCCACAGACGGCGCCACTTGTTGTGCAATCTACCAATAACTAACTGAAGAACGAACACAAAACAAGAATCCAGAAAATAAACCAAAAAATCAAGAACACCAAAATATTTATGTGGTTCGATCAGTGTGACCTACATCCACAGGAAGGAATCAATTTCACTAAAGCAAAACGAAACAAGATTACAAGATTTAGAACCAGAAGTAAAAACTCTCTCTAAATCTCTCAATACAATCTGATCTCTCCTTGAACCCTCTCAACTCACTTACATCTTTATTTATAACTAAAGACCCCCTCCAAGTTGATCGATTCAGCAACCAACTGTCAAAGTCAATGAAAGTTATAACTGAGTTAGTTTTGGCTTCCAACTGTCGCAACCACCTTCTGATTTATACCATTGCCTTAGTCCAGTAAATTGTGAGTCATTTCAATATAATTCACCAATTCAATGCATTCAAGGTTGATGTTTTCACCCATTGAAGGCCATTTATGTTCAAGCAAGAGGACATGCAAATAACCATCATTCAAAATTTAATATTCAAGGCCTTTATCATCTTTTGAAGGTTGGTCATATTCTTCAAGGGAACAAGCAATGAAGGCTGATACTATTTCATTTAACCACCAAATTAAATGATAAAACAAGCAAGGAATTTGAAGAGACAAGTTGAATTGGACATGTAGGATGTCCACATTCATCATATGACTTCATTTAACCTCTTTTCTTCCATTTGCAAGCAAAGCAAGGCAGCCCAAGAGTCTTCTACCCCTTGGACGAAATTAAGGCCAAATTTTGCTTCAAATTGTCTAGATTCATCCCCAAAATGATATAGAATATTAATCTAACTTTGAAGATAAGAAGAAAAAGCATTCAAGTGCATTTTATTGCTAAATTGATGAGAATGTTGTCATCTTTTGAGTCTTTTCATATGTTGCTTGGAAATACTATAAATAGGCACCTTTGAGATCATTTGTAAACACACAATTTGATTTATGAAAATACTTTGAAAGATTGCTTTCATTTTAGTTCTTGGATTAGAACTCTATCAGTTTCTTGTCGGTCTTGAAGCCTTCATCCATTTCATCTTGTTATAATGTTGGTTCCTAGCTCTATATAGCTAGTGGGTCATGTTCCACCCTCTATAACTTCGATTCCATCTTTATTATATTGTTGGTTCCTAACTCATATATAGTCAGAGGGTCACAATCCATCATTTAAATTATTATCATTCTCCACGCCAACCATAAACATCCTTAACCATTTTTGTTACATCCATTTAACCACTATCACCACCACACTTCTTTCATTTACAATCCACTTCAGCTTCATTCTATCATTTCCATTACTTTCATACACATATTTATATATACATATTTCCCTTCTTATAACGTTGTTTGTGCATTTTCAGTCTTCAATCAAAGCACTGTGAAGTTCTTACTATAATCACAATCGGTCAACATCGTATATGACTCGGGACACATAATCGGAATCATATCAATTAGTTAATTAAAGTACTCAATCTTGATTCACTCAAGTAGCTCAAGCTTGAGTTTGATAGTAATCGAGTCATTTAGACGAGGAGCTTGACTGTGTACACCCCTATTTGTAATGGTGCAGTTGGCTATAAATTTATTTTTTTAATACTCTTAAGGTACACTTCAGCTCCGTGTTTGCTTATGTACAGGTACTGGCTTCTTCATTTTCTTTGATTTCATGTGTGAAATACTTTTTTATTGATTAATATTGTTTTTCAATTTATGGGTCCGAATAAAATGGTTTCATTATACTGGCAGCGGAAAGACTTATACTATTTGGGGTCTAACAAATGTCTTTTTTGAAGAAAATTTATCAAGCGATCAGCAAGGCTTAACTCCTCGTGTGTTTCAACATTTATTTGATCATATAAATGAGGGGAAAGTTTTGAATTTATGCTCATAAATGAATTTGTTGATTTTTTGAATTTTAAGAATGTACCATTTTCAATTGTTTGTGTTCTGACCTTCTTTATTCTACAAGAGCAAATTAAGCATGCTGATAAACATCTCAAGTATCAAATCTGCTATTCTCTTCTTGACTTAGAGTTAATTGAATTATTTTGATTCTTAGTTTTGACATAATTGGACTGCTTAGCGTTGTACTATTCTTGTTCATTATCAATTCATTTTCAATTTTCTTTTGCAGATATACAATGAAAAAATAACAGATTTAATGGATCCAAATCAAAGAAACCTGCAGGTATAATGGATTATTATTTAACTTTTCAGTTTTCATTTTTCATTTTTTACTGGATGGAAAAATTGGGTTTTCTTATACTGTTCTATCATTTTCATCCAGATAAGAGAAGATGTAAAATCTGGCGTCTATGTTGAGAATTTGACAGAAGAGTATGTGCATTCAATGAAGGGATTGACTAAGCTACTGCTAAAGGTTTTTCTTCTTTTTCTTTCTTTTCCTTTTGGCCGATGCTTTGATTGCTAATTTCTTAATAATCTTTCCTGAAGAAGATACTCAGTTTTTATGTTTAGAATGCTAATGTTTTTCTTTTTCTTGAGAGACATGGATTGGACCATTTATTCCAGTAATAAGTTGATGAATGAATGATGTAGGGATGTAGGGATTATCAAGTAGAAGGACATGTGCGACTAGTATCAATGTTGAAAGTTCTCGTTCCCATAGTGTTTTAATTTGTGTTGTTGAATCTCGATGCAAGGCAATAATGCTTCGAATTCCAAGTGTTCTATTTTTTGTGTTTATAGTATTTAGGCTTGAGTCGATATACTTTCTCCAATTACAAATTGGTGGAATCAAATCACTAATTTCTTAGCTATGCAAAAAGGAATTTTCTTATATACCATGTCATTATTTATTTGCTAATTTCTTAGATACCCTCTCAATCATGCTTGAGGGATTCAGAAGTACTCTTTATTGTTACAGAGTGTAGCCAATGGTGTAAGTTGCTTTAAAACAAGCCGGATAAATTTCGTTGATCTAGCTGGCTCAGAAAGCGCTTAAAAGAGGCATGCAATATTAATCGTTCACTCTCGCAACTAGGGTATGCTTTTTTATTTTTTCCTTTCCTGTCATCCTTAATCTAGACGCTCTAGTTGTTATTTAATTGTACAAAAAGATAGATATTTTTCCAATTTTGTCATAGTTTGATGCATAAACTATTCAGAATCTTTAAGCTTTCAAATAGTTAGCAAACTATAGTTCATGAAAGAGATAGTCGAGAACGGACTTGAAGTGTTGGTCAATAAGAATGTAAGCAAACTTTTCTGATACACATCTATCATATCATACATACACATTAGTCATACAACTATCATACGGACTTGAAGTAGGATGCTATTCTAAACAAATTAATGCAAGTACTTGTTAGCAAGACTGAAAACTGTGAATTTGTGTCGTGATAATGTATATAATTTATATGGGAAGTTTTACTAATTAAATGTGTAAAATTTATTTTTACATATGCTTCAAAGAATGCATATGTAAAATTGGTCATTTTAGTACTCTTTGATAGTTATATACTTCACTTTAAATAAGTATAAATTATATACTTATTTCATATTTTTTACTTTGGTTGGCGATGGGAATGAAGAATAGACAGATGATGACATTGATGATATTCACAAAGAATGGGTATATTAAGTGGCAAACATTATTATGCCATGATATTTTGTATCGACATATGATTACAATATTTTTGATAACTTAATGTTAATATATTGTATGCAAATGGATTGCTTATATATAATATGATATCTATATATATATATATATAGTATTATGAGGCATTAAATGTGATTTAGTTTGATTATTTGTCAATCTACAATATATATATATATATATATATATATATATATATATATATATATATATATATATATATATATATATATATATATATATATATATATACGAAATACAATCACGACACACGCATGTGTGTCATCTTTTTTAATGACGTGTGCTTCAATGACACGCCATGTAAGTCATACATGCGTGTCACAGATTTATGACACAAATGTGTGTCATCTTCATTTATGACGGGGGCTTCAATGACACGCAATGTAAGTCATACATGAATGTCATAAATTTATGACACACAAATCTGTGTCATCTTCATTTATGACAGGGGCTTCAATTACGCTCAATGTGCGTCATAAATGTGTGTCATAAATGTGCGTCATAAATGTGTGTCATAAATGTGCGTCATAGATTTATGACACACAATTGCGTGTCATTTGAGATTTATGATAGTGGCTTTAATGACGCGTATTTGTGTGTCATCTGCACCCATAGATGACGCGCAATGAGCGTCATTAAAGGGGTTTTTTCTAGTAGTGAATGTAGACATGACTCCAAGATCACGCATGCAATTGTCCATGTGCTATAGTGGAAACATGTAAAATGGGAAGTGAAGATTTAGCCCGGACAACCCTTCATTTTGGGCCCTTAAATTCAACATACATTAGTTGAACATTAACATGTCATTAAATTTCTCATTCGTCAACAATTCTAAAAAATGAACTCATTAAGGATTTGAAGAAAAAACCTAAGACCTAAGTTGTGTGCCTCATTAAAAACATCCCTATACCTCATTTGAGGAAAATATTACAACACAACTAGATAGATACATCTAGAGCGTTGATTTTACGGACAATCACCTACAAAAGTGACTGGACAATACAATTAAAATTTTAGCATATCGCAAGTACAAACCCAACTTACACTTACGAAAATCCCTTACCATATTTATGCTTTAAAAAGCTCACGCCTTCCCAACCCTTCTTTGACTACAAAATTTCCCAATCCATTTTTGCTTCTAGCTGCATAAAAATTTCACTCATTCAATTAACCAATCAAACCATATATTTCGTTAAAAATAATCCACCAACGCCATGGACTCGCCAAAGATATTGAAATCCAATTTAATACCATTTGTGAATCGACCTCCACTATAAGGATCTTCTTTCCAATCCATTGAGCTTCTTGGAAGATTTTTAGCGCTAATCTAATAGCAGTGGAAAATAATTTCCAGAAATCATGTTTTGGTGTCTGGAAGATATTGTGAATCATTTTCCATTGTTTGACAGATTTTTTAAAACAATTTTTGAAAACTATTTATTGAATAAATTATCAATACTTATTTACCATGATAGAAAGTTAATTTCCAACTATATTTTATCGACATTTACTTATACTAATGTAAATTAGTTCAATAAAAATTTATATAAAATATTATAAATAAATGTACAAGATCTAGTACATATATTTTATTTGTACTTTTAAGAATTATACCATTAAAACAACCAATTATACATAATCATATGTTGATATAGAATTGTACAAAATTAATGAAACTGTACTATTAGATTTATCACCTAAACTAAGCACTACAAATTGTTGCTGACCCCCAAATAGTCTCTGATTTCTTTCTATCCCAATCTTATGTATACAAGTTGATCAAGTTAAACATAAAATGATTGAAATGAGGTCTTCCCCCTTTAACTTAGTACTTGTCCAACACAATTCTTGATTCCGAGCACACAACTGCAACATTTTTTGCCATATAGCTCTTGTGAAAGCACATTTAAAGTGGAGGGTAGGGTGGGTGTGGCGGTGTCCTTTGATCACCCTAAGGTAGGCTCAGGTGTGTCTTTCACAGCCTAGTATCTCTAATCAGGTTAGGCCCTTGCTTTCCTTGATTGGTTGGTAGATTCATGTTTCAGGTATTGCTAAGGCAGGGCGGGGTGGGTGTGGCTGTCATTCGATCACCCTGTGGAACCTTGAGGGCATTATTCTATGGTCCCTCCCCGGTTAATTGTTCGTCTAGATCTAAAATTTATGCAATTGAAGTGGCTTTAGATGTGTTGCTGGAAGCAAAGCTCCAAGGTATAACCCCAATGGTATTGGAATCGTGCTCCCGAATCGTTTTGTATTGTTTTTCTAATCCTCAGTCCTGTCCTATTCGATTTTGGGCTTTATTGAGCTAAATTGACTTAAAGGCGAAGTAGTGTGAAGTGATGTTCAAATTTTCTTCCTTGTTTTTCTCCTCGGTGGCCGACTACTTGGCTTTCTTTGGTTTGGGGAGAACCGAACTGTTCAAAGCCTGGTGGTAGTTCCCTATATGGTTTGTGATTTGTGGAAGTGGTCTGGGTTGTGGGGAGTTCTCGATTTTAAGCCTTGATCAGCTACTGGTGGTGTGGTGCTTTGGGCTGCTTTAAGTTGTATTTAGTTTTCGTTTCTGGTTTCTGTTGTGGTTTTGTCAGACTAGAGTCTTTTGCAGTGGTTTTGTTTTCTTGGTTTTATGTATAATCTTTTCCCTATCTAAGTTTATTTCCTAATAAATTTATTTTACCGATAAAAAAAAAAGAAAGCACATTTAAAGTAGAGATGATTTTTCATTTTCTGTTGTGAGAGAAATAACAAATCTATTTTTAGAAATTATTTAATATTTGAGTAGTCAATCTATGATTTTTTTATTGTGAGTAGTCATTCCTAGGGATGTAAAATCAGTTAATCGTTTAAGTTTCAGCCAGGTCCTGTCAGGTCAGATCAAATCAAATGTGTGTCAGGCCAATTTGATAGTTTGACTCGGATCAGGTCAAATTCATGTCAAATCAATTCAGACCATTTTCAGATTGATTTTACCATCAGATTCAGTTCAGGTTCGGATTGGGTTAATTTCAGTTCGGATTTATGTCAATTTAGGTCAAAACGGTTCAGGTCAAAATTAGCTAAATTCCAGGTTAATTCAGGTTCGGATGGAATTCGGGTTGGATCTCGTTCAGATCGAGTCACATCATTGACAGACAAAATTTAGGTCGGATATTACCGGATACGAATTGACTTTAGGTCGGTTCATTTTCGGGTTAATTATTTTTCATCTTTCATGAACGACGAATTGTAATTTTTAATTATATATGATTTGGAGTAAATTACAAAAAATATAAATAATTGTGAGTCAATTTCAATAAAAATATAATTTTAAGGACTAAATTAAATAACACGAATGTATGAGGCATCAAATCGAAATATAAATAAGTTTGAGGCAATTTCATATACAGATATAATTTTAATGACTAGATTGAAGTAAATTACAAAAATATAGATAAGTATGGGTCGATTTCATATACACATATAATTTTAAGGACTAAATTTAACAAATATGAAATTACAAATTAAAATAAATTACACAACATGTAGGGACCAAATAAAAATAATTGTAAAATATGAAACTAAAATTAATATAAAAATGGACTGAATTGCATTTATTTTAAAAGTTGAGGAAAAAATAAATCAATTTTAATATATATATATATAATGTTATGCATACATTATAAGTATATACTTATATAAATATATATATATATATATATATATATATATATATATATATATATATATATATATATATATATATAACTATACATTTTACTTATAATTATATAATATAAGTATTTATATACTTATACATATGTATACTTATACCTATTTATATAATTACACACACATACACACATATCTAAAAATATCTATATATAGGTATGTATATAAATATATAAAAATATATATAAGTATAAAGTATAAAATATAAGTATATGTATATATAAGTATATATGTCTGATGTATATAAGTATATACATAAGTATATATATATATATATATATATCATTAAACATAAGTGACTAAAATAAAAGATTCTAAAATTAATATTCACATTTAATAATTGTGCACATTAAAGAAGGGAAAATAAAAGTAATTAAAATGTATACATTACTAACTTGCATTGAATTGAAAATTTCAAGAAAAATTTATAATTAGACCATGACTAAAATGAATGAAATTAAAAACCAAATTACAAAATACAAAACCACTTATTGTTAGAGGATCACATTTCTAATTAATTCAAAAAATACATTGGGAATTAAAAAAATGCGCCAACATTTGTCAAAAATAAAATAAAATAAAATTTCCCTCTACCCTCTTCTAAATTCCTAAAAAAAAATCAAATTTCCCCTCTTCCCTCTTCTAAATTCTCAAAAAATAAATTTTTCCCTTCTAAATTTTTTACAAAAAAAATTCAATTTGTCAAATTTTGGCAATTCCTTCTTCTAAATTTCTAACAATCAATTTTTCCCTAAAAAATAATGTTTCTTTTAAAAAAATTCTCCCACCACTCATGTGAATATATATATATATAAAAGTTTATTGTTTATTTTTAAATTGATGATTAGATTTTAAAATTTAAAATTTTCAATATCAAGTAAATTATTTTTTATATATTTTTTTAAAATTTTAAGTTAAATTATATTTAAATTATTAATTAATTAATACATATAAATAAATTCATCTTATAAACATTTAAATTTATTTTATATAATCTAATAAAATCATGTTCAATAAATAAATTATTTAATGAAATTAATTTACTGGTTATAATTAAGATTTATAATATAAGGACTATAACTAATATAGAAAGTAAATTTATTAATTTAATTATCATAATTAACAATTTATATTAACTTTTAAAGAGTAATCATATTAATTATCATAGTTTATTTAATTGTCAAAAAAATTATTATAACTAATAATTTGTTTTAACTTTTAAAAAGAAATCATATTAATTATCATGGTTTATTATAAATTCAAAATCTCACAACTTTATCAATTGTAACTTATAAGTTAAGTAAATATCAGTTCAATTTAATAATAGGTCAGATCATTGAAGGTGACCATCTTTGGCAGCCCCATCAACATTAAAAATTTTAATTTGCCCTACCATTGTAGGTGACCATCTTGAAATCAGACTGTTCGAATTCCCCTAGCAATCAGTCGCCACAGTCGAAGGGTTCTCACACTCATTTTTATCATTCCAAAAAATCAACCCTTTTATGAATTGCTAAGCAATTATAGTACTTGTTCCCATTAAGTACACTCTGTATGCTAATGTTCAATGATTAGATCCTCAAGAAATTCGATTAGATTCAATCACTTCAATAAAAAAAAAAACTACCTTTTGTTGGCTTCCAAGTTGGATAACCACCATTTTTACTCTGTAAATACAGAAGTGAATTGGACAACATAAAAAAATATGCTCATTTTTCGTTTTCTTACCAACCATTTCTGGTGCCATTATTGCAAAAAATAGGCAACACTTTAAATCTTTTGTCGTACAATCAGAGACATGCCATCCATGTCTCGATCGGAGAATGTCCATGAATCTTTAGAAATATGTCTAAACATTCTTTTAAAGTTCTTTTAAACATCCTTTTTAGCAGTAGCTCAATAGGTTTTATATAATGTTATGCAAAATAAATCACAAAAAAAAAAACATAGCTCAATGGATTTGCTTGTGTCTCCTCCTTTAGGCGCCTAGACAATGGATTAAATCCATCCCCTCCCATTTCTTTTAGAGTTATTTTTCCTTTAACCATATGGTTTAGGGTTTAAGTTTTCTTTTATCTCTCTCGTTTCTTTTAGAGTTATTTTTCCTTTAACCAAATGGACGAAAAGAATGTTATAAAATTATAAAAAAAATCTCCAATCAAATGATGACATGTGTCCTTATATGATTGGAGGATTAAATTTATTGAATTTAATTACATTAGGACTAAATTGTAGAATGTATAAATATTGATGGCCAAATGTGTAATTATACCAATTTTACTGACTGCCATGTCATCACTTCCATTAACAACTAGTGGCTTGATTGAATGCATTTAAATAATTAGGTGACCTGATTGACAAAAATTCAAAAATGGAGGCCAAAATGAAAAGGGAATATAGTTGGGTGGTCACTGATATAGTTTACCCATAATTTAAAAAAATAATTTTTTATATTTGATTAGAAAGGATAAAAATGGAATTCTTACTCCCAAGTAATTTGTTCATATATTAAAATTATTGAGTTAATTTTAACTTTTGCATAAATATGGGAGAACTCAATACAATCTTTCAATGACTTCCACTTGAGCATACATGTTATTTTCATCGTAATATTTTTGTTCAATTTTGGGTCAATTTTTTGTTGTATGTTTGTATCACATGCCTTTCTCTTCATCATCTTCCTTCTAAGTTGCATCATCACCTTTGTTATGTAGCACTTTTTCCTCCTTTTAGATTTAAGGAGGTTTTTTAATGAGACTCATAAGAGTTTAACCTTCTTATTTAATAAAAATTATTATCGAGCAAAAAAATATTTTTAAAACAATATTGATGCTCAATTTCAGTATAAATACAAATATGACATAATTAATATGTAAATTATTATTCAAATTTTGATAATTCCTTATAGTCACATTTACATGATTTTATTTCATCACAATTTTATTACTTGAAAATAATATAGTATTTTTTAACAATATATAGAAGAATTATAATCACTCATTTAAAAACTAATATCCAGTTTTTATGACTTTTTTTATTCACTCACCGCCTACCTTATTCATTCTCTCTACCTTTTGCATTAAACCACATCCTAATCCTTTAAAATTTAATTTCATCAATTTTCAATTTTTGACTTAATAAGATAGGTATTCTTCTAACGAAACACTAATCAAAAAATCTTTTTAATAATTTAATTTCATCAAATCACATCGAATTCATAAATAATTTTAGATGTTTCATAATGATTTCTAGATATTCAATTGAAAAGAATTATGAAATTCTAGTTTATATACAACGTAAATATCACAAAGTCTTATTCAAAAGTAATAGTAATAATAACAATACTTAGTGTAAAAATATATTGAGGATATTAGAATCTCTCAATTCAGTCATTTCTTAAGCATATACCATATAAATCTAAGCGGTTAGTCCTCTTGTATAATAATTACTCAACAAGGCTTATTGCAAATGCACCGACGACGAAAACCTTCACATTCTCCATCTGTGAAACCCTCTGACTCGCACACGGTCCGACAATTAGTATTACTCACGCAAATACCTCTGAACTTAGTGCTTGGACTTTCACAATGTTTACCCTCCACTTTCATAGGGGTCATCTCTATTTTATTACAAAATCATACGAAAAAATCAGACAAAATATAAGTATGTATGTAAGTATGTACATACGTAGATATTGCCTTCATATTAAATGAAAACCTATGATATGTATTCTAAAGAAAAGAATGTTAAATATGAATAATAAATATATACAACTCTTACGTTGAATACATTTAATACTAATATTTTATCAATAACTTAAATGTTAACAAATTGTGTAACTAATTCAAAAGGGGTGAGAGAGAAAAACCTATTGTTAGAAGAACCAATAGAAGAAGGAAAGCAATTGAAATTGATGGAGTGAGCCTTGCCATTTTGAATATTGTTTTATAAAGTGAACGATTGATAGAAAAGAGAGAGGTTTTATTTGATGTGATGAAACCAAAGCAACATGAGGCTTTTATATATAGATTAGTATTAGAAGAAAATGACGAGAAAAGTGGACAAAAATCACAAGTGTTATATTTCAAAGTAATCTCAAACTACATCCATTTAAATCATAACTATAATATGTTATTTTTAACTCAAATTTTCCCTTTTTCTAAATTTTATAAATAAGATAAAATATGTTTTCAGGATAAAAATGGACATGCAAAGCCATGGAATGTAGACATGACTCCAAGATCACGCATGCAATTGTCCATGTGCTATAGTGGAAACATGTAAAATGGGAAGTGAAGATTTAGCCCGGACAGCCCTTCATTTTGGGCCCTTAAATTCAACATACATTAGTTGAGCATTAACATGTCATTAAATTTCTCATTCGTCATCAATTGTCTGTGTATTAAGGGTCTGTTGTTTTATTAAAAATAAATTCTAGAAAATGAATTATTTTTTTTCGGTAAATTTATTTTATTAAGGATTTGAAGAAAAAACCTAAAACCTAAGTTGTTTGTCTCATTGAAAAAATCCCTATATCTAATTAAAGGAAAAGATTACAACACAACTAGGTAAAAGATACATCTAGAGCATTGATTTTACGGACTATCACCTATAAAAGTGGCTGGACAATACAATTAAAATTTCAGCATATCGCAAGTACAAACCCAACTTACGCTTACGTAAATCCCTTACCATTATGCTTTCAAAAGCTCACGCCTTCCCAACCCTTTGACTACAAAATTTGCCAATCCATTTTTGCTTCTAGGTGCATAAAAATTTCACTCATTCAATTAACCAATCAAACCATCTATTTCGTTAAAAATAATCCACCAACGCCATGGACTCACCAAAGATATTGAAATCCAATTTAATACCACCTGCGAATCGACCTCCACTATAAGGATCTTCTTTCCAATCCATTGAACTTCTTGGAAGATTTTTAGCGCTAATCTAATAGCAATGGAAAATAATTTCCATAAATCATGTTTTGGTGTCTGGATGATGTTGTGAATCATTTTCCATTGTTTGACAGTTTTTTTTCAAAATAATTTTTGAAAACTTTATTTATTGAATAAATTATCAATACTTATTTACCATAATAAAAGTTAATTTTCCATTTTTATTTTATCAACATTTACTTATACTAATGTAAATTAGTTCAATAAAGATTTATATAAAATATTATAGGAAATTATCACATTATTTCAATAACTTTTCAAAGTTCATTATTGCACTATTTCAACAACTTTTCAGAGATCATTTAATGCACCATTATTGCAACTTTTCAAAAATTGGTGCAACAGTGGTGAAAAATCAATTCATATCATTAAAACGTGCATTTCTCATAAGTCAAATAATGCACCCTTTCAGACACTTTTTAGTGATATATCAACTCAAATAGAAAAAACAATTTTGTGGTGCATTATCACTTCATATCAGGAAAAAAATTCAATGGTGCATTAACAGTGCATATAAAAAAACGTGTATTTCATATAGGCCAAATACTGTACCATTTAACCAACTTTTCAATGGTCATTTAATCATATTTAGCAACTATTAATATGTGTGAGTTAAAGGCATTTTACTCATTTGAAGCAAAAAAAAAAAAAAACTAAAACAAATTCAGTCTTTCACTTTCATGGCTTGAGTTTTTTCTAACATGCCAACTATTCATGCAACTATTTTTTACGATTGCAAATCTTTAACGATTTGTTTCAAAAAAAATATTCAACTAGAGGAGTTGAAGTTCAACATAGAAACAAGGGTTCAACTTGGAAGTAGTAGAAGAGCATCTTCGTTACATTATAGATTGCCATTATCACGGATGAGGTTTCATCTAAGCAATGTTGTCGACCTTGCTGGCATGATTGAGACATACTTCTATCATTATTTGTCTATTGTTGATTTGTTTGTAGAGTCCGATAAACTGGACCTTGATCGTACGGTTGAGGATGCTACTTTCAGCTCGAATATCCCACCAACTCAGACAAAAGACCAAGAAACAAACATAGATGATGGAGACCCAGAAGCATGGTTCTAATTTGTATGTGAACGAAAACAACAAAAAAATGGAGAATTGAAACTTAATATTACTTATTACGAGTTTACTGATTACGAAGATTAAAACATCTTAATGAATATTGATATATTTATGTTTTGATTTAACGTTTACAGTGTTTGTAAGGTTGGTCCTACTTACGTCATGTTTAGTGGTATAATGTAATGTTCATAGTTCGTTGCTCTTTTGAATAAAATCTATTACAATCTGATTAATTTTTCAGTCATATATCAGTATTCTCTTTACAACTCCTCACATGAATTTGCTTTTTAAATGTACCATAATAAAAAAACACCAATCACGCCAAAAAAATATGTAATAAGGAACTCGTCACCTGAATGTGATGAGTTCCAACATATTTTTTTCCTTCAATTTTCAATTCAACTAAAAATAAAATATTATAAGTTACCAAAAAATATTAAAATAATACCCGAAGAATAAAATAATTTTATCCCATAGAACTTGTTACCTCGAGGTGACAAGTTTTGCTTGAATAATAAAAAATATCGTAGATCCCAAAATAATTTTCTAACAGTCCTATTTCCTAGAATTCTTTTCTTGAGTGCGACAATGGGCCAAGAAAAAAAAACCCTCATTTATGCCATCCAGACTCATACTTCTTGACAGTTCATGATTTTTTAAAGCCCATACTTTTCTATTCATCCAATGGACTCCTGTGAAGAAAGTTAAGTCATCTAATTATTATTTTCTAGGCCCATATGACTCCTTTGAAGCCCTTAATAAACTATCTTAATCAATCTGCTTCTCCTCCATTATGGCCTGACATATCTATTCTCCAAAAATATGGACCTTTTGAATTTTTATCAATTCCTTCACGTGTCCCGATAGAGCATCATCTCTGCAACCCATGTCCTCTATCATCCCCAAATAGCCTCTAATTTCTTTCTATCCCAACCTTATAAATACAAGTTGATAATTATAAAATGATTGAAATGAGTTCTTCCCCTTTTAAATTCTTGATTCCAAGCACAACTGCAACATCTTCTGCGACATATCTCTTGTGAAAGCACATTTAAAGTAGAGATGATTCTTGATTTTCTGTTGTGAGAGAAATATTATATGTATTTTTAACATTTATTTCATATTCGAGTAGTCAATCCATGATTTTTTGTTATGAGTAGTCGTTCCATATAAGGTATTATGTAACACCCTCAGACTGATACAGATGATCCGATTCGATCCAGGGTGTCACATTAAGATAACCGGAGCAACCCAAACTGAAAATCCTAAAAATTTTAAAATTTTTGTTAATCCATTTAAACTATAAAACAATTTATATATAAAATACAAGTTCAAAAAAAATTTATATATTAAAAATAGAATTCAACAATATCCAGTAATAGAACAAGTTTCGGACTTGAATATAAAAATAGAATACAACCTTCATGACCCCTAATTACATGCACCGTACTCCGCAAGCAACACCGGTGGAACTCTTATACTGATGTTGATAAAAGCATAGGATCAAACTCTTTAACCTGAAATGATAATTAACAAAGTGATCTTTGAAAAGCTTAGTAATACAGAACTATAAGATAAACGCAATAGGTCATCGGGTATAAGGTAAAACATAACTTTCCTTAGCAGGACAAGCATCATAATATTCTAGCGGTGAATTAAGATTCCATTAGCTAAGTCTTCAATTATAAACAGGAATTTACGGCATGAAGGAAACAATCATAGAGACATATTTAGAAGATTGAACTAGGGAGTCTAGTGTGTTTCAACAAAACAGAGAAATGTGTAAAGATTATTTCAAAACTTTTGTAGTTTAAAACATATTTTAAAACCATAGTGATATCCTCCAACCAAACACCGATACGAAGTTCCCCAGAACTGCATCCATAAGGACTTACCCTAGGTCCGTTGGGCGTAGGTGCCAACCTAAGGGAATATCTTGGGGCCTGAGAGCCTACCCAAGGGAGTACCTTAGGGCCTAAGAGCCTATCCAAGGAAGTACCTTGGGGCCTTAGAGCCTACCTAAAGAAATGATTTGGGGCCTTAGAGCCTACCCAAGGTCACTTAGGTCCGTAAGGAATTACCAACTTGATCAAAGTTGAACCTCCATACTCCAGAATCCTACCCAGACAGTATCCCAATAATCAGTTTATACAGTAAACAGTAGATTCCATGATCCATAAATCAGGACGATTATATTTTTCAGTGAAAACAGGTAACCAAAAAGCACATATCATGTAGCCATAGTTCATAACCAGTAAATTAATACATCAATAAATCAGTAACTTCGGTAAATCACATTTCAAAACATATAAAACAATCATATAACACATACGGAACACACTAGAGGATCCATTTATTTTTCGAACATTCTTGGTATTTATCAGGTAGGGAACCGCGAAACTTTTGTAAATTGATAGGATTTCAGAAACAATATCCATATTAAAAAGGGTTCGATAGCTACTAGATTAATCAATCAATCATAAAATGATACATCATGATCATTTAGTATTGGGATATATATGAAGGATATTTAAGAACTTTTGTATCAGAATTACTTAAGATTCGGATATTCCATGGATGATTTCGTCAATCAGATTCACAAGGCATTTAGTCATTTGGATGTATGAGATGTTTTAGTATTTAACTCAATAAAAGTAATACGATGATTTGCAATATTCCATATTTGTAACAAATTATTGGTTTCCGAGTCCAATGAAGCTAAACATTTCTTATCATTGTAATACTTAGCAAGACTCTGGTAGGAATACTTCACGGATATTGATTTTTTTTTCATATTGACTGCATTATGTGACCGAACAAATCCACCTTCACAAATCTTCATTGAACATATCCCTGTGAGGCATAAATATATTCAAGCGATAATTATTCTAACTCTTGAATCTTATTAGTAGCAAGCATAGCCGATAAGCTTAGGTCGTGCTTCAACATTTAAGATCGATACAACCTTTAATTTTATCAGTATTCCCATAATTATATAAAGATATTCCCTTATTCCAAGTCTTGATGATATTTAAATAATTTAGAATCTCAAAGGTATATTAGTTATTATGGAGCTCAAGGGTACTTCGATCATATCAGAGCGCAGAGTATTTTGATCCAGTTGAAGTTCATAGGTATTCTAGGTTTTGAGCCTTTACGGAGGTTATGAACTAATTATCAATGTTTCTCCGAACAATTCATGAAATTAATAGGTGAATCAGTAATTTTATCACGTCGAAAACCAATTCTCATGTCAAATCCACTATCAAGAGCAATTCCATGTCATTTTACATCTTAGGGGCAATTTCATAATTTCTTATCCGGATATTTTTGGTATTACAACTTTTAACGGGGATAATCAGAATTTAAGGTTTATGTAGTTAATTACTGCATTGATTATTAACTGAACTTGGAATTATTTATTATCATACTTCTAATTTCTGATAGAGTCATCCAAGTCTTATTAGTTTACATACTTTTTATTGTATTCGGATTGAGTTTAGAGATGATTGACTACATACATATGACAGAATATATTCATTCATGCATTAACAAATACCAACATGTTCCATAAAACATGCAAAAGGGAGTAATTTATTACCTTGATTTTCGAGCCACATCAGTTAACCAATTAAACTCCTTTTGATGGCCCTCGTGAAATCCATAGTATAGTCCCCGCCATTGCTCTAGGGACAACCACTGGTGATTCCTGTAATAGGTTAATATCCTTTTCAAAACCCTTCATTCTTTTAAATCTTGAGACAATGTCCAGTTATTGGGCACAATATTTGATCCATATTCATGCTCGGGGTAAATATTAGGCTTAAATAAATGAACACCCTTTTCAAACTTTGCATCCATAGTCACTTTTAAATTAAATAAAGTTCAAACTCAAAATTTCCAAATTTCAAAATATGCTAATCAACTAGGTACCAATTTATGGGCGATGTGGGGTACTAATCCTTTCTCACGTGTAACCGATTCCCGGTCTTGATTTCTAAATTTTCGTAGACCCCAAAACTTGGCATTTTGGTAAAATAAAATATTTTATTAAAATTACCTGATTTTTATATGTTTTATTCACACTCGGACGAAAAACGGTAACGACACTCTCAGTAGGTATTGTTTTCCATTCTGTTAGTTTGTGACGAAAGGTCAAGTTGTGAGACATTATGCATGATTTTCTGATAATAAATGTCTAGTTATTCTGTTTCTACTTTCAGTTTATCCAAATGTATAACCGATTTGACTATCGGTGAGCAGTCTCAATTTACTATTGTCTAAGATTAAATATTCATTTTCAATCAATTTTAAATGTGATATGAGTTGATTTCCGATTTTAGAATCAGTAAATGATTTAGTTAAAGAAAAAAAAAGGAAGTTCGAATCGTTGATAGAATTATAGAATAAAGTTTTGATTGAGTTTGAAAGAAAAAAAAAAGAGATCGGACAATCAAGAAGAATAAGAAGAAAAAGGAAGGTTTAGAATCCTCATAGCTTTCTGGGAGATCACTTTCAGACTCAGATCTTGGGAGAAGGTAGATGATGCAGACTCGGGAGGCAAAAAAGACTCTCGAGCTTGGGAAAAGTCTTGGATTCAATTTGTAGGTGACGAGCAAGAGGTAATTATCCGTATAGTGAAGGTAGATTTTGTGCATAAAAACACTCTTGAAAAAAAAATTATGCTGAGTGTTTTCATGTTTCGTGAGAGGTATGGGGTCCTAATCAGGATTTAAATCACGGTCCGAAAACGTGATAACACCCGCGAAATAACGGTTTCGTTGCCGTCAAAGTTACCCGTTACACCTGTAATAGTGCCCAATAGCGCCCACGACGGCTACAATCACGGTAAATCCGAAATGACCGACAAAGCGACGGAAACTGCGATTTGAAACTCTCATCCTAATTTAAGAATTTGGCATTGTAAAATTTTTTATGTTTTCATTGAGTCACTGTCTTCTATTGGTCAAAGACGTCTCTGGTGCTTCTTGGAGTTTGGAGGGGCATATTAATTCATGGAGTTTCTTTTTTGGACTATCTTATATTAAGGATGTGGTGTTGATATGGTGTGAGTTTCAGGGGCAGTGATTGGAGCATTAGGTTGAGCCTGTTCACACTTCATGCTTCTAGGGTTCCCTTAGGTGAGTAAAATAAATCGTCTTTTAAGTGTTGATTTATTGGTGTTGTTTAGTTCATGGATGTATCTAGTTTCGATGTTTTCATGTTCTTGAGACTTAGTTGTATGAAGTGTTGGCTTCGTTGGTAGTTTTTTTTATGAGATGGGGGTTAGCAGTTTTCGTCATTGAATCTTTGATTTTAATTAGCGTATAAGAGACGGATCCTTTCTCTAAACAGTGGTTATAGTGGATTCCATTTTGGTAAATATTCGAAGTGTTTGTTGCAAAGTTGAATTGACACAAGCATCGAGTTATTACTTGTGTATAGTCCTTGTTGGGCTCGTTGTGGGGTGGTTTTCAGATGATGAAATCCATTGGATTAGTGTTTTTTGTTGGCTAAGAAGTTACTACTTGTTTTAGGTTTGTGCTGTGATTGCCCCTATCATAGTTTGGTCTGGCTATGAAGTTGATCCTGCTGGTTTTGGCGCTCATGTGATGGAGTTCCTGATCAAGTGATTGTTTGTTGTTCAAGGTACTTTCTTGTTAGAGTGGTAGTCTCTGTGTTAGCCCCGGTGTTTTAAGGTCTAGTGTTAGGGTTTTAAAATTCTTGATCGAATCTCAACAAGGGTTTAGTATTGTTTTATTTCTCTTGTATGTTTGATGTCTTTTGCATCATGTTGTTGTCAGGTTGTTGTGTTGTGGCAGCCCTCTCATTCAGAGGTTTTTTTCTTTCGTTTGTGTGTCTGGTTCAAAATACTCTTTTCTTATATTTAGGGTTAAGGAAATTTTTAACGAGGCTTTGAACTAGATTGTTATTTATTAATAAAATTAATCCTTTGGCGATAAAAAAAAGTGTGCTTAAGTTGTCAGAGGTAACAGTGGATAATAAATCGGCTTCAATTTACTGGGCTAGCATATTGTCGAAACGGTTTTTTTTAAAGAAGTGGGATTTTAAAAAATCGTGTCATTTTTAATTATTCTTTTTATAATTGAATTTTAATCAAAAATAATGTAATTTTAAAAAATCTCTCGTTTCGAAAATTTGAAAATTCTTTTACGATAAAAAATATATCGCTACCAATCTTTGATTAGGGTGTGATTGGGCACCCAAAAATATTTTTTCATTTTAAATAATTTTTTTTAATAAAAACAGCATATTTATGGTATGCTTTACTAAAATCTGAGTTCAGGAGTCGATTATGTGTGGAGAATGATTAGTATCCCCACAACGCCCTAAATCGGTACATAGTCGATTAACTTTTTTGCAATGGAATTTACAAATTTGAATTTAACTTGGGTTATGATCCCTGAAAACAACAAAATGTGAATTTTATAATATTCAGGAGTACCAAAATAAATTAAATTAAAATTACCAAGCTTTTAAGAAAGATAAAGAATATTCGATTATTTAAAAATATCGAGACTAGATCTTTAGGTGAGTTCTAACGACATTTTCTCAACAAATTTAAATAGTCAAACATTTATTTTTCTTTCATTATCAAATTTTAAAGTGATGAATCAAAATTTTATTAGGTGTTACAGATAGGATACACATTTAATTTTAAAATCGTCGAAAACAACTTTCTATAAGTTAAGAAGTCATTTAAACAATTTTAAATTAAAAATGTATTACTCTTAATCTGATTATGTAATATGGGTCAAATTATACACGTGAAGCTATCATACAAATTGTTAAAAATATGGAGTAACAAAGATTCATATGAATATATATATACACATTACACACGCAAGACTAAACTAAACAGGTAATAATTATTGATTTAGGAAATAAAACGTGGCACACATGGATAGATATACTAGACCTCATATACTTACAAAAATAAAAAGGAAATAAATTTAGGGCTGAGACGCATACAAAACAAACATTTCGAACACCAGAACTAAAAAGATTTTTTTTTACAAGACACAAGTGGACTAAAATAAAACTTAGCAAAATTACAAGCAAAATGTAACAACTATGTAAATTAAAATAAGCTAATACATACGACCAAAACATAATGCGCTCAAAGTATAAGGTAAAAAAACAGAAATTCCAAAAAATATTGAACAAAGGATTAAACTGAATAATTACTAAATTAATTAGGAATTAAATAAGAAACGAACATGCAACTAAAATTAACCATACCGAATATCAAATAAACAGGGGATTAAAACATAAAAATAACTAAAATATGAGGAACATGAGCAGAATTAGAACAAACAAATAAAACAAGAAAACCAATCTGGAAAATAACAACATTAAGACAAATAAAAAAGGCCAAATCCGAAAGCAGTCGCCACTGGTGACTAAAGTGTAAAAATAAGCCTAAAATATAGGGGCACAAGAGCAAATTACCCTAAAGTTTTGGTGGCTAAAAGTTAATTTACCCAAACAATTACAGTGACTAAATCCTAATTTAACCAATAACTCTAATATATAACCTAACTAAAAAACAAACCTAAACTAATTTACTAAAACTAAACCCCTCAGCCGCCCTTCACTTCATCACTCTCTGCTTTGAACAAATGGAGCCTTTCATTTGCTCCAACAAGCACAAGCAAGCGCTGGGTTTTATTTGGGTCACAAACAGTGGCATTGACACTGTAACCACGGTCCAGCAAGAACCTGACAAGCCAAGAGCCGATGAAACCAAATGCTCCTGTTACACAAACCACCTTCTCCGACGAAACTCTATACTCTAGAAAATTAAAGGAGACAACCCCTAGTTAGTGCAAGACCCTTCGATCGTTCGAGCCTCTCCACTCCGATGTCTCAAACGATAGCAGTAAGCTTCTAATACCTATTTTATTTTATGCTTCTGGTTTTGTATTCGAAAATAAAAAAAAAGGTAGATAAAAAAACGATACCTTCAAATATTTGGTACTCTTTTCGTTGTTTTCATTTCTGTTTGTGAATGGGAAATAGATGTGTCTTGCACTATTCTTTTCCGAAACTGGGGAGAGAACCTTTCACAAGAGCTACTGCTCTTTTTTATTTAAATGGGAAAGATCCCTTTTACAAATGCTTCTTAATTTTTCTTATAAGAGAAGCTATCTTTGCTTCTTCAATTACACCATCGTGGGAAAAGGGGCCAGTATTACACCGCCTGTGAATAAAAACCTCCTGATTTTTTTTTTCACTTGATGATGGTTGATGATGATTTTTCTACCCCGTTTTTGCTTCCTGTTGTTGATGAATTCCTTTTGTTGTTACTGTCCCCTCTGTTGTTGATTTTTTTGCCTATTGATCTTTCCGTAATTGCTCTCCTTTCTTCGAATCATTGCCTCCGATTTTATATTTTTTCCACCGAATCCTTCTTGTCCTTTTGCATGTTCATTTTCTTGCATTTGGTGTCATTTTGATAGGTTTAGGTGAAATTAAGTGGAATCTGTTTTTTTGACTTTGCAGGATGATTTGTGCAGCTTCAATGGTGGTATGATTGGCAGCATCTTATTCACGCATATGGGAACATCTCTTGGGCTTAAACCAAATTATTTTGGTGCTGTTGGATTTTTGTTGGGCTTGCCTCGGGCTCTGGGATTGTTTTTGTTATAGTGGATTTGAGCTTTAGGCCTACATAACATAATGTAATTTGTATTAATAATAATAATATATAATTAATATTTATAATATTTTTTAAGTCCGGTTAAAAATTGGTGGATACACACATTCTCGAGAACTCTTCTTGACCGTGAAATGTTTTCTCTCAAATCCTTAGAAGAGTGCATTGAAGACTTTGTCCTCATTCCCAATATTAAAGATAGGATTGTTTGGGTTCATGACAAGGGTGGCCATTCTTCGGTTAAGGCTTCAACAAATCTACTAGTGAATAATGTCGAAGACTCTATTTTCAATTTTGATCATCTCTGGAAGTTGAAGGTTCCTTCTAAAGTTCGAAGTTCTCTTTGGTTTCTCGTTATTGATAGACTACCTGCTAAAGAATTTTTTGTCAAAGAGGGGTATTACATCAGGGTCTTATCAGTGTTGTTGCCCGTGGTTTGGATCTGATCGTGAAACTTCATTTCATCTCCTGGTAAACAGTAGATTCATTTGATATTTTTGGACTCAGTTCTGCTGGTGGTGGAGGCTGTCTTGGAATGTACCCTCTTCAATTGAAAGTTTTTTGGACTTTTGCTTCTCTGTGCCTTTATCTGGTATTTATAGGAGCTTGTGGCTAATAGCTTTTGCTGCTGCAATATCGAGTATTTGGTTAGCTAGAAATGATTTGGTTTTCAATAACAAGGTAATTAAACTGTCAGAATTATTGCTTTTTTCGAAACTCCGAGCTCTTTTTTGGGTAAAGGCATCGTTTATTGAATTTCAATTTGGAGGAAACAGTTTGGTGAGAGAATCCTTAAGAAATAATATCACGATGGCTGAAATTCTCGCTCAAAATGGAATGTTGAGAACCGTATGCTTCAAAGCCTGATTGTATTGTACGCTTTTCCTCCTTTTAGGATTAAGGAGATTGAATTTAGAGGGGGCGAGGATGAGGTGCCGGAAGAATTAACAGCTCTAGAAGAAGGTGATTATCGGAACAAGGCGATTTAGTTGTCCAAAAGCCTGGGTGAGGAGATCATGATGAAGATTTTATCCTGGATCATAAGGGGAATGGGGTCCGAGGGGAAGATGCTGGTTGTTAGTAAGGTTATTAGACTGCATAGGATTAAGATGGCGTTGCTCCAAGAATCAAAGAAAGAAACTTAAAGTGTGGGAGTCTCTGGTATGATGTTCGATTTTGATTTCAAGGTGGCAGCGGCTTCTGGGCGGTCAAGTGGACTTTTAACGACTTGGAATGAAGTCAACGCTGAAGCGGGTTGGTTTGGTAAGGCAATTCTAATAGAAGAATCAGATTATCAAGTGATATTGAACTGGGTAGGGGTGGATTACATCGCGACTCGACTCGTGCTTGTTAAAGAAAGGTTTTGTTCACTCGACTCGTTGCTCTTTAAGCTCGTTAAAATTTCACTAAACTCGTGCTCGTTAAGAAATTTTGTTGCGCGACTCGTTACTCGTTAAGCTCATTAAACTCTTACTCGTCTCGTTGCTCGTTAAGTTCACCGAATTTTTTATTTTATATTTTAACTATAATTAAAATCTATTAATATTATATAGAACTTAATTTAAACATAAATTAGTAAATTTAACAAAAAAAATTATCAAAAGAGGGTATGAAATAAATTGAAAGTCTAAGACCAAAATAACACTCTATAAATATATTAAAAAAATAATTAGAGCTTATTTTTGGGTATAGTAAAATAATGATTATTAATTAATATTTTAGTATTTTTAATTATTTATTGAAAAACTAATAGATTAGTTATTTATCATCTTGTATATTATCTATTAGTAAATTAGTAATTTTTTTAATGAATTAATTTTTTTAATATAACTAATAAAAAGTTATAAAAAAAATAACGAGTTACTTGAACTTATCGAATCAAATTAGACTTTACTTGATTCAGCTCGTTAAGGTCTCGAGTTGAACATAAATTTGAGTCGAGTCTACTCGATTTGAGCTTTATTGAGTTTTGACCGAGTCGAGTTCAAATTGCTCACGAGCTATTTAACTCAATAAACACCCCTAGAACTGTGTCATAAATCCCCTTTTTAACATAGGCGTTAGTGGAATTTTTTAATGAAATTGATAAATTATCAAGGAGAATAATCCAGGTAAACTTTGATGGTGTTTCTTTCCATTGACGCACAAATTTGAAGTCATTATTTGAAGCCCTTTTCTAGGTTCTAGAGCTCTTGAGGTACCATTATGGGTGGTTTATTTGATTCCAGAATTAGCGTAGGAATTCATTTAATAAAATTTTATTTGTCGAGAAAAAGAAGTATCAATATTAATATGAGTAATATAAAAATTAATATCCAAATTTTGAACATTCTTTAGAACACTCGCGTTTATATGAATTTATTTCGTTGTGATTTTATTACTTGACAATAATTTAGTATAATTTGAGGAAAATTATAATCACTCATTTAAAAATTAATATATAATTTTTATGACTATTTTATTTGCTCACCGCCCTCCTTATTCATCCTCTCCACCTTTCGCATTAGACCACATCTTAATCCTCTAATATTTCATTCATTATTTTATTTTTTTCTTACCCAAATGGAGGTCTTCTTCTAACGAAACATTGGCCATAAACTTTTTTAATACTTTAATTTCATTAAATAACTTTGAATTCATATATAATTTTAGATATTTTTATAATTGATAATGCTTTCTAGATATTCTATTCAAAAGAAGTATGAAATATTTAAGAAATTTGAATAAAAATTATTCATATACGACTTAAACATCACAAAGTTTTATTTAAAAGTAGTAATAACAATAACAACACATTTTTGTTGCAAAATTATGTTGAGGATATTATAACCTCTCAATTCTGTCAATTCTCAAGCATATACTAGATAAGTCTAACGAGTTGGTCCTCATAAATAACGAATTACTCAACAAGGCTTACTGCAAATGCACCGACGACGAAAACCTTCACATTCTCCATCTGTGAAACCCTCTGTCTCGCATATAGTCCGGCAGTTCCTATTACTCGTGCAAATACCTCTGAATTTAATACTTGGATTTTCACAGTTTTTACCCTCCACTGTCATTGGGCTCATCACTATTTTGTTACAAAATCATGAAAAAAAAATCAGACAAAGTGTTTTTCCAAAGAAAGAAAGGAATGTCAAATATAAATAATAAATATATATTCAAGTCCTATATTAAATGTATTCAATATATTCATATTTTATTAATAACTTAAATATATAGCAAATTATGTAACTAATTTAAAAGCGATGAAAGAAAAAACCTATTGTTAGAAGAACCAATAGAAGAAAGAAAGCAGTTGAAATTGATGGAGTAAGCTTTGCCATTCTGAATATTATTTTAGAAAGTGAACGATCGATAGAAAAAAGAAATGTTTTATTCGATGTGATGAAACTAAAACATCGTGAGGCTTTTATATACATATTAATATTAGAAGCAGTTGACGAAAAAAGTGGACGAAACTAACATGTGTTGTATTTTAAAATAATCTTAAATTACATTCATTTAAACCATAATTATTTAATATGTTATATTTAACTTAATTTTTCTCTTTTTATTTTTATAATTAAAATAAAATATATTTCCAGGATCGCCATGCAAAACTATGACGTGTAGACCTGACTCCAAGATCACATGCAAATATTCATGTATTATACTGGAAGCATGTAAAGTGGGAGGTGAAGATTTATCCCCTTCCTTCTAGGCCTTAAAATTGAACCTTCATTAGCTGAGCACAAACATATCATTAAATTGCCCATTCTCCAGCAATTGTTGGTATATTAACTTCCCCATGTCATTACTATTTTAAAAGAACAATAACTTTAGGATAAATTATGCGTTTAACACTTAAATTGTTAGTTTTGATCCATTTTAGTACTTAAACTTTTAACTTTTTCAAAATTATACCTAAAGTTTAATTTTTGTTTAATTTGGTGCCCGTCGTTAAAAACTATAATTTATATTTCATTTTAGTATCCCGTTTAAAATTTAACATTAAGTTTTGAAAAAAATTGAAAGCTTAGGTACTAAAATGGACCAAAATTTATAGTTTAGGTATTAAACACGTTAAGTTTTTAATTGCGATGTACTAAAATGAAATGAAAACTAAACATTTAGTATGGTTATGAAATAATTGAAAGTTCAGATACTTAAACGAAACAAAACTTATAGTTTAAGTACTCGATAGGTAGTTTACCCTAGTTTTTATATTTTATTGCAAAGGATAGGAATGGAATTTCAATTCCCCACCAATTGTCCCTATTAAAAATTAATAATGGAGTTGCACGCATCGAGATTTGAGCTATCATCGTATGGTCTTAAGTCATCCGTTGACTTTACAAACGCTACAAATCAAGCTTTCAGTTCCAGAAATGGGGATTTTTGGCAAACAACACAAAACAACTAAATTTGTGAAAAACTCCATGTAAGTCCTCACAATCTTCTTTCGTCTTACCTTTTATTATTCATCATTCTATTGTTCTATATCTACTTATGTTCATATTTTCTACTTGGCTGGAAAAAGCCTTTTTAAATTTACTTCTTACTTATTTTTCCCTTTTTCTCCTATTAATGGTAAACTGTATAAAGGATAAAAATGAACGGTGCATACAAACTTTTAAGTGCAAAAAATCGTATGGTAACAACGATTTACAAAAGTATAACAATACTGTTTTGTTGTTCTCATTTTGAATATATCGTATGCATGGAAGCATGAATCTCAGAAGAATGAATTTTGTTACTTGAATTGTATGAATATATGATGAAGCAAACAATATCTGGAATCCAAGGGTAGATGTTGCTAAGCTCAGACAATCTCACATAACATCCTAAAAATCTAACTCAATAAGTGATTTTAGTAATTAAAGAGCATAATATTTTTTTATAGGTCTTGCGGAGTGTATGATTATTTACAATAATTAATAAAAATTCTTAAATATTACTTTTTACTTGTCCCAAACTATATAAGAAAAATGTAAAAAAAAAATTATTTTTTCAATTCCTAGGTTCAACTTGACCCGAATCCAAATCCAGTCCAGATTAAAAGACTTTATTTGGGCTTAGTCAGAAGAAGTAGATATCAAGAACTCAAGGTAAAATTGGCCCAATAGTCTAGGTAGAAAAAAAAATTAGATTAATTTGGAATCCACAAAATATATTACAGTGCAGAGGAAAATTATCATATCGATGTGATAAATTTTGAAGTGACAGATTTTAATAAAAAATATATTTTATTAGAACTTCTAATGTAATAAAAATATAATGTAATAAAAATTAATATTGTAAATAAATCAAGTAAACAAGAACATTTTCATGTATCTTTTATCGAATAAAATTAAACTTTAATAAATCAATCAATAAATGAGTTTATAACAAGAATAAATAAACGAATTTATCCATAAATACAAATAAAATGCATCATTGTTCAAACTCATTCACATAATTAAATAAGCATAATATTATTATCCATACTCATCTCTTTAATTTAATAAAACGAATAATATATAAACAACTAGCATATAACTATTCCAACCATCTACTTATTTACGGCCCTTCAACAAACAATAACCAATATTTTATCATGTTTTATGCACATACCTCTAGTAATTCCTTGCAAATAATCAAATTGATCAGATGTGCACATTTAAAAGGTTTTTTTTTTGAAAATATATCATTTTATTTTTACTCTAATTATAAAAAAGTTGCACACCCCAAAATCTAAATAGCTCCTAATTATGACCGTTTAGCCACTTTTAGTCCTTACGACCCAAAATATAAAGAGACTCTTTATAGATGTAATTGAATCAAAATGAAGCTCACATGTTGTACTTCAATTTACAAATTCAGACTAAAAACCATGGTGGCTGAAAATATATGTTTTATCTGTTTGATCACTCTTACTTACCCTACCCGGATTTTCTAGGTTAGTAGCATTAGCTCCCTTTCGGCTTCCGATTCACACAACATACGAACCAGAGTCCATGCTACAATTTTGAAATAAATATAGACCAATTTCGAAATCAGCCGAGAGAGTTAAACCCAAAATCAATATCAATTGAATCATCATTATTAGAACCCTACATGCAGATAAATTTATGAAGAAGCGGTTAAAGCTAAAGAGTTTAATTAGGGGACAACTTACAAGGTCTTTAGTCTCTCCCTGTTCAGTTCTTAACCTTGTCTTATTTGTATGAGTGATAATAAAAAATAATATGTTTAGATTTTTTCTAGTCAATTGATAATGATCATACACACTTTCAGACATAATTGTTCGAACCATACCTCAAGAAAGAACAATCCCTTCTACCATTGAAATTTTTTTACCTATTGAAACTGGTGTCGAAACATTCTCTTTCCTTATTTTCCCCTAATCTAAGAAATTAAAGGCAAGAAACTGCATTTCTCACGTAAAATTATTTAAAAGAGTACGCTTTGTCTTTTATACCTAGGGTGCATATAGTAATGGGCGAAGAATTCGCCTTCACTAGATTCGCATCAACAAATACATATAGCATTCAACAAGAAGCAAAGATGAATTACCAGAATCAGAAATCAAATAATTATTTCCCAAATTGAAGCACTTGAATCAAATGAAGCAAATAGATTGTCTTTCAATAACTAAACACACCATTTCAATTCATAATTCTTAACAGATAAGTAGGTAGGTAGATAAATAAATAGATAGATATGTAGAGAATTCAAGTGAGAAACCCTAAGATGTCGAAACTTGTTGGTATTCTCCTCTTTCCCACCTGAGTAGCAAATTAAATTCCATCAGACAAATTGCCAATAAAAAATTATCGTAAAACTGATAAAGTTTAGGGCAAAACCAACCTGATATCGAACAGTCAAAAGCGGTTGCCACCTTCATCCCAAGCATTAAGCTGATCGACAATGTGAGCGTTGATCTCAGCTATCAGTTCTCTCAGGCGCTGATTGTTTGCCCTAATCTCATCGAACATCAAAGGGAACTTCTTCAATAGCTTTTCAATCTTTGTGGCTGATGTCTCCTTCCTTTTCTTTTTCTTATCCTTTTTCTTTTTATCAAATCCTTGCTTTGGTTTGCCAATCTAAACGGAAATTTTAAAGAATAACAATACAGAAGAAGAAAAGAACCCAGAAAAGAGTATATATATTAAGAGATGAAAAAAGATCGACCTTATAGGAAGTACCTCAAACTTGGGTTTCCTTGACCTAAGATGCTTCTTTTGGGAAGCGCTGGATACAGCTTCGTTAGTTGCACCCATGGAATTCTTACTTTTCTTCATCTGCTCTCTGCAAGTTATCATCAGTGTTATTTTCTTTGAAGATTTCATAGTATGCTATAAAATGCTTGTTGATTCGGATTATAAAAGAAAGAAACTGGTATTTGATTGATATGCATCAATACTATAAACTCGTTATGAAATTCAGTGGTTTATAAAGCTGACCTTGAAATTCTTTGTTTTCCCATGATTAGCTACACCGATCTGCTCCCAGTGTTATGGAGTGGAGAATTGAGGATGGTCAAGTGTTGATGTCCCTTCTTGCTCTCTACGCTACTCTTTATAACACTTTTTGTTTTTTATCTTCTTTTTGGTTTGACCTAAATAAAACAAAAGGGGTACGTGATAATAATAAAAATCCAAGTTGTTTAGTGGAAAATGATTTTCTTTAATAAAAAAAAATTATCTTTAGATGTTTGTTTTGTAAAAAATAAAATGGCCAAATAAAAAATAACTAGCTATTTTAAACAAGACCATTTTTCTTACAATTTGACTTTTCTCTCTTAAAGAATGTGAGAAATTTTTTTGGAAAATAGTTTTTTTTTTATAATTAATAAAAGTTTTTAAGTCAAAATTTAACTTAAATTAAACTAAATATTTATATTGATAATATCTTTAAAATAATTTTTTTAAAAATATTTTAAATATCAATACTATTAAATTATTTAAATGTTATTAAACATACTATTCTATATTTTAATAGTATATAAAATATATTTTCATTTAAATAATAAATTATTTATATGTTTAAATTTTTTTTTAAAATAATTTATTATTATTATTATTATTATTATTATTATTATTATTTGTAAATATTTTTCTTAATATATAATTGAAGAATGTTTTATGTAACTATTTTCATAATTGTACCAAACAAAACTATTTTCATTATAAATATTTTACAATAAATGTTTCGTAATATAAAATTACGAACATTTCAACAGTATAAATGCTAATAAAAATAATCATTATAATATCTGTGACATATTTTGATATTATTTTTTAAGGAGTGTAATTAATTTTTTAAAAAAAAATAAGTTTGAAAATTAATACGTTTTTCTAAAAAAAATATGGACTGAATTAAAATATTTAAAAATTTAAATTTCTATTAAAAGTTTCATAAAATATAAAAGAAACTAAATTAAAACTTTTAAAAGATTATAGAAAATTTTTCCGAGACTTGGAGGCCAAGATAATATTTGATAGTTAAGGATCGGTCGACTACGTCAAACGTAAGGGTATCGCGCGATTCACTCTGCCTTACAAACTCACTTTCTAGAACACCAATATAATAATAAAGAAAACTATGTTGCACGTCGTATACCGCAACGTACCACTAAAGTGACGTATCGAAACACATCACAATTAAAGTTGTCCTTATTATATAAATATTAAAAAGTATTGGATTTTTTAAAAATTAATCATTAATTAAAAAATTAATTTTATTTTTAATAGAATTATAATTAAATAATGATTTTTTAATTAAAAATAATAATTAATTTTAAACTAGTTTGTTTAGAATTGAGATTTGTAAATTATTTAAGTTAAATAATCATAAACAATAGTCACCGTCGGAGATATTAACTAACCAGAAAATAGGTCGAAAAATTCGTTGAAAAATATTATATTACAAAGAGAAAATAACCTCAGTGACAAAAAATGCATTATAATATACGATTTTAACCAACTTTTTTTGGATTTGCCAAAATGACCAACTAAATCGCAATGCGATCGATAATTCGCAACGCGATCTCCAGTATCGCAAATCAGTTTCCAGATTCGCAACGCGATTCTGACTATCGCATTGCGATTTCCCAAATTCGCGTTGCGATTTTCCTAATTCGCAATGCGAATACGTAAATCGCAACGTGAATTTGAAAAATCGCAATGCGATTACGTAAATCGCAATACGAATCTGACTATCGCAATGCGATTTACATAGCGCCATTCGTATCCAACGCGTATTTTTTTTTCAAATTCCAAACACGAATATATTAATATATCGGAACACTGAACCGTCCACAGTATATCCCGTAATCGCAACTCATAACCTAAAACCCTAAATCACAACTCAGTCTCATCTCCATCTCTCACTCTCTAAGGCGACATCCGTCCCCATCTCCGACGAAATCAGTCCCCATCGCCGACGATATCAGTCTCCATCGCCGACGATATCAGTCTCCATCTCTGGCGAAATCATTCACGGTCAAAAATGGAAAATCAACCAAATCAACCACCGATGGTTAGTTTTTTTAATTATTTTTATTTTGAAATTTTTGCATTATTATTAGGTTTTTCATATTGAAATTGATGATAAGTTTACTAGTGTTTTCAATAATAGATTAACCATTTCACTTAGATTACTTATTATATTCATTCGATTGCTGCCAATACTGCTAAACTGTTTAGTCTTTAACCCTGTGAAGTTAGTATTTGTCTTTGTTTTGTCTTTTGGTTGAAGTAATGCAATCCATTCAAGTTTCTTTCAATTTTAGTATTTGAAACCGAGAATGACTATCGCAATGCGATTCTGTCATTGCGATTTTCATTTCGCGTTGCGATTCTTGCGTTGCGATAGTCAAATTCGCGTTGCGATTTTCATTTTCGTGTTGCGATTTAAAGTTTCAGAAACTATTCTTCTTCTGCAAATTGAAACTTGAATGAATTGCATTACTTCAACCAAAAAACAAATACTAAATTCACAGTGTTGCAAATTTAAGTTTGAAGAATAAACTACTACTCTTTATGTTTATTGTTCATATCTTCACAGTGTAGTTTTTGGTATATCTAAATTGGTATGTTTATTGTTTTTGCAGAACTTTTATTCGGCTCAATTGACCTTAAGAAATAAAGTAAGCCTGGCCAAAACAATTGCGTCGAAGCTTTCACCTGCACAAAGAAAAATATTTGAGGATACTTGCTTCGGGCCATGGCTAAAAGTAAAACATCCGGGTGGAGATGCTATGTTGACCCATCTGTTTCTTCAAACCATGACTAGCGATCTACCAGAGATATACAACGTCGTGATGAAGAGATATGGTTTGATTTTCCACCGGCGTATACGTGTTTTGGGCGGGAGGAGTTTTGCTTAATCACCGGTCTACACTTCGGATATGATGATGTAGATCAATACACTAGACATATTACCCGCCTATCATGGTTTTCCCGGGTTTTTCCTGAGCTGTCAACGGAGAAGTCGAATTTACACGTGGAATACTTGACGAGATTATTGAATAAGAAAGATGGTTTTACTCGGATGGATGATGTCGATGTTGTCCGAGTATGCCTTCTAATACTTTTGCAAGCTGGCTTTTTAGGCAGAGAGGCCCGACAACCTATTCCTAATGATCAAATTAAATTGGTAGAGGACCTAAATGCATGGAACCTGTTTCCGTGGGGTTCGTATCTATGGAGAGCTACATGGAATAAGTTGTCGTCTGCCTTTAATGATCGGAAAAGTTTGCGTGGCGATGGTTCCAAATACACTTTGTCAGGCTTTATTTGGGCCTTTAAGGTAATAATTTTTATATAATGTTTCCAAAATTATAATTAATTCTTTAACAATTACTAATGTTTGTTATTATATTGTTTGTAGATTTGGATATTTGAGGCCTTTCCCGCCATGCTGACATATGCATTAAAAACTTCTAATGATATTCCTAGGGCTATTTCCTGGAAGAGGAAACGGTCCTTGCAGCAATGGGAAGATTTACTACCGTATACTACAATAAATAATGTAAGTTAACACAAATACTACCATATGTTTATAAACAAGTTATTACTAGTACACGTTTTACTTTGTTTGAGCTTTTATATTGTTAGGAGGCCAACACTCCATTACAGAGGCTGACACCCACGGAAGCTGAGCTTGCCATTGATTGGTGGCAAGCTAGTAAGCTTTTTTTTATGGCACGGATGATGAGCAACCACCACTTCGAGAGCCATCACCTGATCGACCCGAATATACACCTCCACAACGAGAGTCATCACGTATTCTGTCACATCATCGAGCCTCTTCTCCACCATCACCTCATGATAGGCGACCGGCAAAAATGCCACGAAGTTTATCTCCCTGTTCTCCACCTCCACCTCCACCTCCACGGGATGAGTTAGGGGTGTTACGTAATGAGGTTAATGCCTTGCGTGAGGAGGTCGGTACTTTACGCGATGACAATGGTGCATGGTGTGTTGAGGTGTCTACTTTACGTGGTGAGTTAACAGCTCTACGTGAGATTGTAGCATCGTTGCAGAACGAGGTTCATACTCTACGCAACGAGGTAAGTTTAATATTTTTCATATTTAACTTGATGATAAATTTACTCGTAATTTCACTTAGATTGCTTAGTAAATTCATTCGGTTGCTGCTAATACTGTTTAACTATTTATTCTTTAACCATGTGAAGTTAGTATTTGTTTTTGGTTATCTTTTGGTTGAAGTAATGCAATCCATTCAAGTTTCAATTTGCAGAAGAAGAATAGTTTACTATCGCAATGCGAAAATGACTATCGCAACGCGAAAATGACTATCGCAACGAGAGAATCGTAATGCGAAATGAAAATCGCAACAACAAAATCGCAATGCGAAAATGACTATCGCAATGAAAGAATCGCAATGCGAAATTAAAATCGCATTGCGATTCTCTCGTTGCGATAGTCATTTTCGCATTGCGATAGTCATTTTCGCGTTGCGATTTTGTTGTTGCGATTTTCATTTCGCATTGCGATTCTCTCGTTGCGATAGTCATTTTTGCGTTACGATAGTCATTTTCGCGTTGCGATAGTCATTTTCACGTTGCGATTTTAAGTTTCAGATTCTATTCTTCTTCTGTAAATTGAAACTTGAATGAATTGCATTACTTCAACCAAAAGACAAATACTAACTTCACAGTGTTGAAAATTTAAGTTTCAAGAATAAACTACTACTCTTTATGTTGTCATTGAACCTGCACTAAACCTATATGTTGTCCTTTTAAATGTTTATATAAGTGCTTACTTCTGGAATGTTATCTGATGCATTTTGTGAACAATGATATAATAATGACTTGGGTGAATACCGTGCAAGTTTGAAATATATTTGTCTTTGTTTTCACTGTTTAATATCATGTCTGTTTATTTACTGATTTATGTATTAATTTATTTTTAGCGGCCCGCTAAGGTGGATGCTCTACGTCGGGTTTTTCTTGCAAGATGGAGTTCACGTATCAGACGGCGTACACGTGCCATTACGTCTCCGTTCACCCCAATAGTGCGAAGAATCCGTAAGAAAAAGCCTGACTCACCTGTCATCATTCAAGAGGCCTCCCCTATCGTTCAAGAGGCCCCTATCATCCCTCAAGAGTCCCCTCCCACCGTTCAAGAGGCCACTGTCATCGTTGAAGAGGTCCCTCCCAACATTCTAGAGCCCGATTCACACGGCGTAATATATCGAATTATTGAGAAGCCCCCTCACGTGCCGGACATGATGGATGACTGTTGGCTTTCGTATAAGTTACCGGCCAGTACCATTCCGGCAGATAAAGTGGAGAGGAAATAACTACCGGAAACAATTCTGGATAATACCCTTTGGGCTAAGACCGCAGTTGATTTTTATCTATATGAGCGGAGCCAAGGGTGTTACGCTGACATATACAAACTCAACGATGATATGCATTTGTTGATTGAACGGTCTTGGTGGGGTGTATTATTAGGGGTTGAAGACAACGACTATTTCGATGGGGGTAAGTCTTATATTTCATCTTATATTTCAGTTTGATTAATTTTTTTTTTAATTTATATAATTCACTAATATATGTCTTTTTTTGTAAAACAGCATATTGATGCATGGGTGACACGTCTTCTAATTGTAAGGAAATTGAAGAAAAATATAAAAAAATGCGATATACAATTATGCCGACGTCTTTTCACGTAGTTCACTTGAAGAATCAACGACAGGAATCATATGTGTTGGCTAATGGGCAAGCTAAACTTTATCCTGCATGGTGGGAGGTCGATAAGGTTAGTATATTTGTTTAAATATTTTAAAGGTGTTCATAAATAAGTGCGCAATTTGAATTATTACATTTCGATGCAGGTGTTTATCCTTGTTTTGGACTGTACTCATTGGCTTCTCGTCGAGCTTCAGCTCCCATCCCTAAAGACAATAGTATATGACAGCATGATAAATTACATATCATTGTCTGATTTGAGAGATATTATTAAGGGATGGAGCTCTCATTTGGCTAAATTCTTGGATGCAATTAATTATTGGACTAAGTCTGGAAACAAGAAGCCAAAGAAGTTCAATGTTACAGTTATCAGAGACGAGACCGCGCCACAACAAACGAAGGAAGCCAGAGGGGATTGTGGTCCTCTCGTATGCATGTGCTTGGAGCATTTGACGACAGGAAGTACACATTTTCTACCTCCCACCGATAGAGATAGAGGTGCAGTAGGCTTGTGGTTTCGGCATTTTATGGCTAGAGCGATATATGCGAGACGCTGCCTACCTGCATTCGCGTTATGAAAGTGTCAATAAACAATTTGTAAGTCAAATGCAAGTGTTGTTAAACATATATACTCTTTTTGGTTTGAAAATGTTTGGTTAAGTAGCTAGAATTCAATAATTTGCTGTTTGTAGGTTTTAGATGTGTAGAAAGTGTTGTTGATTCAATGTTTGGTTTCTGCAGGTTAATCCTGAAGTGAGCTGCGTGAAATGGATGTATGAGTGCAAAAGTTGATTCAATAATTGATGAGGAAATAATTCATTATTATTTTTTGATTGTTTAATTGATTTGTAAAAGATGATTTGTAAATGTTGATTTATTTAATTGATGTGTACATAATTATTATTTGTGCTTGTTTAATTAATTGAAATGTAATAGTTGATTTGTTGATTTCAATCTGTATTATGTTGAATGCAAAACAGACTATCGCAACGCGGAAATGACTATCGCAATGAGAGAATCGCAATGCGAAATGAAAATCGCAACGAGTGAATCGCAATGCGAAACTAATTTCGCGTTGCGATTTTCATTTTCGCATTGCGATTCACTCTTTGCGATTTTCATTTCGCATTGCGATTCTCTCGTTGCGATAGTCATTTCCGCGTTGCGATAGTCAATTCCGCGTTGCGATAGTCATTTCCGTGTTGCGATAGTCATATTCACATTGCGATTTCCGCGTTGCGATAGTCAAATGAATGTCTAATAAGTGATAACAACTGAACATATCATAGCAATGTTCAAACTCAAGTTACTAATACATGCCTAACTAAAAATGTTAAAAGTTCACACATAATATACACATAATACAACGTTTGCATTTAAAAATCACCTAAGTTAACAGTCCCAAAAGGTGAAGCTGGTTGTGATTGGGATTTTGATGAGGATCCATATTTTGGTAGAGGAAAAGATGATTGTGATGGCACTGGTGATCCACATGTCAACCTTGTATGACCACTTTCGTTGCACCGACTACATGTCGATCTCTTCTTCTCTTCAGCCTTAGACGGTATACGATCGTGACTTTTTGGTCGGCCAGGTAGCCTTCTGTCCATGGCTGGTGGCAAAACTGTTTGTAAGTCATCTGGTATGTCCCACTCAGAAGGATGTGGAATAGGGTAGACAATCTCGCCATAAGTCTGTCGATATACTTCTGTAGTGTAGCAATCCATAGCGTATGCGCTTGAATCATCTTGGTTTAGATGAAGAGAAACTTTTATAACATGGCCACACGGATAACCAGATGTTTGCCATTTCATACAACTACACGTCTTTGCATTTAGATCGACAAGCCCATTTAAGTTATTATTTAGTACTTCAAACAAAGTGTTTGAACATGGTTTAACTCTCTATGACGTTGACTTCACAACACGTTTCGTTATCTTTTTTTCAGTCCATGGTGTAACACTATGTTCCAATGTTCCTGTAAATTTAAATAAATAATACTTAGTAAAATATATGATAAGTTACGAATTTAAAGAAATAATACATGCATGGTTTCTTTTCTTGTAGTACCACTGTTGAATAGAGACTTGAAAAAACTCCATTAACATAGTAATGGGTAATTTCCGGGAATGACGACTTAGAGCGTTGATTGATTCTGCACTATTAGACGTCATGAAACCATATCTTGCTCCAAGTTGATGTACTCTTGACCATCTTTTAAACTTGACATCTTCTAGTGTTTGAGCACACTGAGGCAAAACACGTCTTAAACAGTTTATATGCTTATTAAAATCCACTTCCCGATAAGCTTTTACAGCCTTCTAGTATATCCATTTGTGATTTTTTATACCAGCAGACCTTGATTTTAGATTTCTATACAAATGAACACCACAAAGTCCATGAAAAGCATCTGGGAAACACCTTCTAACAGCATTGTCAATTGAGTTTGCCCTATCAGATATGATTTTCAGATTGCTAATATGACTTATGCAATCCCTAAGATGCCCCATAAACCATGTCCATGAATCAGAGGTTTCAGATTTGCCAACCCCGTAAGCTATTGGCAGTATCCCATTGTTAGCATCCATGGCTACTGCTAATAAGTTTACTCCAAGGTATCGACCTTTTAAATGTGCTCCATCAACTATAATAATTGGGCGCATGCAATTAATAAACGAACGAATATACAAAATCATATACACAAGAAATATAATCATTTAAATGTGAAATGCATATAACTAACAAAAATGAGTCAACAAAATTATATTGATTTACTAACCGCAGAACCAATGGCGATAAACAGCAACTCAAAGCGTCCATCTCTATCTGTTTTGATATGAGTTACCGACCCAGGATTTTTCAGCTTTAAATTGTGACAATAAGCCGGCAGTTGGGCAAACGATGCTTCTGGCGACCCCCTCAACAATTCCAAGGCATAACATTTGGCTCTCCAAGCTTGAGAATATGAGATACTAATCTTGAACCAAGCATTCATGTCAGTCATAATTTCATGTCCCTGATATACCCTGCCATTCAAAAACAACTCAGCCAGAAAACCACCCAACACCTTTTTGTTTGCTTGTCTATGGTGAGGAAAAACTTGGGTTCTTGAACATGTATGTTTATCAATAAAAGTCCTAACTTGAAACATTTCACAATCTTTTATCATCTTTGCAATCATACGCCACGTACAATTTTTGTCAATCATACACCTTGTTTTAAAACGATCTTTGCTTGATTTGTTAACTTTTAGTTGATAGCCATCTTCCACACATTTCGTATACAAAGCTATCTTCAAGTCTTCCTTTGTATCAAAACAATCATCTTTCTTGATACGAATAATTTTTGTGTAACAATCAACTACTATCTTTACCAACTCTTCTTCCGGTATCTGAAGTAATTCTGGCATATTCCAGTTATACTCCCGTGGCATTTTCTTCGGGGACTTTTCTTTGGGGATTTCTTCTTCTTCTTTTTTTCTTCAGTGTTATATAAATTACAGAATGGATGTTCAACATGTTCATTTACAGTCGTAACTTCCTCCTCATTATCATCAACAACATCTTCCTCGGCAACGGCTGTTTCATCATCAAAATTCGTGTATTGACCAATATCAAAATCATTACACGCATGGTCTTTTTCTTCTTCTGAAAAATCATCAAAATCCGAGTATTGACCAAGATCAAAGTCCGGGTATTGACCAAGATCAAATTTCGAATACTGACTAGTACTCACAATTTTTTCTGTTGGCTCATCATCGTCTAACTGGTCAATACGAAAATCGGAATTTGGTGCTGAAAGTTGATTGGGATTTGGATTAGGGAAAGGTTGTGGGTTTTGAGATTGTGTTTGGTATTGGAAATGTGGTGAAACAATATTTGCTTGGTGATGAAATTGTGGTGGAACCATTAAATTTTGAGCACCATAAACTGGGGTTGAAAAACTTAGTTGATTACTACTCGCTACTGACCCAACTTCACTACTTCTAGGTTCAACAACATACAATGTAACATCATCACTTGAAACACTAATGTAAGAAATGAATCGTTCAACATCTTCATTGTCGGTTAACAAATAAACTTTACAATTTCTCTGATAAGATAGCCTAAATCCACTTAGGGGCTCTAAATTCAATTTATTTGCAACACGTAATATTAGAGTTTCATAAGTTAACTTTTTTAATGACAGTTTTAGTTGAAGATTCATGGGTAAAGGCATATATTGTAAAACACCATGAACATTCTCCCATGACCCTCCAAAACACAAATCTATCCAAACATGATCAACATTAGATGATTTCATTATTGTAAATTAATCCACTAAACAAACAAGCTGCGAAACTAAAACCTGTTGCTGGATGGGGAAGGATGTCGTTGGATATAGGAACGGATGTCGTCGGAGAGAGTGATAGATGGAGATGGAATGAGTTACGATTTAGGGATTTAGGTTATGAGTTGCTGCTACTGCGTAGTTATATACCCAAAACATTTGTGTTGCGAAACTAAAATGTTGAGTTAATCGATTGACGAATATGGCCAAGAGGGGGGTGAATTGGCAATTAAAATTTTTGGTGGAAGCTTTTGCAGAAAATTGAAAATAATTGCACAGCGATTTAGAGTGGTTCGACTTTATCAACCAAAGTCTACGTCCACTACCTTAGCTATCAACACTAAGGATTTTCCAACAAATTCACTAATTTGTTCTTTCTTTTGAGGACAAAGAGTAACCTTACAGCTCCCTCAAGAATTATACCCCAAATTATTGAGCACACTCTTTTTCAAAGAGAAATACACAAATTTGCAAACTTACAAGGAAAACCTCACAAGGTAAGATGTTTGCACAATTCTAGAACAAGAAATGAACACTCACAAATAATTACAAATGAGCACAAATGGTGTTATTTGAAAGCAAAATGAATATTGAAAGGAAAATTGGCTTGATTTGCACAAACTTGGTGTTTAATGCTTTCTCTCTTGTTTCTCTATAATTTCTTGTTGATCAAGGGCTTCAGAACTTGTTTAAATACACCTTGAATCACTTCTGAACGTTGGGGATGATTAGTGAAGATCATATAGCCGTTTTAGTGTGAAAACAATTAATAAAACAGCTTGGAGCGTGGGGGGAATCGGCACCCCCTATGGGGAATCGGTTCCCTAAGTGTAAAATTCAAATATTTCGACCGTTATACAAGGGGGAATCGGTACCCCCTGGGGGAAATCGGTTCCCTCCGAGCATACTGGAATTCTCGGAGCCAAACCATTCAGGGGGGAATCGGTACCCCCTTAGGGGGAATCGGTTATCTCTGAGCAATCTGGAATTTTTGGCTTTGAAATGGTTCGAAATACTTTGTAAAATTATTTTGAAATTATTTTAAGATTAAAACTTAATTTTACACTTTGAGTAAGGATTAAAAATGATCTTTGAAAGATTTGGAGTAATGTTTTGATATTCGAATAATTCTATCGAATATACTTAGAAAATCATTTGAAAAATCTTAAAATTCATTTAACTTAATTTGTTATATTGAAATATCAAAATGTTTTCAACAATATCCCCCTTTTTGATATAACAAAACATTTTAGTAATTTTAAGATTTTGAAATCAAGTTTTGAAATTACTCTCCCTTACTTTAACACTTCTCCCATTTATCATTTAACACACTTCTCCCCCTTTTTGTTAAATCAAAAAGTCATTTTTAAGAATTTAAACAAGGTTTTGAAATCATTTAGCCAATTGATTATGTATAATATAAGCTGCTAAGATCACAAGCAAGAGAAACGTTAGCCATTAGTTTCATAATCAATATTCATAATTAATGTGAAATGGCAAAATTGGTCATATATCTAATCATGAAGTAAATGATGCAATAATGAATAAATTTAATCACACTAAATAGATAATTTCTAACCATTCATAAATCCAAACAAATTCAAATTCAATCAATCCACAAATTCAAACATTCCAAAATATTCAAAATGTTAAAACAACAAGTTTGGAGTTCAAAGCAAAACATTGAATCACATATCCAGATCAGGAGGAGGAAAATGAGCTCGAATAGCGGTCATTTCGTTAGTGAGGTCATTAATACGTGTGTTGGTTGCTTCATTATTTGCACGCATTTCCCGAAGAATTTCTAATTGTTGAGCTCCCATTGTGGATAAATGGGACTTTATAGAAGTAAAGCACGAATCCATAGTAGCGTATCGAAAATCGAATGTCTCCATAAAGGATTAGAAATATGGAGGCATTTGATGCGTTTATTGTGCTTGCTCTTCGGGTTGTTCCTCGGGCTGCTCAGGCTCATCTTCGGCTTCATCGATGTCTCGCATTAATTGCTCAAGCTCGAGATCTTCGTCAGCTTCGGGTGGAGCTTGTGAAGAACTAGCTCCCGGAGTATTTGCAGAAGATCGAACCCATTCACCGGTTTCCTTATCCTTAATCCATCCCGCTCTCGTTAAGGAAAGAAGGTTAATTTGTTTCTTAAGGGGAAAAACGGCATCTAGACCGACTCTAAGCCCAGCTTTGGAAAACAGATTACTCAAAATGCAACCGTAAACAAGAGATGAACAGAGTTTTTTTGTTAGGAACAAGATTTACGGTTTCAACAATTTCAGCAAAAATAATCTGAGGTAGGTTGATTTTAATATTATTTTCGAAAAAATGTAACCACCAAAGATCTAAGGCTCTAAGAGTAGAATAACGACCTCCGGATGGTCGAAACCACCAATAAATCATTAGATGAAGAAAACGTTCATGAAGGTCTAGGACACTTGCACTATCCCTTCTTTTATAACGAGATCCTAAAACCTGTTTTTCATTTGAAATACCATCATTATCTAATCCGAATGTATTGGCTATGTAAACCGAGTCAATATATAAGAATTGTCCTAGAAGGTAGGAACGAATTCCTATGGTTTCGGTTTCAGTTTGGTTTTTAACACAAACGGCATTAGAATAGAAAATACGAACAAGTTGATGGTAAACGATGGGTTCAAGGTCAAAGAGTTTATCAAATTTCCACTCTTGTAAAAGAGGAAGATATTTAAAATTGATAGCTAACATAGCTTGACGAGAAGGAATATGTTCTTCCCGGATTTTGTAAGAGTCGAAATATTGATAATACCAAAAATGATGATTTCTAGGACCAGGATGATTGAAACACGAGTTTTGGATAGTCAAGTTAGGATCAATGGGATTAGGATTAGAAATTTGGAATAGGAGGAGGATTTGGAGGTGGATTTGGTTGACGGTGTGAACGACTAGATGATGACCTAGCACGTTTAGGATTGGACATGGTTTAGGAAATCAGAATAGAATTGATAACCTGCAATTTAGAAAACACATGTATGCAATTCAATCAATCCCAAAACTCAATTGAGTCCTCAATATTTCAAGGTTCTCTAAATCAATCCTAATGGCCAAAGTTTTTGGAAAACTTTTGAAAAATATGGTTTTGAGAAACAATATAACAACATAATTGAATCAAAACACAATAATTTGAAAATATTTTTTTTAATTTCGAAAATTTAGAAAATTTTGGAAAAATCTTGTGTTTTTGATGAAATTAGTTGTAATATCTAGTTTCTAATCACTAAAAAATCAATTCCCGATCAAAAATTCAACCTAGAACTAATTAAAACTAGTTCTATGTTCATAAATTGATAAAATAAAAGTTTTGGAAAAATACCTTGAATGATTTCAGATTTGAGTGAGATTAGATGAAGTTTGCACGTTTTTCATGGTTCCAACAGGTTTAGAGGATGATATTTGAAGTGAATTCCGATTAAAAACGTTGATTTGAGGCAAGAATGGAGATTTGAGAGAGTAGAGGGAAGAAACAGCGTGAAGGAATAAGAGAGGGCTTGAGCAAATATTGGGTTCTGCCCGTGTTAAAACCAGAACCCTAGGGGGTATCGATTCCCCTGTGGGGGGGTAATCGGTTCCCCTTCAAAGGGGGAATCGGTTCCCTCAAGGGGGGATCGATTCCCTCTGCACCAAAATGCTAAAATCTGATTTTAAACACCCAAAATGCTAAATTAATTTCCTCTAGTGGTATTGGCAACTCATATATTGAAAATTAATCATGTTCAAACAATTCAATTAATCTTTAAACGATATTTGAACATAAAATTAATTTTTCATCACGAATCATAAACTCCCCCTAACTAATAGCAATGAATGCAATCAAAAATTGCTATTATAAGCATTTTTCATTTATTATTAAAAGTGATAAAATTATTTTAAACACTCAGTGAAGATAGATTGGTCAAACCTAATTCTCTCCTAAGTGTCCAAAATCGTTCCTTGTCTAAAGGTTTTGTAAAGATATCCGTTAATTGGTGCAAAGTATCAACAAATTCTAGAACTACATCTTCATTAGTGACATGGTCTCTAATAAAGTGATGTCTTATTTCAATGTGCTTAGTTCTAGAGTGTTGGATGGGATTTTTAGTGAGACAAATAGCACTAGTATTGTCACACTTGATAGGAATGGTACCTACTTCAATTCCATAATCAAAAAGTTGTTGTTTCATTCATAAAACTTGTGCACAGCAACTACCAGCTAAAATGTATTCGGCTTCAGTGGTAGATAATGCAACATAATTTTGTTTCTTTGAAAACCAAGAAATTAGCATATTTCCAAGGAATTGGCAAGTACCGGAGGTGCTTTTCCTATCTAATTTGCATCCTCCATAATCCGCATCAGAAAAAGCATGCAAGCTAAAGCTAGAGTCTCTAGGATACCAAAGTCCTAGACTAGGAATGTCTTTAAGTTATCTAAAGATTCTCTTAACAGCTAGTAAATGTGATTCCTTAGGACATGATTGAAATCTAGCACATAAGCAAACACTAAACATAATATCCGGTCTACTTGCAGTTAGATAAAGTAGAGATCTAATCATTGACCTATATAACTTGACATATACACATTTATATCCTTCATCTAAGTCAAGCTATGTTGAAGAGCTCATTGGAGTGTCATGAGGTTTCCCATTTTCCAGTCCAAACTTCTTGAGCATATCTTTGACGTACTTAGCTTGATTGATGAAGATGCCATCTTTCTTTGCTTGATTTGGAGTCCCAAGAAAAATGAGAGCTCCCTCATCATGCTCATCTCAAACTCACTTTGCATTAGCTTAGAAAATTCTTGGCAAAGAACATCATTAGTAGAACCAAATATTATATCATCAACATAAATTTGAACTACTAATAAATCTTTACTTTTATGCTTCAAAAACAATGTAGTGTCAACCTTCCCTTTTGAAAAACCTTTTTCAATTAAAAAATTTGACAATCTTTCATACCAAGCTCTAAGAGCTTGCTTTAAACCATAAAGAGCTTTTGTCAACATGATCCAGAAAATTTAAATCTTCAAAACCTGGAGGTTGTTCCACATACACTTCTTCTTTTATAAAACCATTTAAAAATGCACTTTTAACATCCATTTGATATAATTTAAATTCATTGAAACATGCAAATGCTAATAACATTCTAATTGCTTCCATCCTAGCTACGGGAGCGTATGTTTCATCATAGTCTATGCCCTCTTCTTGAGTATACCCTTGAGCAACAAGTCTAGCCTTGTTTCTCACTATATTACCACTCTCATCAAGCTTATTCCTAAATACCCATCTAGTACCTACAGTAGATTTATTACTAGGCCTTTCAACTAATGTCTATACTTTACTTCTCTCAAATTGATTTAACTCTTCTTGCATAGCCATAATCCAATGTTCATCATTTAATGCTTCTTTAATATTCTTAGGCTCTATGCATGAGATAAAAGCAATATAATTACAAATATTTCTAAGAGAAGATCGAGTTATTACCCTTTTTGATAGATCACCTATAATTTCACCATCCTTGACATAGTTGTACTCTCTTGGATAAGATACTTCCCTTTCTTCAATGGTTGGATTCTCAAGAGGATCATGAGTTTCCTCATTTTTCGTTTCTTTCTTTGATGATGGTTCTCCAACGTCATGTCTAACGTCATTTGTATTTATAACACCTACATCATCATTCACACAAGAATCCTTCCTCGGAAGGGGATTATCATAAAAAACAACATGTATAGACTCTTCTACAACTAAAGTTCTTTTATTAAATACACGATAGGCTTTAGAATTTAAGGAATAACCCAGAAAAATTCCTTCATCACTTTTAACATCAAATTTGCCAAGGTTTTCTTTACCGTTGTTTAAAACAAAACATTTACATCCAAAAGGATGAAAATACTAATGTTAGGCTTTTTATTTTTGAAAATTTCATATGGAGTTTTCTTTAAAATTGGCCTAATCATTACTCGATTTACAACATAACAAGCGGTATTTGTGGCTTCCGCCCAAAACTATTTTGACAAATTATTTTCACAAAGCATGGTTCTAGCCATTTCTTCTAAAATTCGATTTTTCCTCTCAACAGCTCCATTTTGTTGAGGGGTTCTAGGTGCTGAAAAATTATGGCTAATACCGTTAGAGTTACAAAATTCAGTAAATCCAAGATTTTCAAATTCAGTTCCATGATCACTCCTAACACTAGTTATAGAGTAACCTTTTTCATTTTGGATTACTTTTGAAAACGTGATGAATTGTTCTAATGCTTCATCTTTAGTATTTAAAAATAGAACCCAAGTATATCTAGAATAGTCATCTACCAAGACAAATGCATATTGTTTTCCACCCAAGCTAGTAGTTCTAGTTGGCCCAAAAAGATCTAAATGGATCAATTGTAAAACTCTACTAGTTGATACATCATTAATGGATTCAAAGAAACTCGCTTTTGTTTTCCTTAGCACAAGCATCACAGATTTTATCATTATCAAATTAAGCTTAGGCAACCCTCGAACTAAATCACCTTGAATTAGTCGTTGCAAAACACTCATACTAGCATGTCCTAGTCTCCTATGCCATAACCAACTATCATGTTCATCCTTAGCAACTAGGCACAAATTAGTCATATCAATATAATCTAAATGCACCATGTAGATATCCCTATTTTATGACCAATAAGCATAATCGAAAGTATATGCAATGTCAATCAATTTTGTAATCATTTAAAATAAACATTGTATCTTTTATCAAATTTATTTTTCAAAAGATTATGCGTTTAACCCATTCACATATAAAACATTATGCAATGTTGATTATAGAGAGTAAGAGCACATGCATAAAGTTTTTGAAAATGTTATGCATTACAGCTTTATGATATTTAAACAAAAATCTATGCATAAACATTAAAAATTTCATATCAAAATTTTGCAAAACCAAAGTTCTTGAAAAATCAATATTAATTATTAAAGAGATATCAATTACATTTTAAAAACAATTTTGACCAAAAATTAATATGATGAACTAGAGTTTATAAAAAAAATTACCAAAAATTACCATGTTCATCATACAATATTTTTCAACATACATGAGACAAAACATAATCATTTAGAATTATTTAACATTTAAAACCTCATGCATGCATAGAATAAATGAGCAACCAAATAAAATAAAAAAAATAAGTTTAGAGGTTACCCATTACTTTTTCATGTGTGGCTAGAGCATCTTGAATATCATCAACTTCATCACCATTGCTCCCACACACCTACAAGAGACATTTAAGTAGATTTTGGTATCCAAATTGCTTTGGATCCTTAAACATTAGTTTCAATGCCTCTTGTTCCTTTTGGAATCCATACTTGTCTAATTTTAAATCGTTTTCCTTTATTTAAAGGACAAGTATGTTCCTTATGACCATGATAATGACAATGTGAACATATTGTCATTATTGAACTAGATGAATTATTTAGAATGATCTCTTTTTCTTTTGTTAAACATTCAAGCTTATCTTTTAAATTGAAATTTTCTTTTTCAATACTTTCAAATTTCATTTTTGAGAGTTCTAAATCCTTCTTCAAGATTTCATTTTGATTTTCAAAATCCATTTTCATTTCTAGAAGAAGTTTGTTTAATTTGAAAATTTCTTTTTCAAAGTTTTCAGATTTTATTTTTGAAAGCTCTAACTCATTTCTCAACATTTCATTTTGATTTTCCAAGTCTGTTTTAGCTTTCAAAAGAAGATCATTTTTAACAATAAATTTAGAAATCAATTTATCGTATTTGGAGTTTATGGTCTCAAACTCCGAAAATAATTTATCATAAGCATCTTGTAACTCATTAAAAGATTTTGAATTTGATATATTTGAGTTAGAAGATACCTTTGGCTCTGTGAGAGCTAATAGAGACATCACTTTTATTGGTTCTTCTTCCTCCTTGTCTCTATAGATCTCCTCAAGCTTATCCCACATTTTCTTGACACTTGAACAAGAAGAAACTCCTTTATATACATTAGGATCAATTGCACAACACAACATGTGCATAGCCTTTGAGTTTTGTTGAGCTTCATTCCGTTCTTGAATACTCCACTTCTTTGCCTTCTTAGTAGGAGAGGAATATCCTTTCTTGATTATCATCCAAGCTTCCATATCAAATGCTTTGATGAATATCATCATACACCTCTTCCAATGACGATAATTTGTTCCATTGAAGTGTGGAGGAACGTCAATTGGTCTGGATTCTTCCATGGAGAATGAACCGGAAGTGGACGCCATCTTTATCGATTTAACTCTTCCCGGATCGACTCAAGAGGTGATTAAACCTTCAAATGAGTTAGGCTCTGATGCCAATTATTGAGTTAATCGATTGACGAATATTGCCAAGAGGGGGGTGAATTGGAAATTAAAATTTTTGGTGGAAGCTTCTGCAGAAAATTGAAAATAATTGCACAGCGATTTAGAGTGGTTCAACTTTATCAACCAAAGTCTAAGTCCACTACCTTAGCTATCCACACTAAGGATTTTCCAACAAATTCACTAATTTTTTCTTTCTTTTGAGGACAAAGAGTAACCTTACAGCTCCCTCAAGAATTATACCCTAAATTCTTGAGCACACTCTTTTTCAAAGAGAAATACACAAATTTGCAAACTTACAAGGAAAACCTCACAAGGTAAGATGTTTGCACAATTCTAGAACAAGAAAGGAACACTCACAAATAATTACAAATGAGCACAAATGGTGTTCTTTGAAAGCAAAATGAATATTGAAAGGAAAATTGGCTTGATTTGCACAAACTTGGTGTTTGATGCTTTCTCTCTTGTTTCTCTATAATTTCTTGTTGATCAAGGGCTTTAGAACTTGTTTAAATACACCTTGAATCACTTCTGAACGTTGGGGATGATTAGTGAAGATCATATAGCTGTTTTAGTGTGAAAACAATTAATAAAACAGCTTAGAGCGTGGGGGGAATCGGTACCCCCTATGGGGAATCGGTTCCCTAAGTGTAAAATTCAAATATTTCGACCGTTATACAAAGGGGGAATCGGTACCCCCTGGGGGGAATCGGTTCCCTCCGAGCATACTGGAATTCTCGGAGCCAAGCCATTTAGGGGGGAATCGGTACCCCCTTAGGGGGAATCGGTTCCCTCTGAGCAATCTGGAATTTTTGGCTTTGAAATGGTTCGAAATACTTTGTAAAATTATTTTGAAATTGTTTTAAGATTAAAACTTAATTTTACATTTTGAGTAAGGATTAAAAATGATCTTTGAAAGATTTGGAGTAATGTTTTGATATTCGAATAATTCTATCGAATATACTTAGAAAATCATTTGGAAAATCTTAAAATTCATTTAACTTAATTTGTTATATCGAAATATCAAAATGTTTTCAACATAAAACCTGTTGCGAATTCCGAAATCGAGTTGCGAATTTGAAATTCAGTATTGCGATAGTCAGAATCTCGTTGCGATAGTCAGATTCGCATTGCGATTTACGTATTCGCATTGCGAATTAGGAAAATCGCAACGCGAATTTGGGAAATCGCAATGCGATAGTCAGAATCGCGTTATCGCATTGCGAATCTGGAAACTGATTTGCGATACCGGAGATCGCGTTGCGAATTATCGATCAAATTGCGATTTAGTTGGTCATTTTGACAAATCCAAAAAAAGGTTGTTAAAATCGTATATTATAAGGCATTTTTTGTCACTGAAGTTATTTTCTCTATTACAAATCTAACGTGAACTTTTGTTGTCGCCTGGATTGTCATCACCCAACAATCACCCAGCAGTCGTACGGTAGTCGGCTGCCCAGGAAAAGCTGTAAGAGCAATCATTTGAAATTCTTCCTCCATAGAACGAACCATATAGTTGTAAAAATCCTGCATTGGCGACAGGTTGTGATTCTGCCATCAATTCAAAAACAAAAGCATAAACATTCAAGAGAAAACTTCAACGAACAAGACTGTAAACAGCACGTACCATGATGAACCACTTGCGAAGAGTCAGATAATCTGCACAAACGACTGACCACCCGAATTGCCGGAAGTAACATATCTGTAAGTCCAACGAACTTGTAAATGCATCACAAATCTATGACTCAATTCTTGCAGTAAACGCAGCAAGAAGAAATGATTTTTACCTACCAACCAGATCACTACTCTATTCGTCGCTAAGGGGTTCGCGTTGTGGTGTACAACGAAAGTCGTTTGCCTTCTCATTAGCGCTTCTCTAGCTTGCTGCAGCAAATACTACAGCAAATAAGCTATAATCATCATAGTAATGTCTTGAAAGTTTTCGAAATGTCTTTTGCATGACTTTGATCACAAATAATCGCATGTATTGAGACATCAAATTGTTTGAATTTGAACTTAATTACCAGTTAAAATCCATATAGGTCCATATGAGCTTCCTCCTCCCATGCCCTCCATCTACCGAAATAGTTATCGAAAAGTGAGCAAATAGTAGCAACATAGAACTGTTAGTGCCTTTTCCTTACTGTATACCAATCAAAAGACCAGCCTTCACAATTGCTAGTAACATCGTTAAGCAACTGTAAGCTGGATGCGTGATTGCCATTACAAATATGAAGCGATGCAACTGCTCGAGACATTCATGAAAAACAAATGGCTCATGAGTTAGGGGTGTTTAAAACCGGGTACTAAAATGCCAGCCCGAGTCCCGGCCAATGACATTCGGGTACACGTAAGTCGGGTACCCGTAAAATCCGGATACCCGTATTTTCGGGTCACGGGTACCCGGTTCATAATTTTTTTATTTTTTCTTTAAATTATATTATTTTTTAAAATATAGATGTATATAATTATAAAATTTAAGGTTCTATAACATATAATTCACACATAAAATTTAAAAATTCAAATTACATAATTGGAAAAAATTATTAAATAATAAAATGAAAAATATAATTAAATTTTAAGTGTTTCGAAGTTAAAAATAAATATTTTAAAAAAATTTAGAATGTTAACGTGAAATAATTTAAGAAATTAAAAATTTAGAATATTATGATACTAAAATTTAAGAAATTAGTAATTTAGAATGTTAGAGTGTAATAATTTGAAAATTATAAATAAACATTTAATATAAAATAAAAATAAAAAATATATATAATCAATCGGGTACCGGGTCGACGGGTACCCCATTAAGTAACATTTTATGACCCAGGCCCGACCCGAAATCCCGAAAAATTTAACGGGCAGGGTACCCGACCCGAAAAATCGAATATTTACAAAATAAATACTCAATATTTTTTAATCGGGTCGGTGGATAGTCAAGTCGGGTCAACTGAATCGAGTATTTTTAAACACCCTTACTCATGTCCCTGAAGAACAAAATAATTTAACGGATGATCGTGTAGAACACCATGTAATAGCTTTTCATGGGCAACCGACTACTTTATGACTGCTAGATGACTGTTGGGGGATGTCAATTCGGGTGACAACAAACGATCGTGTTAGATTTGTAATATAATATTTTTTAACGTGTTTTTCAGCAAGTAAAGGTATCCATAAGTGACTCTTGTTTAGGTTCATTCTTAACTTAAATAATTTACAAATCTTAATTCTAAATAAATTAATTTACTTAAATTAATTATTAAAAATTCATTATTTAATTGTAATTTTATTAAAAGTAAAATTAAATTTTAATTAATGATTATTTTTCTAAAAAAATCTAATACTTTTTAATATTTACATAATAAAAATAAATTTAATTATGATATTTATTGATACATCGCTTTAATGATGTAGATGCTCATTTTGTTGGGGAATTTCTTTCGGTTTTCTTTTGGGTTTTTATATAGTTAATTATTTATATATTATATGGGTTAAATATTGTTTATTATATTTAGTTATGTACATGTTCGTGTGTGTATATATATATATATTGTTTATTTATATGGTTATATTTTGACTTAGTTATATATCGGTATTGAACGTTTACATATTATTAATTATATATTATGTAGGATACATATGCATGTTTTATAATATATTAAGTGTATTCAAAATTAATATTAAATATATATATATATATATGATATTTATAAATTGATATTTTTTTCTATAGGCCAAAATTACATACGAGCCCGAAACAAGAGACCTAAACTCGGATGTTACAGCCCACTTGTAAAAACCTTAAACCCACTAGGGTTTTCTGCCACAAGCTCCCAACACCGTCAAGCCTCGACCGTCGGATGAAGAACGAATTCAACGACCCAGATTTGACTTGATATAGGGTTTGTTTACCCTAGAATGTCACAGCCGTCACCACAGACGCCTTACAACTATTGGATCTGGCCAGTGATCCAATGATCCAACTTCAGTCCAGCACCTCAACGGTCAGATCTCACGCGTAAGATCCACACGAGGCTCATCAGCTGCTCCAAGCGCCTGTGGGTATGATTCATGCTCCAAATCGATCCCCACCAGTCTTGACTGCCACCAGCATAATTGTCCTCAGCGTACGAGAGCCGGCGCGAGCCTGTCATGTCTCCTTTGCCATAATAATAGCAAACGGACCCGCAGAATTCCCTCTTCCACGAAGAGTCCTTTCATCCCTCACATGCAGACAAATATATCACATTATATATCAACAAACACAACTAGATCGAGCAAAAATAAAAAATCATCAGCCACCAAACAACGAAAACTGAGAGCAAATACACAGTATCCCTGTTGTTTTATGAGCAAACATAGCAACCAAAAAACTAAGAGAAGAGTGACCAAGCTAAAAACCCTTACCTTCCCCGTCGGTTGAAGTTCGCCCTCGTCGTCCGGGATTAAAACCACCTTGAGCCACCCAAGGTAACTCCTTTTCGACCTTAGATTTATGGTTGTTATAGGGGTTTAATTGGTATCTCGTTAGGTTTGGGTTCGATTATGAGGTTAGGTTTTGAGAAAAGAAACGATGAGGGTTATTTGAGGTATTGGTTCCTCATCGGAGCCCTTTTGGTGAAGAGGCCACGGTGGTCGCGTGGTTCGATAGTAAGGGTTGGGGTTAGTTTAAACCCTAGGTTTTGGTTTCTATTTTTTGAGAGGGTTGACGAGTGGGGGGTTTACTTCGCATTTCGAAGGCTTAATTTAGTGGTGGCAGCCACAACGACAGTCACGCTCGGAGGAGAAAGTGAAGAGGGTTGAGAAGGGGGAGAGGAAAAGAGAGAAAACGGCTAAGGCTTAGGTTTAGGCTGATGAGAGAAATGAAACTAGGTTAAAAACTTACCCTAAGGGGGTGTTTGGTTCAAGGATTATGGGATTCCCATGGGATGGTTCCCATGTTTGGTTGGTCGGGAATCTCATTCCCGGTAATGTTTTATTACCAATAGTAGATTTTTTGGGGTATATTACCGGGAATGTCATTACCTCCCTTCCCTTAGGTATTGTAACATTACCGGCATTTTGGACTAAAATACCCTTAAATTTTTATTTTTTTTCAAAAATATCATTCTTCTGTGATTGAATAATAAAAATTCTACGAAGGTTAAATTACAAATTTATCCTTAAATTATTTTAGATTTACAAAAAAAAATCTATAATTAAAATTTTATATGAAGTTAAGGGGTTAAAAAAATTTACCCTTTCATTAAACATTTTTTATATTTTTAATTTTGTAAAAATATATATATAAATATTATGAATTTAATTTTTTAAAGAAAATATATAAATATTTTACAATTTGTAATATTTTACAATTTGTAATATTATACAAATATATAATAAGGACAATTTGGTCAAATATACATTCCAATAATCTTTTATTCATTTAACCAAACACGGTAATCTTACATTCCTGCTAAACCAACCAAACACAAAAATACAACATTCCCAGTAATCTTATTCCTTGGTAATCTTTTATTCCCACTGGTAATCTTACATTCCGTGAACCAAACGCACCCTAATTGTCTTATATATGGGTATGCCAAAACGACATCGTTTGAAGGATGTGTGAAACAGACGCGTATTAGGAGACTAGGATTGTCTGTGTTCTGTCGGGTGGGGATATTTGTGTGAGAGGCCCTTGTATCTTCAACCCATCATATTATAGTCCCTAAATCAAGCTTAGATGCACTTTTAATTTTGTCTCTTAATTTTCTGTGTATTTTATTTTAGTCCTGTATCATGTTATGCTTATTTTTCACGACGTTTTTACGTTTGGTATGTAATTTGGGTAACTTTTGTTTTAATCATGTGTATCTCTTTGGTTATATTACGTTTGCAGTTCCTAGAAATGAAGATTTTATACACAATGACATGCTGTTTACTTTCTTTATGTTTTTAACCTTAAATATTTCCTTTTTATATTTTAGCCCCTTGTTTAAGATTTTATGCATGTATGTAGGGTTAGTTTAGGTTAGTTTCGAATGTATGCTAATCATGTGTTTGAATGAGTATGATATGTATGCATGTACGTATATTTATTTCAAGCATGTTGTTCATAAGCATAGATTTAGGCAAAATTTAAATGGATGTATAATACCCTCACGGGCAATACTCAATTCATAATTACATAATAGAATTAAGAGTAATACCTTTTTAATTTAAAATTAATCTTAAGAGACGAAGGATAAAATTTTTACTCGCCTATCTTATTGAGTCAACCTTGTCAACTCACTTCTTGTGGGCCTAACCAATACTCCATTCCATAAATATAAATGAATGAATTTCAAATTATACCTAAATAGGGATCAATATGTATGAATTTGTTCACGACAAAAAAGGGTCCGAGTCTAAATTTATTGCTTTTATCTGGTATCAATTTTGAAATCACAGTCCTTTCAGAATCACCCTTTTAAACAAAACATTTACATATGTTATTTTTGTAATATTTTTAAAATTAAAAATAAATTAAATTATGTCACGAATATAATACCAAAAAAATATATTTATAAAATTTTAATAAATTATTATAGTTTAAGTAATAAAAATATATATTCATTAGCATATTTCACATGTGTTAATTCACATATATCAATTTTTGTAATGTTAACATTCACATATATTAATTCTTGAATACCAACCACGTGTGTCAACACTCGTTGGCATACATATTTTGTTTATTTATTTAATGTTTGTAGACACTAAACAAATATATTCATTAACATATAATTAAACAGGTTCATGAATAATTAGGTATTCATGATTAATAAGCAAATAAATTGTAAATGAACATATTTTATTTGTTTCAAATATAATGTAATAAAAATTAATATTATAAATAAATCAAATAAACAATAATATTTTCATGTATTTTTATCGAATAAAATGAAACTTTAATAAACCAATCAATAAATGAGTTTATAACAAGAATAAATAAACGAATTTATCCATAAAATACGAATAAAATGCATCATAGTTCAACCTCAATCACATAATTAAATAAGCATAATATTATTATCCATAATCGTCTCTTTAATTTAAATAAGCATAATATTATTATCCATACTCATCTCTTTAATTTAATAAAACGAATAATATATAAACAACTCAATCAGAGATCGAATTAAAACTGCTTATGCAACCATTCCCATTACAGATCAAGAAAACATGCATCAACATAACATACACATCACATGAATTTACACATTTTGTAACAACCCGAAAAAAAATTTAATTATATTGGTGTGATTTGGTGAAATTTGAGGATTTAATTAAAAGTTTTCAAAACTTGTAGGCCATTTTAGAAGTAAAATAAATTCAAGGACCAAGCCCTGAATTTACCCAAGGAGTGTCGGCAGGTTTGGTTTTATAAACGTGTTTTCTGATTTTGAAATCAGAAAACACGGAAGCAATTACTCAAATTTCCTTCTCCAGTAACCTTCTTTCAAGCCCGATTCCGACGCCGTCCGACCTTTGATCATCAAATTGAAACCACCATCGTGTTCGTCTTCGAACCGTGAACAAAACCTAGTAAATCAATTGTAGCGAAACGATGTCAAACGTCGTGAATTTCGGTTTAAAGTCTCGATGTTTTTTTAGCACCACCACCGAGAAAATCTTAAATTCATCTCCGATCGTTGATCCGTTTTTGACACCTCCCGCACCATCGTGTTCCTTGTGTCGTTCCGAATCCGACGATGTCCACCTTGACTCCGTAGGCGGCGGCGCGTGAGGGAGGTAAAGTAGTCAGAGTTCCGGCCGAGTTGAAATCGAGCTCTCCACCGTTCAAAATTTTGAACCGAGCTTAGTAAGTGTCTCCAAATCACTTAAAATAATTTTTGGAATTTTTTCAGGAACTTTTGGAGACCGGAGGAGGCCTCACGCGCCCCCACGCGCCGCCGCTGCGCGTGGGGGAGTTACGAAAGGAAGACGGGCATTGTCTGACCGGTCTAACCCGACTCGACCCATTGACCCGACTCGTTGACCCGACCCGACCTAGGTGTTATTTTTGTAAATATTTTTAAAAGGGTGCTATTTTAGTAAATATTTTTAAAAGGGTGATATTTTCGTAAATATTTTAAAAAGGGTGATATTTTAGTAAATATTTTTAAAAGGGTGTTAGTTTTGTAATTAATTTCTTTTAGGGTGCTATTTTTGTAAAAGTTGACTGTTGACTATTGAGCACCGTTGACCATAACTTTGACCAGCTTTAACCAGCCATTAAACGACCGTTGATTTTGTTCGGGTATATCTATTTTGACATTTTTTGACGTCTCAAATCCGTTTCCGAAGTCCGTTTTGCCAAATTCGAACCCGAAGGCCTCCAAATCACCATTCAAACCCATTGACTTTGAATTTGACTAAGAATTCAAATTTTTGAAAAGTCATATTTTATATTTTTCGACGTCCTGATTCCGATTCCGCAATCTGTTTGGTCAAATTTAGACTCGAAAGCCTCCAAATTGATAGTCAAAACCCGGAAAATGTATATATACTTAAGAGTAGCTTTGAATAATTAAGTAAAACTTGGGACTGATAAATTATTATTGTTTGAAGGTATAAGAGACTCTCTTAATCGCTCGACCCAGCTCATCTAGATCAGTTAAACCACGTGTGTCTGTATTCACCCGTATAACCCGTAAATTTTATGATTTTAGAAATTAATTATGTTACCCAATAGTAATATAATGTTATTATGAATTAGGTTCGAAAACTGTAGCAGAGCGTGGCGAGGCCAACAATCACTAGATCTACTATTTGAACCTATTATCGAGGTGTGTTCCCTATTTATTACTGAACTGTTTTATTTGTTTTAACATGTGGTACACTGAATTCTTTGGTTACTGTTTTATTGATGCACCGATTTAATGTGATGGTTTATAGATTATGACTACTATCTGATTTTTGGTTTGCACGGGTATATGATTACCATGTTTATGGATTTATGGAATTTATGTCACGGTGCAATTGTATTTTTGATATGTATTTATAAAGTACAGCTCTGATCAAGCTGAAAATTTTTTTATGGACCTAATGTGACTCTTAGGTAGGCTCTGCGGCCCTGAGATCATTCTCGGGTAGGCCCTGCATTCCTAAGAATTTTTCTTAGGTAGGCCCCATGTCCCCGAAATCTATATTGGGTAGGCTCTCAGGCACTAAGATGTTCCCTTAGGGTAACTCTTTTATGGGATTTACTGCAGTATGATTTTATGAGATTTATTGGACTATGACTTGTTTAGTGTACCTATCATAATTTTATAATAATGTTGGGACACACTGAGCCTAGCTCACTTTTTCGTAAATGTTTTCCCCTTTCAGATATTGTTGGTTAGATACCCCTAATCGAGCACTTGGAGGATCAACATATCTCTTGAAGTATAGCTGATTGTAATATTTTTATCTTTTAAGTTGACTTTATTTTGATAACATGGGCCTTATTTTAAAGGATTAGATTTTATAATGATTACTCTTTTGCGATTTATATTCGGTTTATCGTAATTTGGATTTTTTTAAGACATGTTTTAAATTAATTTGTTACTTTTTAATGTTATATTTATGAATTGAGTTATTATAGTATAATCTATTATAATTTCATAAATGTCATTTATAATGTGATTTTCCGTTGATTGAATAACAGTTTTGGAAAATATCATTAAGAATCATGAATGTGATCCATTAGACTTAGTCGAAACGCATAGGTCGGGTCTAGGGGGTTACATTTAATTGATATCAGAGCTTTTGGTTTTTAAACTTCGGACTGTGTATGAGTCCAAATTGAAAATACGGTTTTGAAGTATTTTATAAAACAAGTTACTAAGGCCATGTCACAAAGTTTTTACGGTTTTAACTGTGTTCGAGACTCCAAGTGCTTATCTAACCCTAAGTTTTATCTTTTATAGTAAACATGAGATCTACCAAAATAAGTGCTAGGTGTGGACGTCGAGCTAGCCATGGACGAGGTCGAGTGGCTAGATTTACAGACCCGATCGATGAGATTCGGGTAGATCCCCCACCTCCGATAGGTGATCTTGCTCCTACGACCCCGACGAATTTATCTCATGCCCTTGGTATTGGCATGACTACGCCGATCATAGGAGCAACTGATAGTGAGCCTGATTCTACCATAATTACATTTGATGAGAATTTCGGTAGACAGTTTTTATAGTTGATTCAAGGAGTGGTCAGAGCTGCTGGTGTTGGATCCGAGATGCCTATTTCTCATACTCTGATCGCCAATGGAGTCAGAACTTTTGGAGGACAGATTGGTGGAGTTCCTACTGAAGTAGAAGATTGACTTCAGGATACTGAGAGACGTATGAATCAGTTGGGTTTGGACCCAACTAAGAGATATTTGGGGGCAATAATGATGTTAGATGGCAATGCCCACATATGATGGGAATCAGTGGTCAGTAGTGTTCCGACCGATCGTTTGACATGGGATTTCTTTAAGGAGTGTTTTAGGAGTCGTTTCTCGAGAGAGCGTTATTTAGTTCAGAGACAGCAGTTTCAGGACCTGGTTCAGGGTGATATGACTGTTTCAGAGTATGATATAGAGTTCTTGAAATTCCTAAAGTATGGAATCAGTCTGGTGCCTACCGAGAGAGATCGATGTCGTAAATTTGCCCTCGGACTCAGATACGAGCTACGTAGGCAGGTTATTACCCACCAAGATGAGATTTTTTATATGCTGGTGGGTAAAGCCAAGGATGCTGAGGAGATGGAGGCTTTAGCTTCTGGTAGAGAGCGTGTTGACCAGGAGCGATCTAAGAAACCTTTTGGCCATACTGAATCATCTGCACAGTTCGATAAGATGACTCGTACTTCGGCCCCTCAGAGGAGCAATACACGCTTCATGCCTGCAACATCTTCACCTTCAGCTATTAGTAGAGGTGGTTCTTTGGTTCCGTTTCAAGTGCCTCATTGTGATTTTTGTGGTAAACGACACACATGAGAGTGTTATAGGAAGACCGGAGCATGTTTTCATTATGGCTCTAGTGGTCATTTTCGGAGGGATTGTCCTCAGCTAGCTTCGTCTGAGAGGACTGCTACCCAGACTCCTGTGCATTCTCAGACTATAGTATAAACCCCAATTAAAGATTATAGCCAAGAAAAGACCTGTGGATCAGCGTCCAGGACAGACAGTAGAGCCTGACCTCAGTAGAATAGAGGGTCAATAGTTTCTGAGGCTAGACATTCAGCTTTGGTTTATGCTACTAGACGTCGGGATGACAGAGATGGGCCTGAGGTTATTTTAGGTACATTTACTATTTATTCTACCCCATACTTTGCATTATTGTACAATGGCTCCATCCACTCCTATGTATCGAGTTTAGTATCTCAAAACCTTCAGATTTCGATTGAGAACACTGATAATACTGTTACGATTATGAGTCTAGTAGGACAGGCAATATTAGTAAATGAAATATTTCGGTGTTGTCCTCTGGAAGTTCAGGGAGAAATTTTTCTCGCTGATCTTATAGAGCTTCCTTTAGAGGAGTTTGAACTAATTCTTGGGATGGATTGGTTGAATAAACACAAGGTAAATCTGGACTGCGAGTACAAGAGAGCTACTTTGAAGACTTCTGATGGTCAGACTGTGGTGTTAATTGGTGAACGACGTGGCTATCTCTCCAATATAGTTTCAGCTATGAAAATTGATCGTGTGATCAGGAAGGGATATGAGACCTTCATTGCCTGTATTTTGAACACTAAAGGTTCCTTGTCCACGATCAAGGAAATTCGTACAGTTAGCGAGTTTCCTGATATCTTTCCGGAGGAGTTGCCTGGGTTACCTCCTGATAGGGAGGTAGAGTTCGAGATTGAGACTTATCCAGGATCTGCACCTATTTCTATGGCACCTTATCGCATGGCTCCAAAGGAACTTATGGAGTTGAAGGTCCAATTGCAAGAATTATTTGATCGAGGATTTATTCGGCATAGTACCTCACCCTAGGGAGCTCCAGTTCTGTTCGTGAAAAAGAAGGATGGGTCGTTAAGGCTATGTATTGACTATCGAAAGTTAAACAAAATGACGATCAAGAATAAGTACCCATTACAGAGGATTGATGACTTATTTGATCAATTACGAGGAGCTACTATATTCTCTAAGATTGATCTTTGTTCGAGGTATTATCAATTGAAAGTTAAAGGGTCTGATGTTGCAAAAACGACCATTCACACTAGATATGGTCATTATGAATTCTTAGTAATGCCTTTTGGTTTGACGAACACTCCCGCAGCTTTCATGGATTTGATGAATCGTGTGTTCCGACCATATTTGGATTAATTTATGATTGTCTTTATTAATGATATTCTGGTCTATTCTCGGACGAAAGTAGAGAATGACGAGCATTTGAAGATCGTTCTGCGGACCTTGAGAGAGCATCGTCTATATGCCAAACTAAGCAAGTGTGAGTTTTGACTTCAAGAAGTGTCGTTTCTTGGGCATATTATTTCTACACGAGGTATTCAGGTTGATCCAAACAAGATCGAGGCTATTGTGAATTGGAAACGACCCACGAACATCTTTGAGATCCGCAGTTTCTTGGGCTTGGCTGGATATTATCGACGTTTTGTCGAGGGTTTCTCGATCATTGTTGCTCCTTTGACAAAGCTGTTAAGGAAGAACGTGCCATTTGACTGGGGCGAGGCACAATAGGAGAGCTTTGAGAAATTACAGGTGGTTTTGACTCAAGAACTAGTATTGATTCAACCAGAGTCCGGGAAGGATTTTACAGTGTATAGTGATGCTTCACACTCAGGACTCGGTTGTGTTCTAATGCATGAATGTAAGGTGGTAGCTTATGTATCCCATCAACTACGACCGCATGAGTGTAATTATCCGACTCATGATTTGGATTTAGCAGCAATGATTTTTGCCTTGAAGATTTGGAGACACTATCTTTATGGAGAGAAGTGTTATATTTTAACTGATCATAAGAGCTTAAAGTAGTTTCTAACCTAGAAGGAGCTTAATTTGAGACATCGGAGCTGGCTAGAGCTTCTAAAGGATTATAATTGTGTGATTGATTATCACCATAGTAAAGCTAACATTGTAGCAGATGCTTTGAGTCGAAAGGCGGTAACGGAGTTGAGGTCTTTAATGGTCAGGATGAATTTATATGACGATGGCACTTTGTTAGCAAAATTAAAAGTTAAGCCGACTTTGGTTGATGAAATTAAAGCTAAGAAGCCCCTTGATAGCTCCTTGCTATCCATCTTTGAGCAAGTAGAGCAGGGGGCAAGCTCAGATTACGCCCTTGATCAGGTTGAAGTTTTATGCTTTAAGGGTCGATATTGCGTGCCTGATGATGTTGAGTTGAGATAGATTATTCTTAATGAGGCTCACAATAGTCCATATGCTATGCACCCCGGTGAAGATAAGATGTATCGGAATTTAAGAGAAAGGTATCATTGGGTTGACATGAAGAATAACATCTTGGATTTTGTGGCTTGGTGTTTGACTTGTCAGCAAGTTAAGGCAGAACATCAACATCCATTAGGTTTGTTACAGCCTATCAAGATTCCTGAATGGAAATGAGAGTGTTTTACTACGGACTTTGTTACTGGCTTACCTATGACTTCTTCGAAAAAGGATTCAGTTTGAGTGATTATTGACAGACTTACAAAGTCAGCTCACTTCATTCCTGTATAGGTAAATTATACTTTGGACAAGCTAGCGAGATTGTATATTTTGGAGATTGTCAGATTGCATGGTGTTTCATTGTCTATTATTTCTGATCGAGATCCGAGATTTACTTCGAGATTTTGGAAGGCGCTACATACAGCTATGGGAACAAGATTGGATTATAGTGCATCCTTTCACCCACAAACCGATGGTCAATCTGAGAGTGATTCAGATTTTGGAGGATATGTTGCGGGGCTGCGTAATTGATTTTAGTGGTAGTTGGGAGAACTTTTTGCCTTTGGCTGAATTTGCTTATAATAACAGTTACCAGACCATTATTCACATGACACCCTACGAAGCACTCTATGGGCGTAAATGTCACACCCCGATTTGTTGGACTGAGTTATGTGATAGGAAGACGTTTGGACCTGAGTTAGTGCGAGAGACAGAGGACACAGTCAAATTGATCCGTGACCGTCTGAAAAAGAAATTTGATGGGCAGAAGTCTTATACAGATCAAAGGAGGAATGATATATAATTTGAGGTTGGAGATCAGGTTTTTTTAAAAGTATCACCCTGGAAGAAAGTATTGAGATTCGGGCGTAAGGGTAAATTGGGTCCAAGATTTATTAGACCGTTTCGTATATTGAAGAGGGTATGACCTGTTGCATATCATCTTGAGTTGCCTTCCCAGCTCAGTCATATTCATGATGTCTTTCATGCATCAATGTTGATGCGATACCGTCTAGATCCAAGTCACATTATTCAGGTTGAGGAGGTAGAGCTGAGACCTGATTTGTCATATGAGGATGAGCCCATTCAGATCTTAGAAAGAGATGAGCGAGTTCTTCGGAATAGGCATATCCCAATGGTAAAAGTTCAATGGAGTAACCGAGGTCTCTCTGAAGCTACTTGGGAGATATTGGAGTCAATGGAGGCTCAGTTTAGTTAACTATTCTCATAAGGTGAATTTCGAGGACGAAATTTCTTGTAGAGGGGGAGAATTGTAACAACCCGAAAAAAAAATTAATTATATTGGTGTGATTTGGTGAAATTTGGGGATTTAATTAAAAGTTTTCAAAACTTGTAGGCCATTTTAGAAGTAAAAGAAATTCAAGGACCACGCCCTGAATATACCCAAGAAGTGTCGGCATGTTTGGTTTTATAAACGTGTTTTCTGATTTTGAAATCAGAAAAACACGGAAGCAATTACTCAAATTTCATTCTCCAGCACCCTTCTTTCAAGCCCGATTCCGACGCCGTCCGACCTCCGATAGTCAAATTAAAACTACTATCGTGTTCGTCTTCGAACCATGAACAAAACCCAGGAAATCAATTGTAGTGAAATGTTGTCAAACGTGGTAAATTTCGGTTTAAAGTCTCAACGTTTTTTTAGCACCACCACCGAGAAAATCTTAAATTCATCTCCGATCGTTGATCCGTTTTCGACACCTCCCGTATCATCGTGTTCCTTGTGTCGTTTCGAGTCCGACGGTGTCCTCTTTTGTCTCCGTAGGCGGCAGTGCGTGAGGAAGTGAAGCAGTCAAAGTTCCAGTCGAGTTGAAATCGAGCTCTCCACCGTTCAAAATTTTGAACCGAGCTTAGTAAGTGTCTCAAAATCACTTAAAATAATTTTTGGAATTTTTTCAGGAACTTTTGGAGATCAGAGGAGGCCTCACGCGCCGCCGCTGCGCGTGGGGAGCTGCGAAAGGAAGATGGGCGGTCCGAACTGGTTTGACCCGACCCGGGTTCTATTTTCGTAAATATTTTTAGAAGGGTGCTATTTTTGTAAATATTTTTAAAAGGGTGCTACTTTCGTAAATATTTTGAAAATGGTGCAATTTTAGTAAATATTTTTAAAAGGGTGTTAGTTTTGTAATTAATTTCTTTTAGGGTGTTATTTTTATAAAAGTTGACTGTTGACTATTGAGCACCGTTGACCATAATTTTGACCGGCTTTAACCGGCCATTAAACGCTCATTGATTTTGTTCGGGTATACCTATTATGTCATTTCTCGACGTCCCGAATCCGTTTCCGAAGTTCGTTTCGCCAAATTCGAACCCGAAGGCCTCCAAATCATTAGTAAAACCCATTGTCTTTGACCTTGACCAAGAATTCAAATTTTTGAAAAGCTATATTTTATGTTTTTCGACGTCCTGATTCCGATTCCGCAATCTGTTTGGTCAAATTTAGACTCGAAAGCCTCCAAATTGATAGTCAAACCCGGAAATATATATATATATATACTTATGAGTAGCTTTGAATAATTAAGTAAAACTTGGGACTGATAAATTATTATTGTTTGAAGGTACAAGACACTCACCTGATCGCTCGACAGCTCGACCCAGCTCCTCTAGATCAGTTAAACCATGTGTGCCAGTATTCACCCGTATGACCCGTAAATTTTATAAATTTCAGAAATTAATTATGTTACCCATTATTAATATAGTGTTATTATGAATTAGGTTCGAAAACTATAGCAGAGCATGATGAGGCCAGCAATCACTAGATTAACTATTTGAACCTATTATCTAGGTGTGTTCCCTATTTATTACTAAACTGTTTTATTTGTTTTAACATGTGGTACACTGAATTCTTTGGTTACTGTTTTATTGATGCACCGATTTAATGTGATGGTTTATGGATTATGACTACTATCTGATTTTTGGTTTGCACGGGTATATGATTACCATGTTTATGGATTTATGAAATTTATGTCACAGTGCAATTGTATTTTTGATACGTATTTATAAAGTACAGCTCTGATCAAGCTGGAAAATTTTTATAGACCTAATGTGACTCTTAGGTAGGCTCTGCGGCCTTGAGATAATTCTCGAGTAGGCCCTGCGATCCTAAGATGTGTTCTTAGGTAGGCCCCATGGCCCCGAAATCTATCTTGGGTAGTATGATTTTATGAGATTTACTGGACTACGACTTGTTTAGTGTACCTATCATAATTTTATAGTAATGTTGGGACACACTGAGCCTGGCTCACTTTTTCGTAAATGTTTTCCCCTTTCAGATATTGTAGGTTAAATACCTCTGATCGAGCACTTGGAGGATCAACATATCTCTTGAAGTATATCTGATTATTTTATTTTCATAACATGAGCATTATTTTAAAGTATTGAATTTTATAATGATTACTCTTTTGCTATTTATATTTGGTTTATCGTAATTTGGATTTTTTTTAAGACATGTTTTAAATTAATTTGTTACTTTTTAATGTTATATTTATTAATTGAGTTATTATAGTATAATCTATTATAATTTCATAAATGTCATTTATAATGTGATTTTTCGTTAATTGAATAACGGTTTTGGAAAATGTCTTTAAGAATCATGAATGTGATCCATTAGACTTAGTCGAAACGCATAGGCCGGATCTAGGGGGTTACACATTTGCATCATACATTCATTATTGCATTGCAATAAAACAGGTTTTTCCCTTCTCATAAGGATGCCTTTATAATTGTTTTTGAGAAACAAATTTTATATTTTTCAAGATTGTTCGTATAAAAAACATCAATCTAGTATTTCTTAAGACTATTTTTCTCTGAAATCCTTATTTTATTTTATTTTCTCAAATTCCATTTTTTCTCCTCTCACGAAGACGCCATCTAATTTTCCTTTATCAATATCAGTTTCTCCTCTCCTAAAGACATAATCAAAAGATCATTTTTATCAAAATAAAAACCAAATAAAATACATGAAATAAACTTCATCATGACACCCATAAAACATCCAAGATAATCATTCATAAATGCATTATTTTTATATTGATCTTTTATGAAATAAAAGTTTGGAGATGACTAGATATCTTTAACACGAAGGAACAATGTCATCCACAGATTTACTGTTGGGACCGTCGGCTCACCCTATGGCTCAGTGGAAACAAAACTCGACGGTCTCACCAGCGATCCAAGCATTGAAAACCAAAATCGGGAAGAAAGGATGCAAATACTTACAATGGGTTTCTTGAAAAACAACAAAGACAACAGTGACTAATGGTGATCACGAACGATTTGAATTGTAAGCCTCCACGAAAACATGTCTCGACCTCTACTTAGTTCATCCGATTGAGAGCAAAATTTACTTTTCCCAAAAATAATTTTGAGAAAAATGACTGAAGAAGAAGTGGTTGCTAAACCTTACCTCACTTTAAATATATATCAGTTACCCTAACATATTAGAGATTTTAAGTTATTTTGAATTAATTAAAATCTTATTTAATTAATTCAAATTAAATATCCATTAAAGACTTATAATCTGAATTACAATCTTTAACGTTTATTTAAACTCTTATTTAATTATTCTGAATTAAATATATCGATTAAAAGAGTTGTAATCAAAATTACATTCTTTTAATGTTTACTTACTATATTCGGGGTAATTAAAATCTTATATATATTAAATATACATATATTAACTCTATATATATTTTAGTAACATATAACAAATTGTACATCTTTGCTCATTTCAATTATAGGGTGTGACCCTATAGGTTCTTGCAACGTTAGTAGTAATTATTAGAACAATTCTAATATTACATATAATGAGTGACATCTAACAATATATCATTGTCACCTAAGTTACAAGAAATTATGATTTGACATATCATCTTCGTGATTAACACTTTTATGTATTACATCCTTTTGTCCTTTATATCTAGAATAGACACAAGTCTTGGAATAGTCACAAGTCTTGGAATAGTCACAAGTCTTGGAATAGTCACACTTGTATAACCCATCTATTGTTTCTTGATATCTAGAGTAGACTATAATTAACGAATAATTTGTGATATCTCATATCAAATTATTTGAGCATGGCCATTCATTTCTAGTCTCACTCACTCAATCAAGTAGCCTGTTATATATTTTCTATTATATAGGAAGGACAACTCTTATCTCAATCATACACACCCCACTACATATATCGAGATATATTCAATAGCAATCTTTATAGTGCAACCAGTTACTGAGCATATTTAACTTTATCAAAACATACAACAATATATGTTGGGATAACATTGATCTTAAGTCTGGGATCATATATATAGTCATCACCATGAGCAATGTTATGACTGTTACATAATAATCCAAGACATATTCTCATGGTGGTTTAATCCAATACATTGTTCTCTAACAATATAATAATGTATCAATTCTGATATCTCCATGTCAATGACAACTCATTGACATCAATCAATAATATGTTAGTCTTAAGCGTATTATTATTGTCCATGCCCATAATAATACTTGACTATGGATCTTTTAATAATAATAATGTTATTATATGGAATTTATTATCTTTGAGTTTATGTTAAACACAAACATATAACTGAAAATAATAGCGGCAATACATTTATTCAATAAAATTGGTAAATAAATGTATTATTACAATCATCGTATGATTGGTCTTTGGGCATACTCTAACAGATTTGACATCCTGAAGTGGACGATCAGATCTTTTAAAGACAACTAGATTTCCTCAACATGCAGGAGCAGACTGTCTGTGGCCTTTGAGATTGTTTCTCTCGAAACAATGATTCATCTCGTTTGAGATAGATTTTCTTGAAATAAATTTGATCTCACTTGAGATTGTTTTCTTAAAAATAAATTTTGTCTCGCTTGAGACAATTTCTCTTTAAGCAAATTTTGTCTCCCTTGAGACATTTTCTCTTGAAACAAATTTTGTCTCCCTTGAGACAATTTGCCTTGAAACAAATTTCGTCTCGCTTGAGACAGTTTCTCTGTAAACATAAACCTTTGAGATTTTTCTCTCTAAATAATTTTCCATCTCGTTTAAGGTAGTTTTTGAAACAAAATTTGTCTCATTAGAGATTGTTTCTTAAAAACAAATTTCGTCTCGCTTGTGACATATTTTCCTTCGAAACACAAATTTCGAAATTATTTCACTTGAAAAAAAATTACAGACATTTGAGAATTTTTTTCGTCTCGCTTGAGACAACTTTCCACAAATTATGAAATTTTTGAAACAAAATTGATCTCACTTGAAATTGTTTTCCCAAACAAAATTTCGTCTCGCTTGGGACATTTTCTCTCGAAACATAAACCTTTGAGATTGTTTTTCTCCAAAACTAAATTTCGTATCACTTGAGACATTTTCTTTTGAAACATAAGCCCTTGAGATTGTTTCTCTCAAAACATAAATCGTCTCGCTCGAGACAGTTATTCCCTTGAAACGCAAAATTTGAAATGTTTCACTTCGAAACAAAATTTTATCTCACCTGAGATAGTTTCTCTTGAAACAAAATTATTTTCACTCATTTATTTTCATTCAAATAATTGAAAGGAATTCAATGTTAGCAAAGACTTCGTTTCACGAATCTATGTCAAAGAAGAAGATTCCATTTCAAGTCAATCATTGGCAACCAACCTGATCTCCTCAACGTGTAGGAGCTATGTCATCCTCGGATAATCATACTTCCTCATCACGTAGGAACTGCGTTGTCTCCAAATTATCCCTAAAGATGACTAGACATCCTCATCATGTAGGAACAATGTCATCCACCGACCAGATTTTTTCAACACGTAGGAGCAACGTTTTCCTCATACAATCGACTTTCTCATCACGTAGGAATCGTGTTGTCTTCAAATTATCCTAAAGACGGCTAGACGTCCTCATCACATAGGAACAATGTCGTCCACTGACCAGATCTTCTCAATGCTTAGGAGCAACATCATCCTCAAATAACCAGACTTCCTCATTGCATAGGAATTGCATTGCTTCCAAATTATCCCTAAAGACGGCTAAACGTCCTCATCACGTAGGAATAATGTCGTCTACCGACCAGATATCCTCAATGCATTGGAGCAACGTTATCCTCAGACAATCAGACTTCCTCGTCACGTAGGAACAGTGTTGTCACCAAATTATCTCCAGATTGACCCGACTTCCTCAACGAGAAGGAACAACGTCATCTTTAACAAACAATTTACCTGAAAGTGGCCAGAACTCTTCAATATGGATAAGCAGTGTCATCTTTAACACCAAATTATCTCCAGATTGACACGACGTCCTCAACATGAAGGAACAATTTCATTTTTAAATCCTCTATTTTCACACAAATAATTGAAGCTCCAGATGCAGAGCGAACATCATAGCTAGACAAAATTAGGCCATTATTATTGTTGTTTACACAACAGACGGGCAAATAGGGGTAGTTGTAATACCCTAATTTTGTATGAAAATTAAAGAGGGAACAAAATGTAATGACCAAACTTGTAATTGTACCATTGTCTGAAAATTAAAGAGGGAACAAAATGTAAGGACCAAACTTACAGTTTTCCCATTTATAATTTAGGGGGTTTTAAAAGCCAATCCAAAAGCATATTGATCCTCCTGGTTGTATAAAAATGGAAAGCTGATAAAAGGAAAAAGGGTTTTTCTCTCCAAAAAATTTGGGAACGTTTTTTGTTATTTTTTCCTTTCTTTTTCAGATAAAAACTTGGGTCATGAAGGGAGTAATTCGCCGACCAGTAGTTCTTCAGCCACTCGAGTGGTAGCCGGTGAGGCTGACCGCCTTTCGCAGTGGCATTTTTGGGTTATGAGAGGAGAATAGAATTGAAGAGCGGGGAAAGGTTTTGGCCGTTTAGGCCTTTGATCGAGCTTCCTTTAATCGTGTCTGGGTCATCGATTAGAGTAAGATGGTCATCGACTTGGTGGTCGGCGTGCGAGGGCCGATATTCGGTTTAGAGCCCTGAAAAAGGGTTGTTTGTGAGGCAGGAAGTGAATTAAGTTGCTTTGTTTTTTTGGGTAAATTATGCAAAGGTCCCTGGACCTTTAGTTTGTTCCTATCTTTAGTCACCTATTTCGTGGGTAAATCACCCATTAGTCCTCCCAGTTTTTGCGCCACTTCATGTTTTGGTCACTATAAGGGAAACTAACCTTTAAGCCCTCCGTTTTTAGCCTTTTTGCACTCTGGTCACTTTTTTTTTCCGAATATACATGTTGATTTTGCTTTATTGTAATTTGGTCACTAGTCTAATATGTTATTTATTTCAAGTTAACAACTATCTTTTATTTTATTGCATATTAACCACTAACTTTTATTTTATTGCACTCTAACTACTGTTAATTATTTATTTATTATTTCTAATAATCAATTCGACCTTGTGGTGACCAGATTCAAGGTATGATCCACATTATTATGGTTTGAACTTTTCTAACCACTAAATTTTTTATTATTTTATTTTATTAATTTGTTTGAATTATTTGATTTGACCTTCTGGTGACCAGATCCGGAGTATAATTCACATTATTATGGTTCGGACTCTGATAACCACTAACCGCTAACTTTTCTAAACGTTAATTTTTCTAACAACTAACCTTTCTAACCGCTAATTACTAACTGCTAACCTTTTATTTATTTATTTGTTTTATTTTATGTTTGAACCATGTATGACCTTGCAATGACCCGCCCTGAGTATGACTCGTATTATTTACGGTACGAGATAAATAATAAAATTTGATACTAACATTTTTTTTATTTATGTTATTTAACTTTATGCACTTTTAAATTTATGCATTTTTATTTTCTTTATTTAATTTCAGTCTTTACATTTTACTTGTTTTAATGTTATAATCGTTTATTTCTGTCTCTTTATTTTTCAGTACTTTAATTTTTTTCGTTTAATTATTGTGTTTTATTATCTGTTTATTTTTACTTCTATAATTTAAGTTTTTTTCATAGTTAGATTTTGTTTCCTTACATTTTTTACCATGTATGGATATTATATATTTGTTTTATTTACGTATGTATATATCATTTGCTCTTTAGAATTGGTTTCAAATGATTGTACAAAATATTTGTTTCATTCATTTTTAACGTTTTTTATTCTAATATTTTAAAGAACATTTATTCGTAGAATGGGCGTGTAAAACATTGCTTGGTCGAAGTAGTGCGATCCGATACGACATTCGAACGAAATGTGAACTCGAAATAAATCAAATTTATTTTTTTTAAAAAGTATTATTCAATTCGTTTTAATTCAAATGATGCAATGCATGTTTATTTAAATATTAATTTATTTTACGCAAATGATGATATTCAATTTATATTCAATTCGTGTTTTCTTGATAAATTGAGAAGGGAATATTCTTTTTAGACAAAAAATAGAAGATATAGACTTCCCGACGGAGAATGAGCAAATCTCGACATATCTTTTCGAATTAAAGGATGTTCTCTAACAATTAATTCGAAGTAAATTAATTAAACTTTAATAAATAGATCATATTCTAACTTTATATTTAATTTATAATTTTCACTACCGCAACAATATATTAGCGACTAAATACTAATTTTGGGCACTGTGGGATGCTAACCCTTCCCCAAGCGTAATCGACTCTCAAACTCGTTAAATCGATTTTTTTGTAAACACGGACAAATTTTTATCTTAAAAAAAATATTTTTTAATTAAAATTAATTTTTGACTATAGTTTAATAGCTCCTGTATAATTTACTATTAATTTAATAAAGCAACCCTTATCAGCCTTTTTCTTACGCGGGATTGAGGATGCCTGACAGCTTGCTAATTGGTCAAACTTATACATTACTTTGGTAATAGGGACTTCAAAATTGGTTTAAATAATAAACTATATTGTTTTCTTTTAATAAAACGATCTCATCCAATAATCTTAGTAGTTAAATAAAATATTATTTTTATTAAAGGTATGAGATTCGAGCAGTTATATATATACGTTGTCAATAATTAAAAAATTTTATGAATATATATTATCTAATAATTATTGAAAATTATTGAAAAATAAATAAAAAGTAAAAAAAAAACATTTTTCAATGTTTCTGTTTTCATCTCTAATATAATAATGATTTGGCTAAAGTAAAACCGTGCGAGAATATCGCGCGATTATTAAGTAGGCTATAAAATGGGTTTGGGGGAAAACTGGACTGCACAAACACATCCAAACAATGAATCAAATGTTTGCGTGGGGGAGGATGAAACATAGTCCATCCTTTGCCTTTCCAAAACCGCTACACCTCACCGCTCGCGCGAAGCTCAAACAGGTATTTAAAAAACGAAGCCCTTTTTTAATTTATATATTGTATTTATGAAATAAATTAATTTTTTCCTATAAATTTATGAAAATAATACAGTAAAAGCATTTCCCTGTTGAATAATCTGATTAATTATGTTATGTTATCTTTATTCATGTCTATATTTATAAAGTTATAAATTATTATAACCCATGTTAATTTAAATAAAAATATTAGATTCAAAAATAAGTTTAATACCTACAACCTATATTTTAAAAGGGTTTAATTTTTTTTAATACTCAATTTTTGGATTTAATATTTTGTTTAATTCTTATAAGCTTCAAACTTTAGTAGACAATTCGACCCTTAGTTTGAAATATTTGCGAAGATTTAATTTTTGTCTCGTAATGATTTTTTATATTTGATGTTTGAATTTTCCATTAATGGGACTAATAGAAATTCAGTTCAATCAACGATAGAATTAATCATCCTTACACGTGATTTTTCTGAACCCAGAAAAGCGGTAGAGCATCGAAAAAATGGTTCAAATTGAATAGAATCAGCAACAAAAAGCAATAAGCGAATAAGTCTCGTCTTTAGAAGCTTACACTGTAACAAAAAAGAGTACAGAAAAAGGAAGACTGAGAATAGACTTGGAAGTTATATATAAAAAAGAAGATCTATGAGAATCGAAGTTGCAGTTGTCTTGTTTACGCTTCTTCTTTAATCTGTAGATTTTCTGGAAACTGAACAATTTTGACTTATTAAATGGAGGCATAAATTAGGCGATCTGATTAAGAAATTCTAAAAAATCTAAAATTTCTTTTAAAAAACTCATTTTTTATATTTTACTATTGGGAAAACTACACCAAATACTATCGAACTTTAGATGTTTATCGTTTATACCACTGAATTTTCAATTTTACCAATTATAGCACTGAACTTTGATTTTCCGTTTCAATTGTACCACTAGGCCGTTAAATTGTTAACGGTCGAATCAAAAAGACGTCGTTTTTGTGAGGTCTATATGTCGATAACCGCTAGCCATGTCATCGTGTTGTTAACGATTTAACGGTTTAGTGGTACAACTGTAACGAAAATTAAAGTTCATACTATAATTGATGAAATTGAAAGTTCAGTGGTATAAACGATACAATGCCTAAAGTTCAGTGGTGGGCCCCATTCATATGGTGTGATTTTATTGTTGATAGTGTGGTTCTAGGGAACCCATTCTTCGAATGGCGTGATAGGAGTACGAGTGGGTGCATAAGCATTTGCATAATATTCAAATTTACAATTATCATTGTTTGATTTAGACTATGATTATTATTGATTGATTTGGATTATGTTATGACTTGTGTTTGTTTGCACTTTAGAGACACACTAAGCTTTATAACTTACAATACCATAGTTTAATTTTGGAACTGTTTATACATGTTTCTAAATAGTTAGTATTTCTATCAGAATTTTCATGGACATTTGTGTTAATAAAATTATGAAGTTTGAATTTGAGGACTATTTCTTTAATTATAATGTAATTGTTTTTAGTTTTGAATCAAACATGGTTTACTCTAGGGAAAAGGATTTCAATTGAGCTTTCTATATTCGACCTAATTCTTCTATATTGGGTTTAGGGGTTATATTTAGTGGTATCAGAGTCGGGTTCAACCCTCGAAAAGTGGAGCTCGATCACAAAATTTTTAACCAAAAAATAATTTTGCATTCATATAAATATTTTAGGTTAAAATGAGAATTTTTAGAATAAAAAATATTATTATTTTTCTTTTGTCATTATTCTGTTAATTTTAAAAATAGTAAAAAACTCGAAAACTCCAAGTACTAGCTCTAATCTTATGTATCATTTTTTATATAGTTCGTTTGGCACCTCGTAAGAATTCTTGTCTAGCAACCAGTCAAGGTCGGAGTTGTACCACTACAGCTAGAGTTAACCTTCCACCCCGAGCAGTTAGAGTCAAAATCCAAATGAACTTAATGAGACTGAGAGATTTGAACATCTTGTGGATCGGACTGGAGTTCAACAGACTGTAGGTGAAAACTCACAGTGAATAGTGAATCACTTTGTTATCTTCGTCAAACTGAGGGTGCTAGTTAACATATTTTGACTGAGTTCTTAGTTGTCGGGATGACTATGTTTGTGGGTAAGATCGAATCTGACCCTACTGATGTTGAGTATTGGTTGAAGAATCTACAATGACCGTTTGAGGAAATGGATTACTCGACTGATCGTGTGTTAAGGGTTGTTGTATCATTGTTAGGCGGTGAAGCTCGAGACTAGTGAGAGTCTGAGGAGGATATTATTCCGGCTGGGCAGGTGTTGCCCTACACCATGACACAATGTTTAATAATTTAGCTGCTAGGGCCATGATTGCTGAAAAGATCGAACCATTTTTGTTCGGTCCTAAACCCCATAATTATGATAGAACCCGAAGGTAACCAGGACCACTTACTCAGGCTAGGTATGTGAATCAGTTTGGTAAGAGATCGAGAGATGATTCAGACTCACGTGGTTATTCTAAGGTTAGACCGATGACATCTACCGTTTCGATTGTTAGTGTTGGAGGTTCGACTAATACTCGAGGGGTACCACAGTGTTCATATTATCATAAGAGACATGTGGAAGAGTGTTGGAGGAATACTGGAGTATGCCTTCGTTGTGAGTCTTTAAATCATCATTTCAACGAATGCCCTCTTCCTTATACTGGTTCCTATGGTTCTTTTCAGTCTCAAGCTTCAGTTCAAGCACTTACCCGAGTTAGAGATTAGGTTAGACGGGCTAGTTCATGTTCAACTAGTAGAGGTAGATTGGTTCAGAGTAGTTGTTCTGATAGATCTGCTGTAAGACAACCTGAGTTGGTATATGCTACTCGTAGGCAAGAGGATTAGGATGAGCCAGACAATATAGAAGGTATTTTCCTAAGTCATTCTATTTCTATTTCGATAAATTTTGAGGTTGATATTCTCTTTAAGGAGGAGCGAATTGTAACACCCCGATTAAATCTCAAATGTGAAACCCTATAATTTGGGGAAATTTGTTTAAATCCTTAAATTGATTTTAAGGATTAAATTGAATTGACAATAATTCTAGTGAATATTGTGCAAAGAATGCATAGTTTGGGGCCAATTTAAAAAACGTAGGAAATGCAAGGATTAACCTTGTGATTATACAATTTTCTTTTATAACACAATCCTTACCCCTTTTTATTTTACACGATCGTGGCTCCATGTTTTTTTCTTTTTTTTTTTCCTTCTGCTTTGTTTCAATCTTCGTCGTTGTCCTCTCGTCTCATCGTTTCACCATCGTCCGATCATCAAGGTAAGTCGTCAGTTATCGTCCCAAGAGCCTCGATGTCACCCCATCATTAGACATTGTCATTGAACATCACTGGTTCATGAAACCCGCGAGCTTGGTTTGTTTTGCCGCCATTATGGCCTTGTGTCAGCCGTTTATGGCCGTGGTAAAGTCAGGTCATTGGGGGAAGGCTCAGACGGCCTGGGTCGCGGCTGGGCAGCGTTGTTTAGCCGTGAAAACCCCCTGTTGGTTCTGCTTAGGTGCTGCCGCCTGTTGCCATGTGGTGGCCGGCTGTTTAAGGTCACGACAAGGTCAGTCTGAGTTCACCAGTCCATGGAACTACTACCAGCGAAGTTTTATCGTCGGCAGTCCCGTTTAAATATACCGACAGTCCAATATATTCGAATTAAACACGCTGTCGGTTCCCCGACAGAGTCAGAAATAATTTTAATTCCTCGTTAAATTATTATTTCATAATATGAGATTACTGAATTGGGGTTTGAATCGGACGTTGTTAATTTTACAAGATAAATCGAACCAAGAACCGAGTTACTGTATCCTCCATCGTTATCCGCAAACTTCGAACCGAATCGCATTTCTCATATTGAGCGTGAGTTATAGTTGTTATTTTTTTAGTATGTTTGGCTTCGTTGTTAATTTAGAGTAATTTATTTATTTAAACTATTTCGAAAGTTTTGATTCGAGTTGATCAACTGTTTGGGCTGACTGTATAAAAGGTTATTATCGTCCTTAACTATTTGTTGATGTGTATTTCATTATTTGGTGCTACATTATTTTGTTTGAATGCTTAATGACTTGTTTGGTTGGAAATTGTTTGGAAGCATGTAGTGAAATCAATTGAGATAAATGTGAAAATGCCATGTGATACATGTTGAATTGTCGTAATTGGAATATTGTTGTGCATCGTATTATGTCAGTATGATGAATTATCGGAATCGAAATATATGCTTCGAAATATTTGTTATGAAGTATTGTTATTCGGATAGGATTAGACATCATATATGTATGTCATTTGCATGTCATGTTAGGACGAATTTTGATAGAGGAAGTTTAGTGTATATACTCGACAGAGTGAATGTCACTTTCAGATTTTGAGGCCTCTGTCTTTGTGGTGGATCCCACTTCATATGGCGTGATTTGATTATAGGTAGTGTAATTCTGGGGAACCCACTCTTCGGATAGTTTGACAGGAGTACGGGTGGGTACATAAACATTTGCATAATATTCAAATTTACAATTATCATTGTTTGATTTGTACTACGATTACTATTGATTGATTCAGATTATGTTATGATTTGTGTTTGTTTGCACTTTAGAGGCACACTAAGTTTTATAGCTTGCAACCCCATAGCTTTTATTTTAGATACTCAAAATTAGGTGAGCTTATACTTTGAGGGTTTCATCATTATTTTTTTCGAAGAACTATTATTTTCACTATGTACTTTATTTATTTATTTTCAGAACTATTATTATTATTATTATTATTACCATTATTAATATTATTTGAGGACTTTGGACATTATGTTTAATTTTGGAATTTTTATGCATGTTTGTAAATAATTATTATTTCTACTAGATTTTTCACGAACATTTGTGTTAATAAAATGATGAAGTTTGAATTTGAGGATTGTTTCTTTAATTATAATGTAATTGTTTTTTTGTTTTGAATCAAACATGGTTTACTCGAGGGAAAAAGATTTCAATTGAGCTCTCTAGATTCGACCTAATTCTTCTAGGTCGGTTTAGAGGGTAACACAATACACAATAAAATTCTCTAATATCGGAAGATATTGAATGTGCGTCAAATTTCTAGATTTATTCGATAATAATATTTGTCTAATCAATTGGAGAATATACGCTCGAACTGGAAATATGACCTCCTCCTCGATAGAGTCGTTAGTTACATTAAATTCAGACTCCAACCAAGTGATGCGTATCTAGTACCTGTCTAAGACCTCTGTTGGTAATCTTTCCAAAATCTGTTCGGTTGAAATCGTTCTGCCTCACTTGTGTCGCACCATTAACCAGAATACCAAGTTGGTAAGCGACATCTTCCAACATAATCGTTGCTTCACCACTCGGAAATGGAAAGTACGCGTCTCAGGCTTGCAACATTCAATCAAAGCCGAAATTAATGTCACCTTAAAACCACATAGAAATATAGTTGGATACAACCTAAATTGTTGTAAATAAAACATAATCCACTAATACAAATCTCTTAGTGTCATTCCTCGTTGATGAATGCCCCGTTCTTCTTCAGGACCAAGTTCGACCAAAGAAATATAGACAACATAAAGGCGTAACATTTCATCTCATGTAGACATTTTTTTGGGAATACTTCAAAAAAAATGATTTTTATCAAATTTTGCTTAACAATACACAATAAAAATCCTAAACCCCAAACTTGTATTTATAACCACAAACCGAACTACTATAAACAACTATATTTTTCAAAAATTCCACCGAACTCATCACCTTGAGGTGATGAGTTTCGCCTTAATCGTTGAAATATGATTGTTGCAGCTGTTTGTTGCAGAACGACTATAAATGACTAGATTTTGTTTTTTAAATTGAGGACAAACTCATCATCTCGACGTGATGAGTTCCCTATTTTTTTAAAAATTTTTAAAATAATGATTGAATTTGAAAAAATAAAAAAATTAACTTTCTGAAGGACTAGTGACGAGTCTTTGAAAATATATTATAATATTAACTCATGTGGGGCTTACGGACCTGGGACCATTAAAAATTATTTTTAAACCGAACTCGTCACCTTAATGTGACGAATTTGTATTGAACTGTAGCATTTTTCGTAAATTGAAAAATAAATTCAGAGTTGGCCTATCAGGCCAAATAATTAGGCTACCAACGATAATGGGCCAAAAAAAACCAAGGGGTCTAGCCACCCAAAATTTTGAAAAATTAACATTTATTTTCTTAAAAATTTTAAATTCTTTGGTCGTTCATAATTTAAAAAATCCTAGTTGTGTTTCAAAATTTTGAATGTTTTTAATTAAGTTTCCTCCTTTTAATTTCTTATTAAGTCTATTTCCTTAAATAAAATAATTATGCCTTAATTTTCTGAAAATGTTAACCTTTTAAAATATTTGAAAGTTTTTATTTAAAGCCCAATTTTTTGTAAACTTTAATTAAGCCCCCCAAAATTTGTTTTTCGAAGATCCGAATTGTACGAGTTTCTCCTACAGTTTAAAATTGATGGGGGTAGAGACAGGCTCGTCCCTAAGCGTGGGTAATAAAAGGGGCAGTCGCCCAAGGCCCTTCTTGCTCAGGGCCTAAAATTATAAATTTATATACAATTAAGAAGACTAAAATCTAACATGTACCCTTTTAAAAGAGGATCATGTTGGTTTAGTGTGAGTAGTTGGGTGTTTAACAAAAGTTTTTGATATTTTCTATTTAAAATTTGATGTATTTATTAGATAACTTATTAAACGTATCACAAACAATTTACAAATAAATTTATTTAGTTTTATTTGTTCTTATGATTCATTTTTTTGAATACTTGTTATTAGGAGTCTAGTTTAAGACTTAAAAGAAAAAGATCGAGAATTTCTTATGCCCTAAAGAATTAAGTTTAAAATAAAGTTAAAAATTAAAGACTTAATACTTAAAAGGTTCCTATAAAAAAAATAAGTATACCCCTAACGGAGAATAGTATCAAATTAAATTCTTTGAATTATGAATGGTAATCAGTTGAGTCATTGAAATCATTTTTTCATCAAAATCTCTAATGATCGAAGATTTATTTAAAAGAGTTTGAGAATTACTTATGTGTGAGGAAGGATAAATATTTTACAACATTCAAAATCGATATCAAATTGATTATAAATTTTCTTAATAACTTTTTTTTTATTTCTCGACATTGAGATCCAGTAGAAAGTGTGGTACATGGTTCCACGACTCCTTGACAAATGCCAACGAACTTTGAGTTGAAAATAGCCTTTAAAGATTAGATTAGAATAGATTTTTTTATATTAACTACTCGAAAATATCATTCAAATGTGCCTATAAACACTTGTGATTTGGCCTATAAATCTATAGAATTCGTGTTGTAGAACGTTAGGACTGTTAAATTCCAGACTCAATAAATTGCTGAGACTTTTCAATATCTCGGGGATATCATGGTGCGCATATGAGTCTTGTGTCCTATAGAACGTGAGGCCTCGACACACTTTGTAAGATGCAAAGTAGCCCTATGTGTCTAATTTAGAGAATATTTTTTTCAATTAATGTTGTTTGGGATTATTATTCTAATAAATGATTTTTTGTGTTTTTAGTTTAATAAAGCGAGAACGCTCCTTATCAGCCTTTTTCTTACGTGGGATTGAGGATGCTTGGCAGCTTGCTTAAGTGGTCAAACTTATACATTACTTTGGGTAATAGGGACTTCAAAATTGGTTGAAATAATAAACCGTATTGTTTTCTTTTAATAAAACGAACTCATCCAATAATCTTAATAGTTAAATAAAATATTGCTTTTACTATAGGTCTGAGATTAGAGTAATCATATATGTACGTTGTAATCATATAAATAGATAATATCTTGTAATCATATAAAATTATTAAAAAATAAATTAAAAGTAAAAGAACTGTTTTCAATATTTCTGTTTTCATCTCTAATATAATAATGATTTGACCAAGTAAAACCGTGCGAGAATGGATTACGAGATCGCGCGATTATTAGGTATAAAATGGGTTTGGGAGGAAACTGGACTGCACAAACACATCCAAACAATGAATCGAAAGGTTGCGTGGAGGAGGATGAAATATAGTCCATCCTTTGCCTTTCCAAAACCGCTACACCTCACCGCTCTCGCGAAGCTCAAACAGGTATTTAAAAAACGAAGCCCTTTTTTCCTTTATATATTGTATTTATGAAAAAAATTAATTTTTTCGTATAAATTTATGAAAATAATACAGTAAAAGCATTTTTCCCTGTTGAATAATCTGATTAATTATGTTATGTTATCTTTATTCATGTCTAAATTTATAAAGTTATAAATTATTATAACCCATAATAATTTAAATAAAAATATTAGATTAAAAAATAAGTTTAATACCTATTTTAAAAGGGTTTAATTTTTTTTAGTACTCGGTCGCTTGTTTCGTTCCATTGATTGCTTATTATGATCAAGAAAACTAAGGAAGTAACGGAGCCCTTGTATTGTTCCAGAAAAGAAGGTTGAGAAAACTGAATGGATGCATTAGAAAGCTAAAAGCGGATATGGTAGGAATCCGTGTCGAACAAAAGGAGATCAGAGAGGGGCAAAGACGCGTAAGAGAAAAATTCGAAGCCCTCGAATCGGAGTGCGACCAACTTCGGAAGGAGACTAACCAACTGATGCAACAGAGTGTGAACACCCAAATCCGACTTGCTCTCATGTTCCAAATCCTACGGGCAAGAGAAAACCAAGAGTACGACCAGGAAGCCAAACTCACTTATGCTCTCCGGTACTAAAACCTTACAATTATTTTACTCTCTTCTCTAGTGCCGCATCTGATTTTGAATTCTGCTCCTCTGTTTTTACAGTGAATCGATAGCACGAGAGAATCAACAAAGGAATTTTCTTCATGATGAAGGTTGAGGGCAAGAAATACGTTTTGTTGAGTTTCTAGAACAATAGAATGAAGAAGATAAAAACATAAAGAATAAAGGAAGGAAATATTTCTTGATATCTGAGTAAATGCATTTACTGCACATTCATTTATACACACAAAGTTAACCCTCAAAGCAGTTACTCGACAACTCTAACCACTCTAACTGACACACGTCCAGCAATCATACTTCAACATTCACCCTGCTTTTCTTCTTCTTCCCCTTCGAAAGACTGAACACATACTTCAGCCCTAATAATTTGAGTTTGCTATGATTAGCGGTTCTACATGGAATTCCTGTTTCAAACCTCTTTGCCAACATAATCTCTTGTTTTTCATTAGGTAATCTTCCAATTTTACTACCTTCAGAATAGTTACTCATCCTGTTCATCCTTGTGTAGCTTTTAGGGTCAATCTATAAGGACCAGTTTCGTTCGGAATAGTTAGATCTTGTAATATATCTGCAACTCTATATATGAATTAAAATATGAAAAGAAGAAGAAGAAGCTTACAGTGATATAAAGTCTGACGAGTCGAGGGCAGAAGTTCAAAAGGAGAATAAGGTATCACTGTTGAAACTGTCCTTTGCATAATCAATCCACCAAAGCTCTATCAGAAGGTTGAATCTAAAGCCCCAGCAAAAGGGTTGTACTTGTAGCCTAGGACAGATGAGTGACTAAATTCAGAGAGAAAACGAAAGTCATAAGAATTGGAATCATTTACCCTAAAACAGACATATTGCAGCGGAAGCATATACCTCAAAACACCAGCCGCTAAGCGTCAGAGATTCTATATCCTGGTCATGAAGCATTTAGCGGGAAGTTCGTTTATGTTCGTTTATTTATTATTTAACGAACATGAATAATTTTGTGTTCGTTTAATTAAATAAATGAACATGAACAGAGGACTCGTTTGTTTATTTATGTTCGTGAACGTTCGGTAATATGTTCATTCATTTATGTTTGTTCGTTTATGTGCATTCATTTATGTTTAGCCCAATCTCAATAGATTATTTTAAAATATTAAAGCACAATAAATTTTAATCTAACAACCATAAATATTTTAAAATTCAATTAATTTTAAATACAAATAAAAAAACTCAAAACAACCAAATAAAATATAATCCTAAAATTGTTAGGAAAGAAAAAAAATTCTATTTTCATTTATGATCGTTTACGTTCGTTTATTACGTTCGTTTACGTTCATTTATTGTGTTCGTTTATCATTTAAATAAATGAGTTCGTTTATGTTCGTGTTCGTTAATTTGTTCGGTTAAAGTTAAACGAACGAACATGAACATACTCTGTTGTGATCGTTAGGTTCATTTACAGACCTATCTGGGCCCACTAAAGAAAGCCGGGTATCCACGACTTCCAAGCTTACTGCAGTGAGAGCCTTGGCTGAAATCAAGCATGACATCCACCAGGTAAATCTCATCAAAGTGATCAAACAAAGGCAAGCTAATAACATAACCTCGTTGAAACGACAGCAATTTGCCTCGGAATCGAAGCGACTGCAAGCGATAAGCATCAAGTTGGAAGGATTCCAGGTGTTGGCAGTCCTAGATTGTTAGTTTTTTGAACCTAGAATTAGGCCCGGGATGTAGTTTTAAAGAGCGTAAGCCATGGCAATTTTCTATCGTCAAACTCAAGAAACTTGAACTTGGTCATTATGGAAGAAACTGCACCACAGAAAGTGGAAGAAACCAAAATATTAAATTGCGGCCACAATGCAACATAGCAGTTTTGAAAGTTACTGCGTTGTGCGAGGAAATTTTTAGAAGTATTGTGATTTTTGAGGAAGAAATAACGCTCGTAACAGCCGTGATCCATCAGGTAACGTCCGCAGTATCCGCAACCGAGACAAATTTCACAACCGCAATTTGATACTATGGAAGAAACTGATTTGAGATGAAGAGTTATCACCTTAACTGACGATGCTGATGGTGTATGATAAAGCCAGGATCTGTAGGGGCGGCCATTACCCATATCCAGGAACCAATCAAACAGCCACGGAAACTCATGCTTCACGTTGGAGAAATCAAGGTGAAGTGCTTTATCAGGCTCAACAGTTACTGCGGTGAAACCAAGTTTACCCAAATTGAAAATGAACCCCCAATTACTTTTTCTTTGTTGGTCTAGAGGAAGCTTGATATTGCAGCAAAAGTTTGGTCAATGGTTCCTTTTTTTTTTGTTAGATATGGCTAATAAATATACTGAGAAAGTCTCGTAGTGGGGGTTACGATTATGTGGGTTGGGGGTGCGGGGGCTGCGCCGTGGTATGGTACAGAGTTATTTTTTTAAATATATATCAGGGTTTATTTATTATAAAAGGAGATGTAACATAAACCTATGAGATATTGAATTGAATAAAAATTCTAGTGCCGCCTAGGGCACCGAGACGTAAGCACATTGCTGAACCTCGTTAAAATTCTTGTGTTCTTTTTGTTTTCTTTACCCGATTATTCAACAATCGGTATTAGATGTCAGGAGCAAAATTCGAAGTTGCGAAATTCGATGGTCAGGATAACTTCAGATTATGGAAAATAAGGGTGAAGGATCTGTTGGCGCAGCAAGGGATCCTGAAGGCTTTGCGACCTACAAAGCTGGCGTCGATGGAGGATGAAGATTGGGAAGAATTGCAGCAGCGAGCGGTAGGAACCATATGATTATGTTTGGCGGACGAGGTCATGTATCACGTCATGCATTTGTCGTCTCCAGATGAAATTTGGAAGAAGTTGGAAAGTCAGTTTTTGTCCAAATCCTTAACGACTAAACTGTATCTAAAGCAGCAACTATATGGGCTGAAGATGCAGGATGATCATGATTTGGCGCAACACGTGAATGTCTTCAATCAAATAGTTTCTGATTTGGCTCAGTTTGATGTGAGAATTGAGGATGAAGACAAAGCGATGATTCTATTGTGTTAGTTGCCTCCCTCTTATAAACACATGGTGATTAATCTTACATATGGGAAAGAGACTATCAAAGTTGAGGAGATTACTGCAGCCTTGTTGGCTCACAACCAGTGGAAGCAGAATGCAGGGGAAAACTCTAAAGATGTTAGTTTATATGTCAAGGGTAATCAATACCGTGGACGGAAGCCAGAGAAGACAGGGTCTGGGAAGCATAATTTCAGATCTAAATCTAGAGATAAGAAGACAATTCACTGTTACAAGTGCAAGGAGGCGGGACATATGAAGCGAGACTGTCTGAAGTTGAAAAAGCAGACTGATGAGAAGCGTGATGACTCATCCAAGTATGTGAATGTGGTCGAGGATGACAATTCTGATTGCAGTGAAAGTGATGTGCTCTCTATTTCAACGACTCAATTGACGGATGCTTGGATTCTTGATTCTGGATGTTCTTATCACATCAAGCCAAATAGGGAATGGTTTTCGACATACAGGTTGGTTAATTCTGGTTCTGTTTATTTGGGTGATGATCGATGTTGCAATATTGTTGGTATTGGTGATGTCAGAATTAAGATGTATGATGGCTCTGTTCGGACGTTGTGTGGTGTTCGATATATCCCAGATTTGAAGAAGAATTTGATTTCTTTAGGCACTTTGCACAAGAATGGTTTTATCCCTAAGGCTGATGAGGATAGGGAAACCATTCGAATTATTAAAGGAGCTTTAACTGTGATTAAAGGAATATGACTGCAGAGAATATTTACAGATTGTTAGGGAGTACTGTTGTAGGTGGAGTTCATTTTGTTGAGTCATGTGATAATACTACCAAACTGTGGCATATGCGTCTTGCTCATATTAGTGAACGTGGTATGGTTGAATTACATAAAAGAAATATGTTGCATGGTGTTAAAAGCTGTAAGCTCGATTTTTGCAAGTATTATGTTCTTGGTAAACAGACTAAAGTTCGTTTCAAGACTGAGAAGCACACAGTTGAAGAGATCATTGATTATGTGCATTCTGATGTATGGGGCCTTCCACGACATCATCTTTGGGTAGATCTAGGTATTATGTTACTTTTATTGACGATTTTTCACGAAAAGTTTAGGTGTATTTTTTGAAACAGAAATCTGACGTTTTTGAGAAGTTCAAGCTATGGAAAGCTGAGGTAGAAAACCAAACAGGACGAAAAATCAAGTGTTTGCGGTCTGAAAATGGTACGAAGTACACAGATTCACAGTTTCTAAACTTCTGTAAAGAGCATGGGATTAAGAGGGATTTTACAGTGCGCAAGACACCATAACAGAATGTTGCGGAACAGATGAACAGGTCGTTGAATGAAAAAGCTAGAAGTTTGCATTTGAATGCAAGGCTTCCCAAACACTTCTGGGCCGAGGCAATTAAAATGGCGTGTTATATTATCAATAGATCGCCAAGGGCATCATTGGCTGGGAAAGTTATAGAAGAGGTATGGACTGGTCATGATGTTACTTTTGGTCACTTACGGATTTTTGGTTGTCCAGCTTATGTGCATGTACTTGCTGATGAGAGATCCAAACTTGATGCAAAATCGAAGGAGTGCATTTTTATGGGTTACAAGAAAGGTGTCAAAGGATTCAAGTTATGGGATCCAGTTGCGAAGAAAATTGTGATAAGTAGAGATGTTGTTTTTGATGAACAACCCATGTTGCATCAGAAGAAAGACACGACAATAGTGGATTTCGAGTAGTTTCCAGTTGAGAAAATAGAAACTTCTCAACTGACTTTGGTGGTTCCGCTACGAATGTTTTGCAGGATTATAGTCTCGTTAGAGACAGGGTGAGACGGACGAATATAAAGCCTTCGAACAGATTAGGGTTTGAAGACTTGGTCTCTTTTGCACTTACTATTAGTAGTGATGATCCGGTTACTTTTCATGATGTTGTTACTAGTCAGGAAAACGACAAGTGGATGGCTGCCATGGTTGAGGAGATGGAGTCTTTGAATCACAATCGTACATGGCAGTTAGTTCGCCTTCCTGAGGGTAAGAAGCCTATTGGTTGCAAATGGGTGTATAAGAAGAAACCAACAGTAACAGAAAAAGAGGGGGAGAAGTTCATGGCTAGTTTGGTAGCAAAGGGGTTTTCACAACAGAAAGGAGTTGATTATGATGAAATTTTTTCTCCTGTGGTCAGACACACTTTAATCCGAGCAGTACTTGCATTGGTGGCTAGTTGGGATTTTCATTTAGAGCAGATGGATGTTAAAACTTCTTTTTGCATGGTGATTTAGAGGAGCAGATCTACATGCAGCAGCATGAAGGTTTCACTCAACTTGGAAACGAGCATTTAGTTTGCAGTTTGAAGAAATCTTTATTCGGGTCGAAACAGTCTCTGAGACAATGGTACAAACGGTTTGACTCCTATATGATCAAGATTGGCTACAAGCGATGTGAGTATGATTGTTGTGTCTAAGTTAAGAGCCTTGATGATGGTTCTTTTATTTTTCTGTTATTGTATGTTGATGATATGTTAATTGTTGCGAAGAACATGGATGATGTTATGGGTTTGAAAACTTTATTGAGTCAGGAATTTGATATGAAAGATTTAGGTGCTGCAAAGAAAATTCTTGGAATGGAAATTTGCAGGGACAGAGACTCAAGAAAACTATGGCTATCTCAATGGAGTTATGTTGAGAAAATGCTAGAAAGGTTTGCGATGAGCAGCACAAAACCAGTGAGCACTCCATTGGCGAATCACTTTAATCTCTCATCAGAACAGTGCCCTAAGACAGATAATGAAGATGAAGATATGGCAAAGGTTCCATATTCTAATGTTGTTGGCTGCTTGATGTATGCAATGATATGTACTCGTCCTGATTTAGCTCATATTGTTACTCAAGTTTGTAAGTACATGTCTAAACCTGGTAAGCAACATTGGGAAACAGTCGAGTGGATCTTTCGGTACTTAAAGGGTACTGTGGGACATGGAATTGTTTTTTGTAGTCAGCAGGATAATCCATTGGTTGTAGGATATGTGGATTCAGACTATGCGGGTGACTTGAATAATAGAAGATATACGACAGGGTATGCCTTTACTCTTGGTGGAGGGCCTATTTGTCGGAAGTCTACTGTTCAATCTGTTGTGGCATTATCTACAACTGAAGCTTAATACATGGCAGCAGCTTCAGCTGCAAAAGAAGCTTTATGGTTTATTGGTTTAGTGAAGGAGTTGGGTGTCAGCAAGGTGGAGTTCAGTTGCTTTGTGACAATCAAAGTACTATTCACTTGGCTAAGAATCAGGTATATCGTGCTAGAACGAAGCATATTGATGTAAGGTTTCACAAGATCAGAGAGTTGGTTGCACCTGGAGAAATTTTGTTTCAGAAGGTACATACTGATGAAAATGCCGCTGATATGTTCACCAAGCCAGTTACGACAGACAAGTTCATGCTTTGCTTGGACTTGTTGAATGTTTCGAGTTATTAAAGAAGTAAGGTAACCCAACCCACATTGAATGTTTCCTAAGGGGCAGGATATTCGCCAAGGTGGAGATTTGTTAGGTATGACTCATAAATATACTGAGAAAGTCTCGTAGTGGGGGTTACGATTATGTGGGTTGGGGTGCGGGGACTAAGGAACCGCGGTATGGTATAAGGTTATTTTTATAAATATGTATCAGGGTTTATTTATTATAAAATAAATAAGGTAACCCAAGCCAGTTACGATAGACAAGTTCATGCTTTGCTTGAACTTGTTGAATGTTTCGAGTTGTTAAAGAAGTAAGGTAACCCAACCCACATTGAATGTTTCCTAAGGGGCAGGATATTCACCAAGGTGGAGATTTGTTAGGTATGACTCATAAATATACTGAGAAAGTCTCGTAGTGGGGGTTACGATTATGTGGGTTGGGGTGCGGGGACTAAGGAACCGCGGTATGGTATAAGGTTATTTTTATAAATATGTATCAGGGTTTATTTATTATAAAAGGAGATGTAACCTAAACCTATGAGACTTGAATTGAATAAAAATTCTAGCGCCGCCTAAGGTACCGAGAACGTAAGTACATTGCTGAACTTCGTTAAAATTTTTGTGTTCTTTCTGTTTTCTTTACCCCAATTATTCAACACTTTTCGTTCCTGAAAGTTTCTCTTCCATACATCTTTCCATCAAGTCGAAAGGAAACTGGTTTCAACGGCAGATTCGAAAAGGAGAAACGATATGACATGGCTAAGAATATCATCGTGCATGCTACTAGTGATATCACCATTTCTTTATATTAATTCCAAGTCGGGTTCTCTGTAAGCAAAAAATGCCAGAACAATTCATTTGATCGTAAAATTTAGAAGAAAAGTTGAGAAGTAGTTACTTTTGAACACGTAAAATGGCTATAAACCATCTGCTTCCATGATTTGAATCAATTTTCTGCTTTTGCAATCCATTTCTTTTGTTCCTATTCTTCTTCCCCATGGATCTTTGCTCTTCACCCTATCAATTTATACAATACCAGTTGCCTTAATCCTATATACCTATAAGATAATTCTTTTATCAATGGACCTTAGCTATGTCAGAAGAAAACACTTGAAAAAAATTGGGCAGTTTATAATTATATTTACTTTTAATTTTAAATTTGGGATAAGTTCATGCTTTAATCGCGAGATTAAGCTGACTGAGATTTTAATTCAAATTTTAAATAATTTATCGTATTAAATTTATAAAATTAACTTTTAAAATGAAAATTAATCCATCTAATTAGTTAAATTAACTGAACTTAAATTTCTTGATGTGATAATTTAGTTATATATGTTGCATAAAAAATTATAGAATTAGTCGAAATTGATTCGAAAACAGAAACCTGGAACCGTAAAACTCGATGAACTTATTTTTTCTCTATTTTTATTTTTAAAAGGAAATTTGAAGTTTTTTTTAAGCTAAGTTAATTACAAAGTAGTATTTGTTTTAAATACTCTTAACAATTTGACAACAAACACTCAATCACCCTATTGCAGCCGCTGGTGCTTGAACACATGACCTTTAAGAATAACAACAATTCTTTTAACCACCGAGGTAAATTGATTCGTACGAAAATTGAGTTTTTCCTGCTTTCAACAATAGATAAAAACATATAAAAACAGAACCACCAACAATAGTAAAAAAGGATTAATAGCTAATTTTCCTTCTTTTTTATTTTAATTCTTAATTTGAATCTTGTATATATAAATTCCTCCCTTTATGAATTTATCTATTGTCGATACTATTATTAAAATGATGTGGCACAATCAGAACATATAATGTATAATAGAAAAACAATACTTTTTTTAAAATAAATAAAATCATAAAGATACCAAATAAAAATCTTAAAGTCTAAAAAATCTAAATTTCTTTAAAAAAACTCATTTTTTATATTTTTTTCTATTGGGTAAACTACACCAAATACTATCGAACTTTAGATGTTGTATCGTTTATACCACTGAATTTTTAATTTTACCAATTATAGCACTGAACTTTGATTTTCGTTTCAATTATACCACTAAGCCGTTAAATCGTTAACGGCCGGATCAAAACGACATCGTTTTTGTGAGGTGTGTACGTCGACAACCGTCAGCCATGTCATCGTAACGTTAACGATTTAACGATTTAGTGGTATAACTGTAACGAAAATCAAAGTTCATACTATAATTGATGAAATTGAAAGTTCATGGTATAAACGATACAATGCCTAAAGTTCGGTGGTATGTGATGATAGTTTACTCTTTTCAGTTTTGTGAAATTTTAATTTTTTAATAATAAATTAAGCATTATAATTTTATAAAATATAAGTTCAAAACATACATTTTGAAATTAATGATTTTTTTTTATTTTTTATATATATATATATTAATTTTTTTTCATTATTCAAGATAGGTTTTAATTCAGCTGTAAATAACCCAAAACTGAAATCTTGAACCAGTTTCAGTGTTGAGTTAAAATCCCTTGCGTTCAGAAATCTGCAAGCTTTCAAGAAACTGGAACTTTGAAACAACAGATGGAACTATTTGACTTGCCAGCTTATTCACGGACTTCAAATGAAAAAAATTTATACATGAAAACAGGTCAGAAACTGGGGTTTGAAGATCGAGCTCCAGATTCCAGTCAACAGGGCTAAAAGCAAGTATACAAGAGTTTTGTATCAAGGTTATATATCGATAATGATGTAGTACGAAATCGTTATTATATAACTGCATACTCGCAATTATAATAATAGCACTCATTGTATCTTTAATCGAGATATTCGCAGCCAAGGACGGATCTATTTGATAGATGGGAGGGGCTGTAGCCCCAACCCAGTAAAAAATATATTTTTTAATTTAATATATATATATATATATATATAATATATATATATATATGGGATAATTATGAATTGACCTCTATTTTTTAAAAAAAAGTTATATTTTACTTCTCCCAAATTGAAATCTTGACTCCGTTCCTTGGGGCGGCAATGAGGACGCGCTGGTGCTGTGGGATGAGGTTGAAGAGGGCTTTTGAGGTCGAGGATTAGCTGGTTCATCGGGACTGTTTCTTCCGTTTAACTATGGTGACCTGTATCTATGCTGAATCAACCCTGAATTTGCACCCTTTAAGTATGGAGCCTTTTTAGTGTGAACAGGGTATTTGCAATGGGTTAATTTAGTTGAATTCACCAACTTTATCCAAGAACATATAGGCAACACTACAATGATTCCTAGCATACCATGTGTCATAACCGTTTTTCGGAGTAACACTTATTTATTGTTTAAAAAATAGTTAAGACTTTAATTTGAAAAATTAGGGATTTTGAAATTAAATTGAATAGAATTGAAAAAGAATCGCCATCGACCTTTGGGTTAGGTAGGTTGAATACTTAAAAATGTCTTTTTAAAAATAATTTTAAGAAAAATCATTTTTAAGACAAAAAATTAGTCTGCGTTTACAAAGATTCGATTAAAACGGGTTCGGGAGTCAGTTATAGTCAAGGAATGATTAACACCCTTGAACTGTCCTTTCGATACCATTTAATTTGTCGATTGTCTTAATTGCGAAAATTGAAATTTAAATTGAAATTTAAAAATTTTATTCGAATTACTTGTTTAAAAGAAAATCTTTTTTACTTGATAAGAGATCTTGAAAACATTAACTTAAAGGATTAAAATAACAAAAATAGAAATTTAAATGACTAAAATAAAATAACAAAAACTTAATTATCAAAATAAAAAAAATAAAAAATAAAACAAGAGATATGACATCGGTGATTAAATTAAAAATAAGAAATCCTAAGTGCCGAAAACAAAAAAATAAAAATGCAGAGATTCAGGTACTAGAATGAAAAACACGCCGAAAAATACAGGGACTAAATAGAAATTAAACCAAAAATATATAACATGCATCAGAAATAGATAAGCTACAAAAACGGTCCCTGCAGGTAATTATTTTAAAACAAGTCAAACATAAGGGATTTAAAATGTAATTTCCCCTAAAATTTTCTATAAATAACAATCTCTTTTTTAGTTTTCATTTCATTTGTTTTTAAATTATTTTTAGAGAGACGGTCTCCCTTCTCTCTAGAAAACAGGCCAATCAACGATGGATTATGTAACACCCCTAACTCATATACGACCCGAATACAAGTCCGAGATGTCACATTGACTTTTCAAACTTTGATTCTCAAAGAAAAATCCCGGGAATTTAAAACTTTCATTAAAACAAAATACTTTAATGTACATAAAAGAGACCACTTAATACAAAATTGATCAGAGCACTCGTAATTAACCACTTATTACATACCAACACTTTATACACAACAAAATACATACTTTGTCAATTACTTCTGATATGATTTCTTAGTAATGTTGCTGTCCGTGCCACTGCTATTCTGAATCTTCTTATTTCTCGGTACCTACGTGTAAATCACTTACAACCTAAGTCATAGACTTAGTGAGACAATAAATGAAGATGCAACAATATCTTCATGAATATGCATTCTTACCATTTCCTTCATGACATTTCAATATGCATGTATCTATTACACAATAACATATATAATCATATCATGCATGTACAAAACTTACCTTCTTGTACCACTTTCACTTTACTTTGTATTTCAATTGCCCATGTATATTATTGAGAATAGAGGTATGTGAGTACATAGAGGTTGTGCACTAATGCTGTCACCACAGCTCGTATCAATTCCCTTATGGGGCACCGAACCTTAGTTCAGTATTCGTCCCGAAGGACTGTCATATATATCCCGTAGGACCACTACATCCCGAAGGACTATGTCCCGAAGGACTATTATACCCTTGACTCTTGGCATGCCAATTACACCTATAGCTCTCATATCGTATACTATGGGCATTATTCTTATATTTTATATGTTCATGTACTCATGTAATTTCTCTTGTGATCATGTAGTTCATGTCATTTCTCTTGTGATCATGTAGCTCATGTCATTTCTCTTGTGATCATGTTGCTCATGTCATGTTCTCATATCACGTATCATATCACATGTGTATTTGAATCTATTCATATATATACATCATTTATCCAATCACATGAACATATATATGCCTTATGCATGTATTACAATAATTATCATGTATGCATGTTCACAACTATTGTACTATGAAAATCAATATAGGAATTAGACTTATAACAAGTCTTATTCCATTATACTATACATATAGTATGCACTCAACTTATCTTTGCTTTGATTCGATTCTAATCCTTTGATCGTTCCGGAATAAGCTTACTTTTAGTATCTACATAATCACACATGGATCTATATCAGTATTATAGCTAATATACTCTAATGGTTCACTCTTTAGATTAAGATAAATGCCAATTTCCTCTTTTAATGAAGGTATGAATCGATGCACTACTTGTGCATCGGTGTATAAAATGCATTCGATGTTTTATTATTAATGGGATGCATCGATGCATGCCTTATGCATCGATGCATTAATTGCATTCGATCTTTTTATTTTAAAAGAGTGCATCGATACACCTTCAAACACTTTCTGGGTTTTAACCTTAATGCATCGATGCACTATGAATATGCATCGATACACTCTGCCCATAATCCTCTTTTTGAACCCGAAAATTCATTCATTTTGGATTAAATTCTTCATGTTTAATCCTCTTTTTCATTCTTAACTATAGTACACATCCTTAAACCAATTTATACTCATTTATTTCATCTTCAACCTTCAAATCCTATCCTTCATATGTAATTCAAGAATTACATTAATAAATCAACATGTTTGAATTCCGCTTTTAACACTTCGTATATCTTAACTAGATTGATGACAAGTCAAATGTAACTTTCAATTCTAGTTATGAACTCTATTCCAAGATTTCATTTAAGAACTTCCAATCTTAAATATCTCCTAACTCCATCATCCTTTGATGTTAAGATAACTTAAGCTTTCTTTAAGCTTAGTTATCATCTAATAATCAAAACCCAATATTAAATTTAACAAGAAACTCAATAATCAGAAATCTTACCTTTGCTTTGGTTCACACGCACAAGGAAGAAAGAATAAGAAGAGAACTTTGGAAATCTTGGGTGTTTTCTCCCCTTCCACCCACGTGTATCCTTATATCTATACTTATCCTTTCTTTAATTATTTTTCCTTGCAATTACTCTATTGTCCTTCATTCCTTCTTCATTTCAATTCCATCCTACACAATAATTTACATATAAATCTTTATACTATTCATTCATTTTATTTTAACCACCAAATTCTGAGACTTTACAATTTAGTCACTAACCCGGTATTGAGGATGTTACAGATTACCTCCGCCGGCCTCCGGCTTCTTCATTGTCGGTCACCATCTTCACGCCGTCGCACCCTACCGTCGTCGGTGTCTGATGGTCACCAAATTTCATCGGGAGATCCGTTTGACCTCTTTATCTTGGATTTGGGGTCGATTTTGCATGAATCAGCTCCGTTCGTCGTAAAAAGACCAAAAACCATTTGATTTTCTTTTCTCTGATCCAATGCCGTTCGCCATCCGATCGTCCTGATTTTTTAGTATGTTGTTCTTGTTGGCCTTATACAACTTTTCACCGTTCGGATCGTCGATCGGAGATCTCTATCACCGGAGAAAATCTAGAAGAATGTAAGAACCTTTTTCCCTTGTATTTTCTTTTATTTCGAACATATAAGATGAAAAAAGGGAAAATAATAATAATATGCTACTGGAACGAATGAAATAAAAAACAATATGTTGTTGTATCAATTTTCATTGGAAGAATTTTTGGGAGAAAAATCCCTTTTTACATTGCTTGGTTCGAATGAACCTCAAAATCGATAACCTCATTTTTCATTCGAATTCCCTTTTTTTTCTATCCTCCCCATTTCGTTATGTTCGAGACCCCCCTTAAATAATTTTTTCCTTTTGTTTTCAATCATCACCGAATGACATTGTCCATTTTTTCCTTGTCTTCTTGCTTGCTTTTCTTTTTTTTCTTCCTTTTGCTTGATTTCATTTTCCACCGAATCCCCTTGATTTATGGTTGATATCAAATGGGGTGTGGGCTCAAATTTATGTTTCTTTTTTACTTTGGGGTATTTGATTATTTTGGTGGATTTGTGTGGTTTGGTGTAGGTGGCCTGCAAAAGTAAACACTTATTATAAGTAAAAACAAATAATAATAATAATAATAATAATAACATAATATATTTAATATTATTTTTTTCGACCCGGACAAAAATAGGTGTCTACAACTACCCCTCTTTGCACATTCTTGTGTTAACAAGAATAGGGCAAAGACGAAAAAGACAACCAGTTTTTGTCTGATTCTTTTTTTTAAAAATTTGATGGTGTTTGTTTTGGGGGACGAAACTGCTCATAGGTGATGAAGAGGTCTGGTCGTATGAGGGTGACATGGTTGCTTTGACACTAAGCCGATCTATTGGGCACGATATCTTTCTTCATGAAGTTGAAATCGTGGGTGACTCCTTCGCTGTGAAGTTGAGTTGAACTGTAAAATCTTAAGCACGGTATCCTTCTTCGTGAAGTTGAAATCGTGGATGGCTCATTCGTTGCGAAGTTGAGCTTTGAATTGAATATCATTCGTTGTGAAGTTGAAATCCAATCTAGAGATGAATGCTGCTTGTGGGCACGATATCCTTCGTCGTGAAGTTAAAATCGTGGATGGCTCATTCGTTGCGAAGTTGAGCTTTGAATTGGATATCCTTCGTCGTGAAGTTGAAATCCAAGGGTTGCATTGCTACTTGTGGGCACGATATCCTTCGTCGTGAAGTTGAAATCATTAATGGCTCATTCGTTGCAAAGTTGAGCTTTGAATTGGATATCCTTCGTTGTGAAGTTAAAATCCAATCTAGAGATGGATGCTTCTTGTGGGCACGATATCCTTCGTCGTGAAGTTAAAATCGTGGATGGCTCATTCGTTGCGAAGTTGAGCTTTGAATTGGATATCCTTCGTCGTGAAGTTGAAATCCAAGGGTTACATTGCTTCTTGTAGGCACGATATCCTTCGTCGTGAAGCTGAAATCGTGGATGGCTCATTCGTTGTGAAGTTGAGCTTTGAATTGGATATCCTTTGTCGTGAAGTTGAAATCCAAGGGTTGTATTACTGCTTGTGGGCACGATATCCTTCTTCGTGAAGTTGAAATTATGGATAACTCCTTCGTTGTGAAGTTGAGCTTTGAATTGGATATCATTCGTCATGAAGTTGAAATCCAAGTATTGTTTCACCAAATTGGCTTTGAGTTGGATATCCTTCATCGTGAAGTTGAAATCCAAGTTTGAGTAAGTTTCACCAAATTGGCTTTGAGTTGGATATCCTTCGTTGTGAAGTTGAAATTGACTCTGAATGAAATTGGAAAGTTGTTTGTTGAGTCTAATATCCTTCGCTGGGAAGTTGAAATTGACTCTAAATGAAACTGAAAAGTTGTTTATTGAGTCCAATATCCTTCGATGTGAAGTTGAAATTGACTCTGAATGAAACTGGAAAGTTGTTTGTTGAGTCCAATATCTTTCGTTGTGAAGTTGAAATTGACTCTGAATGAAACTGGAATGTTATTTGTTGACAGATAGCTTTTCTCGACTTAAGGAGTGCTGTAAATTTCCTCTAAATGAAGGACGACCCTCCTTCGCGGGTCTAAGCCGATCATGGTTCTTTAAATGGTTCCCATCATGGGAATGCCAAGTGGTATATTCTGTCAGTCAAATATCCTCTGTCATGGAGTTGAAATCTAGCTTGAAAACGTTAACTGGAGATTAGCCACTCGTCGTTGAGTTAAGCTAAACTGGATTCGTTCTGGATTGGCTTTCGAACTCGTTTGAGATTGATTCTGAAATCTATCAATCTTTCAATTGGTCAAATTGGTTGAGGTGTAGCTCCTAGCTATTGAGTTAAGCAACCACTATCAATTTCTGAAGGTGCTTTCGAATCAATTATCTTTCTTCTTGAATATTGAAACTTGACTCTAAAAGCTGCAAAAAATTATGTATGCAAAAAATAGTAAATGTGATGCTCTTAAGTATGTCTAAGATTCATACAACATGAGTTAGTTCTGTTTTATCTCCTGGATGGAGCCTCATTCTTTGTCTGCTTGTTCCTGCATATAGAGGAAAGCCTTTTAGAAGATCTGATAATTCGCATCAGGATACTGAATTCCCAAAGATGCCCCAATATTCGATGTTGAATATCAAAAAAATGCCCCAACATTTGATGTTGAATCTTCAAAGATGCCCCCATTGTCCTCATTTCTTACTTCAGCATTGATTCTAAGCATGAGCTTTATGTCTGAGAGTCACATGTCATTTACCAAGATCCACTCTAGAGATTGTCTTGTTTGAAAAATGTTTTTCTTTCTCTTTTATTTTTAAAGTTCTGAAAATATCAATTAAAAGAGTTTTGAAAAAGTTTTGAAAATATTACCTCTTTCTCGGTTTTACAATTGAGACGAATCATAAAACTAGAGCTCATTGGATATCAAAGAATTAATTACATTGTTAATCATTCAATAAATTATAGCTATTTGAGAAATGTCAAGATCAAAGCTATCTTTGGGAAATGGTTAAGTAAGGAAAAGATAAAAAAGTCTCAGGTTATTGTGTTTGGTCAACGGTTTAGTATTTTTGTTTATTCAATGCTCAAAGGTTTGATGGGGTAGCTTGTATGCTCCTCTACTGGAATTGTTCTCCGACTCCCAACTTTCATGGTCACGCTCGGATTGTACGGTGCTTTATCAGGAAAATTGTGTGATAGCCTCAACTGCAAAATTTTTATATTCAAGCCACCTTTTTAGGTTTTCAACTCGAATCCTCCTTTGGTTTCAAGGCGTAATCAGAATTTACGTCTTGAACCCCCCTTTGTTATTTTTTTCTATCATGCATTAAATATTTTAGAAAACTTTTTTGCAAATAAAGATTAATCCTGATGGGCGGGATGAAATCTGAAGATAGTCTCTTCTGTTAAGAAATCCATGTATAATTAGAAGGGACTTTTAAGGAACGTAACATAGGCCATTGTTTATGGTTATGAAAGAAAATGATAAATAGGTCCAAACAAGTGTTTCAGGGTATTGAACCAAGGATCAATTCATTCGGATGCCTTCAATCCTGTCTTGCTCAATTTGAATATGCTCGTATGTGTTTCTCTTGATTTTCTCTGGATGCTCCATGATCTTCGAGTGAAGTGATTCTAGAATACTTGTGCTTGATCAATCTCATAATTTGAATCTTGATGCGTAATTTGAATCAAGAAAATCTTTGCATATGCGTCTTGTCTTTTTTTTTCTTCACTTCTTCCTTTGTTTTTGTTTCTTTTTTTTATTTTCTCTTTTTTTCCTTTTTCCTTTTTTATTCATTTCTCTTTTTGTTCTGATTGGATCTTCAGACTTGGCATTTGGTTCACCTTTCGGTATCTCCTTTGGATTGATGTCTTCATTCATACACCAGATTCCTTCCACCTTGCCCCCAGTATGGAGGGTGATCCTTGGTTAGGGTTAAATCAGAGAAAAAAATAATATAGGCTCAAAAGGGGACAACAAGGGATATATATATATACATATTGGATAAATGAAACAAAGTTGTTTATCATCTCAAACAAAAAGTCCTCACAGAAGAGGTATCCCCAGGGGGATAGATTTTCAGGATTAATATTATTCACATGAAAACAGTGTAATTAATGCATGATAGAATTATTTCGAATGAATTCTTCTTTCTTCTTCTTGTTCCCAACATGTCTCAATGTTCAGGCTCCCTGCGAGATGCCCCAAGTTGTGTCTTAGAAGAATGCTCAAATGAACAACTCAATGCCTTAGGTTTTATTGGAAAAATGTTGGTTTTACGTCTAAAAAGATGGTGTGACTTTATTGACTCAAATGTATGGGTATGACTCTATCTTCATGAATTATTCTGGGTAAAGAATCGAGGGATTTTTTTTTGTTTTAGACATGATAAGAAAGATATGATCTTGCCATATGTCAAAAATCTATAATTCTTAAAGAATTAAAAGAATCCTTAATTCATTCGATATTCAAAGAACTAAAGATTAAAATTTGTTCAATTATTCCACCTTAGAAGGTAACATAAATTCAGTCGTTTAAAAGATTAAGAAAATATGAAAGATCAAAAACATGTTCAAACAAAACAATGCTCTCAGTGCAAATGGTAGATGCAATGCCCCATTCTTTGATTGTCCATGCCCCTGAATCCATCAGGTTTTGGATCTCGTGCTTCATTGCCTTACAGTTCTCAGAGGAATATCTGGAGCTTCCTATGTGGTAATTGCACACAGCTTCAACATCCTAAACCATAGGGAATGAGAACTCTTCTCTTAGATCATCCTAGAAGGCTCAATCCTACAATCCGTTGAACAAACTTCCACCGTACTGATTTCAGTTTTTTCTTTAATTGTTCAAATCTTGCTTCCATGTGGTGTCACGTGATTAGGACCACTTCATCGAATCCTCCATGACTTAATTTCATGTTTATGAAAATACTTAAAAATGAAATGTAGATGCAAAATGTAAAAATGCATGAAATGTTCAAAGCATTGTTCTGAAAACATGTATGTTATTATAAATAATCTTTATTGGGACAAAAGTATTATTTCTTATGAGACAAAAAAGCTACCAAGTCTTTTTGACCCCGAACAGCTTCTGACAGGTTGACTCGTCTTCCGCATTCTTCTATCACCGATTGAATACCCTGTCCAACCGCTCTGGATTCTCTGGCTAAACCGTGCAAGTGACTAGCTGTTTTTTGTACTTTTTCATGAAGTGTCGAATGACTGCAACTTTGCTGAACTTGTTCCTAACAGAAACGCAATTGGAGCCTTCCATCGATAGGAGTTATCCGAAGTTCATTTGTTTGTTTCTTGAATTTGTCAATAATGACCTCCACTTTCAGCTATCGTTTTGCTCTTGTTGTCTTTGAAGGGACTCTATAGGTCAGTAACCTTTTTCTCATCTTGCCCCTGCAACCTTTCGCCAACCCTTTTTGGAAAAGTTAATTTTTGACGTGGTTGGTGTAAACCCGGTCCATTCCGAGTCTTTTCTAACCATAGCCAGACTTCTGAGCTTTTCATCTCTTGTATTATAACCCTTTGTCCATTAATGCAAATTATTTACGTTTAACAAACACGTTTTTGGTGGATCAACACCTCTTTCTAATGATGTAAATGATAAAAAAAATAAAGTAAAAGAAAATAAAAATTAAAAGAAAAAGAAAAAGGTTAATAAGATAAGGATAATAGAAAAAAATAATAATGAAAATAAAAAGTCATACCCCATATGCTTTAGTATTCCTACCCGGACATGATCTCTATCCCGCAAGTTGATTTTGAACAAGTCCTAACCGCATAAATTTCTAGTTCACATGTTTTGAACATAAAATAAGGCAGGAAATGAACTCAAAATAGCCTAGGATTTGAAATGAGGTTTTGGGGTGGACTATAACTCCTTGTAGTCCTGATTTAGGTTCTAAAGAAAGATATCCGAGTTCTCCTTACTGGTGCCCCCTTGGGCTTGTCAGACCCTTAGTCCTAAGCCCATTACAAGCTTGTGTGGACTAAGTTAAACTCGAGAGGATACATTCTCTTATGCCTATGCGGTGAATAAATTCACACGAAGACATAAGGTATATGAATCCTGAAGGCTACTTGTTAGGCATGTGCGGAGAATAAATTCTCACGAAGGTGTCACTTTCACCCCCACTTAAAAAGGGTTCGGAGCTCCGGTATAGAGCCTTAGATAGAAAAAGTTAAAGATTTGAAATCATTGAAAAAGTCAGTACAACTATTTAATTAAAGATAAATAATTGGAATCGAATAAATAAATTAAAATTTAAACTTACAATTTTCGCTTAAAAAGATAACCGAAAATTAATTTCGGCCTGACTCACTTACCGGTCCCCAGAAGAGTCACCAAGCTGTCATAATCATTTTTCAGAGGAACAATTATTTATTGTTTTGAAAAAATAGTTACGACTTTAATTTTGAAAAATTAGGGATTTTGAAATTAAATTGAATAGAATTGAAAAAGAGTCGCCATCGACCTTTGGGTTAGGTAGGTTGAATACCTAAAACTGTCTTTTTAAAAACAATTTTAAGAAAAAACATTTTTAAGACAAAAAACTGGTATGCGTTTACAAAGATTCGATTAAAACGGGTTCGGGAGTCGGTTATAGTCAAGGACGGATTAGCACCCTTGAACTGCCCTTTCGGTACCATTTAATTTGTTGGTTGTCTTAATTGCGAAAATTAAAATTGAAATTTAAAAATTTGATTCGAATTACTCGTTTAAAAGAAAATCCTTTTACTCGATAAGAGATCTTGAAAACATTAACTTAAAGGATTAAAATAACAAAAATAGAAACTTAAATGACTAAAATAAAATAACAGAAACTTAAGTATCAAAATCAGAAATAAATAAAACAAGAGATATGACATTGGTGATTAAATTAAAAATAATTAATCCTAAGTGCCAAAAACGAAAAAATGCAGAGATTCAGGTACTGGAATGAAAAACACGCCTAAAAATATAGGGACTAAATAGAAATTAAACTAAAAATATATACCATGCATCAAAATGGGTAAACTACAAAAACGGTCCATACAGGTAATTATTTTAAAACATACCAAACTTAGGGGATTTAAAGTATAATTTCCCCCTAAAATTTTCTATAAAAAACAATCTCTTTTTTTAATTTTCATTTCATTGTTTTTAAATTATTTTTAGAGAGAGATGATCTCCCTTCTCTCTAGAAAATATGCCAATCAACGGTGGATTACCTCCGTCGGCCGCCAGCTCTGTCATTGTAGGCCACTACCGTCACGCCACCGCGCCACTACCGTCACGCCACCGCGCCACTACTTCCGCCAGTGTCTGATGGTCATCAAATTTCACCGGGAGGTTCGTCTTAACCTCCTCATCTTGGATCTGGGGTCGGTTTTGCATGAATCGGCTCCGTTCGTCGTAAAAAGACCAAAACCCATTCGATTTTCTTTTATATGATCCAACGCTGTCCGCCGTCTGATCGTCATGATTTTTTAGTATGTTGTTCGTGTTGGCCTTATGAAACTTTTCACTCTTCGGATCGTCGATCGGAGATCTCTATCATTGGCGAAAATCTGGAAGAATGTAAGAACATTTTTCCCTTGTATTTTCTTTTATTTCGAACATATAGGATGGAAAAGAAGGAATAATAATAATAATAATAATAATAATAATAATAATAATAATAATAATATGCTACTGGAACGAATGAAATGAAAAACAATATGTTGTTGTATAAATTTTCATTGTAAGAACTTTCGGGAGAAAAATCCATTTTTACATTGCTTGGTTCGAATGAACCTCAAAATCGATAACCTCATTTTTCATTCGAATTCCCCTTTTTTTCTCTCCTCCCCCTTTTCGTTATGTTCGAGACCCCCTTAAATAATTTTTTCCTTTTGTTTTCAATCATCACCGAATGTCATTGTCCATTTTTTCCTTGTCTTCTTGCTTGCTTTTCTTTTTTTCCATTTGCTTGATTTCATTTTTCACTAAATCCCTTTGATTTATGGTTGATATCAAATGGGGTGTGGGCTCAAATTTATGTTTCTTTTTGACTTTGGGGTATTTGTGTGGTTTGGGGAAGGTGACCTACAAAAGTAAACACTTATTATAAGTAAAAATAAATAATAATAATAAATAATAAATAATAATAATAACATAATATATTTAATATTATTTTTTTGACTCGGACAAAAACGGGTGTCTACACCATGTTTTAATCTCTTCCTATAGCCTAGAACTCCTTTGCTATATCACCTCTTTCATTCAATTTTCCTTAATTTAATTTAAATATTTACTTTAGTAAAAGTTTATTACATTTTTATCTACTGTATATTTATTTATTTCAAAGTCATGGGTTCAAAACTCATCTTTAGTGCCAATTATAATTCCCCTTTGAATTTATTTATTTTAATAAGATAGTGAAATAAAATAACTAAAAGAAAAATGGTACGTGAACCATTAATGAGTGGAGAGAAAATATTTTTTTAACAATTATTGATAAAAAATAAATAAACAATAATAGATTAATGATGAATAATGTTATTTACTTTTATTTTTATATAATGATGAAGAGTGACATCATTAATGAAAAGTGAGTATAGAAATTGAAAAGAAAAAAGGTTAAAAGAAAGTCCAACCTTGGATACCACGAAAAATAACATTTGAATATTCAACTAAACTACAAGTATAAAATTAGACAAGCTTGGAAGTTTGCAGAAGAACTTCTTCTTCAAGTACCCTGGAGAGAAATTTCTCAAAAGATACTAACAATTCCAAGGATAATGGTTTGGTCAAAACCTTGTTAAGAAAGTTAGCAATAACTCGTAAGAAAAACCAATTATAAATACATTTGGACAGTGCTAGCAAAAGGGTATCAAGTGAATCACATTACATACATAATCTCATGGCTTCTCTTAAGTTTAACACCCATCCAAATAAACATAGATGCCTCATGCTTAAGGTCTATATTATATATATATATATATATATATATGCTTTCCTAGAGTTGCTTGTTGCTTAAATTCTTTGTTTCTAACTGATAAATATTGACAGAGAAAGATTGCGAAGAAAATCACGAGAGCAAGATTCAGAAGGTTGAAAAAAGAGATGGCAGAGATAAGCATAGAGCAAGAATTCATAAAGGAAGGGCAAAGACGAGTTGGAGCAAAAATTGAAGAAATAAATGAAGAATGTGAGCAACTAAGGGGAGAAGCGCAGCAAATGATCCAACAGAGCGTTAACACTCAAATCCGCTTGGCGCTTATGCTCAACATCCTCAAGGCACGAGAAGAAGGCTACTTTGCCAAGACTTCTCAGTTAACTCAATTGCTTCGGTCAGTATCATTTTTCTTTTAATCGGGCTTCCTAAGGAATGATGAAGCTAACGTTACAGTTCCTTGTTCTTTTCTCAGTGAAAGAATGGCGCCGGAATAATCTGAAGCATGAAGCTGCATTATTCATTAATCAAGTGAACGAGGAAGACCTACTGCTCTCTTTTGTTATGACATATTAACTTTACGTGCAAGTTGTTAGGTATTTGTATTTTTATTTTCTGAGATAAATTATGTTTGTATTGAGTAAACTTTACTTTGTATCAGTAAACCTGTTTTGAACTGTTGGATAATTATAATTTCACGAGTTGAAAACTTTTCATGCGTTGCTATTAGGGGTGAGCAAAACTCGACTCGACTTGAAAAATCAATTTTTTTACTCGACTCGAATTGACTTCGAGTTATAATTTCATAAACTCGACTCGAAAAAATTTAAAGTTCAAATCTAGTTGTAAAATACAACTCAAAATTTTTAATAATTAGTATATTGATTTTCAAGTTTGAGTCGAGTCCCTCGACTTTTTATGGTATATTTAAATTACATATTAAAAAAATACAAAAAAATATAAATGTATTGTATATTATTATAAAATATTGTTTAAATTGGAATCCAATAATGCCATAATATTGAAAATATTTACAATTAAATTTAAATAGAAACTTGAAAATTTGACTCGACTCGACTCGATCGAACGTTCACCCCTAGTTGTCATAGTATGGTTATATTTGTAGTGTAGATTTTTGGCAGTAATACATTCTCTTATTCCTCATCTTATCTTTTTTATTTAACTTTTAATGACAAACAAATTACTTTATTTATAAATTATAACAATCAAGTCATTCAATTGTAAGAGAAAGATTAATATCTATTACAGATTTGATAGTAAAGTGATATGTTTACTACAATTGATTAGTAAAATGATGTGTTCATAACTTTTTTGAAATTCATGTTATATTTATAAATTTATTAATAATTTAGAGGTGTTGCAGCCCAATGGTGGTATTCAGTGTGGAGCCTTTGGAAGGTTCATAATTAGAGATGACCTAGTGTATGTAGTTGTCTCTTAAAAATTTTAAATTTTTATATAATTTAGTTATTTTTTATTAATTATTTACTTTTACCTTATAAAATTCTATAATTTACCTTTACCTTTCTAAAACTCCTTCTGTTGAAGTTGAATCAATTTTGCAGGATGATTTGGACATAGCCATTGCTTAGCTAGTTTACTGTTTTTCACTCCTTTACCTTTACCTTTCTAAAAGTTTAATATCCTAGCATAAATCCTGCTTAACCGTAATAATCTGGCGTTTCATTGCCGAATAACCACTGCCAATGAGGCTACAGCATATGCACGACAATTTTGTGGCTGATATTATTAAAGCAGTGAAACAAGTCCCGCAGAAGCGAGTTCATGGACGTGGATGGGTAAATTGGACTACACCACCACTTGGGGTATGGATTTGGCTGTGCTGGCTTGAACGAATACAGAGTGGGTTGGTCATGGTGGGTTCAAGTGGGGCTTTGTCTCGCAAAATCTCTTGGAGTTCGAGGTTGGATTGTTGACCATAGAGAGTGCTTTGATCGGTGAATTCCTCGATTCGATACAAGAGGGTTGGGCACATCATCATCAGTACAGACAGCAACACTTTCAAGAAATCGCATCACCCCGAACCCAACCCCACTGCCAATTCAGACAACCACCATCAATAAAGACAGGACCAAACGAGTTCCCAAAACCCTTCACTTGAAATCTTCACTTGAAAACAAACTCTTTAGGCTAGAAATTTTGCATAAACTAATAACATTTCAATTGGCACTTTTTCCATAACTTATTCCCATTAGGTTTTAGTTTTGAATAGTTTGCAACAAACTCTTTGATACTAATAAAGCTGCAGTTAACATGGAACATATTGAGCCGTAGGCTTCTTGGTATAAAAATTCAGAACTGTAAAACAATTACATTATCCACTCATCTCTTTGCAGGTTCAAAGTTATTATCATTAAGATAACCATTTCAAGACAAACACCAAAGGCACAAATAGGGGGGGGGGGGGAGAAAGAAGAAACGATTTCAAAGCGGCCTGCCAAAGGCAAAAAAAAAAAAAAAGCCACTCCTCCGACGAGAATTCGTGGTGTGATTTGCGCAGAGCAGTTTTGGTTTAATAATGAGCTAGCTGAGTTCTTTTTGCTTTCCCAATAGCTCAATAATGAGCCAGCCGAATCCCTCTTTTTAAGTTTGAAGATATTCATTTTTTTTCATTTTAATGTTATTTATATAATAATTATTATATTATAATTATAATAATAATTATTAAATATATATTATTTAATATTACAAAACCCAAAATGGAGGCCCAATTACAAATGGTGGCCCAAATCCAGAAGCCCAATGGAAACCCTAAACCATATTAGGGTTTCCCTATTCTCCCAGCCGCCTCAGCTTGCCACCGTTGGATCTTGCAGATCCAACGGTCCAGATGGCGCCAGACGAAACCCTAGGGTTATGATACCCTAGGGACTACACCAGCTGCCGCCGCTCCACGTTGCTCCAGCCGCTGCCACGCCCCAACGAAGGCTCCAGAAGCTCCAACGCCAGCCGTCCACGCTATGGTATGGGGTGAGTCACCACTGGGAGTCCGGTGACTCACCGAAGGGTATTCTTTTACCCGGTCCGATGGCCACACCGGTGATGGCTATAAAGCCATCACCCCATCTGCGAACAAAGACATAGAACAACAGAGCCGGAGAGACAGAAACAGAGCAAAAACAACAAAACAGAGAACAACAACCCAACAAACCAGCAACGAAACAGAAGAAAAAAAAAAGAAAGAAGAGAAGCTTACCGAGGAAGCCACGACCACCGGACCTCACCAAAAACTTCGAAAACCGAAGGTATATTTCTTAGATTTGCTCCGATCGGGAGCCGTTTAAAAGAAAAAGCCATCGGAACCGTCATTAGGACGGTCCGATCTATGTTTTAGTATAAAAAAAATTTTATTCCGGCCACCGAAGGCGGGGGCCGACGGCGGAAGAACACCGGCAGACGGCTGCCGGCCGGCTGGCTTCTCTCTGTTTTAGAGAGAAGCGAGAGAGAAAATTCTCTCTCAGAGAAGAGAGAGAGAGGAGAAACTGAGAAATGAAGGCTGGCCCTTCGGGCCAGTCGTTTCAGACCTTAAATAGGCCTTCCCGAACGACGTCGTTTCGGGAAGGACTATTTGTGCAAATTTTAATTGTTAAATACCGTCCGCAGCCATTATAACTTGTATCTCTTACATTTTAGTCACTAAATCAATTTATAATCCTTTTAATTTGATCTTTAAATTTAGTTTTATTTATTTTAGTCCTTTATTAAAATAATATTTAGGGTAAATAACAGATTTAATCCCTTAATTTTAATAATTAATATTTAATCCCGAGTTTATATTTTAATTTATTTTAATCTGATATTCGAATTTTAGATAAGTTTTATTTTAGTCACTGAATTAATAAATAAGAAAATAGCATGTTTAATCCCTATAATTTGATTAATTATGAATTGGATATTTAATTTTAATTTTACTATAATTAGTCACCAATTTTAAATATTTTCATATAGTTCTTTATATTTTTATTGTATTATTAATATATTATTATATAATAATATATATAATAATTTTATTTTTTTCAATAAATTATTTTAATATTTATCGAAGAAAGGGCAGTCTTAATACAACTGGATGTCCTATTCTGGTATTTTAAAATTAAATATTATAAAAAATTATTATTTAATTTTATTCAAATTAATATTTATTAATATCAAAGAAAAGAGTTGTCTTAAGGCACCTAGAAGTCCTTTTCCGATATTTTTAAATATTTTTATATAATTTTGAAATAATAGGATTATAATTAAATATATTTTGAATTTTTAATAATAGAGACAATTTATAATTAAAAAGTACCAATTTGGGCGTTGTAGGGTGCTAATCCTTCCCTAAACGTAACCGACCACGAATCCCTTTTTATTAAAAAGAACGAATTTTTGGTTATAAACGCAGATCAGTTCAATTTTTTAATTGATGTTTCTTAAAACTCTTTTAAAAAAATAATTTTTAGGTATTCGACCTACCTGACCCAAAAAGGCCGATGGCGACTCCCAAATTATTTTCAAAACCATTTATTCACATCAATTTTTCCGCCAAATAAATTTTTCGTACCAGGACAAAAACCAGTTACGACAGCTTGGCGACTCCGTTGGGGACCTGGTCAAATTTTAAAAATCAATTATAAATATCTCTATTAATTATAAATTAAATTTCATATATTAATTATAAGTCTTTTTTTTATACATATTATTATAGTATTTATATATATTATTAATATTTCATTTTATTTACAAGTATTTTATTTCATTATTTATTTTTCTGTCAAAGGTTTGAACATTTCTCCTCACACACAATACTTGCATTGCATAACATAAGCTCTATAATTGAGTTTGTCCCTTTTAAGTGGGGGTGAAAGCGACGTCTTCGTGAGAATTATTCTTCGTGTCAGACCTAGCAAGTAACTTTCGGGGTTCATATGCTCTATGTCTTCGTGAGAATTATTCTCCGTGTCAGGCATAGAGAAATGTATCCTCTCGAATTGAACTCGATCCATTTTAGTCTGTGATGGACTAGGATTGAGGGTTAGCAACCCAAGGGGGCACTAACAAGGACAATTCGGGTACCTTTATTCTTAGATCTGAAACCCTACATATAATAAACCCTAGAAACTCTTCCGATCCGAAGTCATGCCGAAATTTTATCCAAATAGGTGTACACACAGGAGAAATGAATTCTAATTTCCTGTTAATTTATTTTTTTTCTGATTAAATTACATGTATATTTAAATTATTTAAATTATGAAAAAACATGTTTAAATAAAAATATTTAGGTAAATGTTATTATTAAATTTCTTTATTATGTAAACTAATTCATTTCTTTTTGTTTGTTCTTTATCTTTTCTGTTTGCATAGCATCATACAGGATAAAAAGGAATTGATCCTCGTGTTAATTGTCTCATTGGAAAGCCTTCATCCATGGATAAAAAGTGTTCAAATCAAATAATTCTAAACTCAGAAGTAAGACAGTGGGCTGAGGACTTACAAAGACAAGAAGGAAACAGTTTGCAGGATGATTATGTATCTGACTTGGCCAGTTATGCTCCAGTTTCGCTAAAAAGAAATGATATGCAAGATTTGCGAAGCATTTGGGAAAGTTGGGATTCAAACAAAAAATTGCAGTTTTATCAGACTTACGGAGACATCCCATATTTGCTCTATGTCAAAGTTGATGATGAATTACTCAGAGCCCTAATTCAATTCTGGAATCCAGGGTACAATTGCTTCACTCTCAATAAGGAGGACTTGGTCCCTACTATTGAAGAGTACACAACTTTGCTACATATCGAAGGGGCTTTGGAGAATCGAATCTATTCAAAGTCAATTAAAACTCAACCCTTTCGAGTTAAATTAGCAAAGATTGCCGGGGTACGAGAAGAATGGGTGGCATCCCGTACAAAACAAAAGGCGAAAGCGAAGGCATTGCTTGGACCAACATTAAAGAACTTATTCAGAGTCATCCAGACACTAAAGTACGATTCGATCTATTTGCTCTGGGTATGTATGGTATGGTCATCTTCCCAAAAGTATTGGGATATGTTGAAGCTGCAGTGGTAGATTTGTTTGAACAGCTACCGAAAAAGATTAATCCTGCTTCTGCAATTCTAGCAGAGACCTTCAGATCGTTAAATGCTTGTAGAAAGCTAGGAGGTGGACGATTCTCAGGGTGTACCCAGTTGTTATATGTTTGGGTCCATAGCCATTTCTGGAAGACAGAAAAGGTTTCATACCGACGCTTTAACACGGATTACTCACCATTAAAGAATTTCTGGAGCAAGAATGGCCGAAAGAATTAAGAAAGATATGTGGATTAATGCTTTCGAAATCTGCAAAGTAATGACGTTGTTTGGCGAGCCCTGTGGCAAATCCAAAGGGAATTCTTTTACAAATGTGGTGATTACAATTGGATAATGCTGCGGATTATGGGAGGAATTGGATATGCACCACTTCTGGTCATAAGACAGTATGAAGGTCGTCAATTTGTACCTGTCACCACTGGATTACATTCATCTGAGTTCGCATTCCACAGCAAAAATTATAAAAGAAATATCATGGAAGCCGTTACAGCTTGGAAAACAACTTTTTGTATCCGAGCTAAAGCAGCAAAAGAAATGCTAACTCCTGATTATGAGGAATGGAGATATGTCAGGAAAAATGAAAATATTCCTCTACCAGATCAAAATGAGGATATCTCTATGGAAGATCGCATTAAGGTGGTTCCATCAGAGATTGAAATCCTGAGAGTTGAGTTTGAAGCAGAAAAAGAAGGCTGGTCAAGAGAATTAGAGCAAATGAGACGAGATAAAGCTATGTTGGGTGTTGATATTGACTTTCATTCATCACAATGTGCAATGTTGAGAGAAAACAAGAAAAATTGATGGTGAATTTAGAACATTTAAGAAAAATTACCAAGAGTTATATAAATCCCGGAAAGCATCAGGACCAAGCCAATCAACGGTACAGATGACAGAGAGTTGAACATCGAGAAAAGTCGAGTTGAAGATCTGAAAGGAAAGAATAGCCGTCTACTCAAAAGCCTTGAGAAAGGAAAGCAAAAAATGGAAGATTTTGAGGTCAACAGAAGAGAGCGAATTATAAAACAAGGCTGAACACCGCGAGATCATGAATGAAATGCAAAGAGAAAGGGATCGAGCCAAAGATTTAGAAGAAATGAAGAATGACATCTTTGATAAATTTGAAGGTGAGAAAAATATCATGTTCAAGGGATTTGAATCTGAAATGAACCAGCTGATTGCTGTACTTGAAGTCAGGGGCCAAAAGATTGAAGAGTTCAATATTGAAAAAGAAAAATGGGAGTTGGAAAGAAAGAATTTCAACACCAAATTGAGGTAGAGCAAGAAGTGGCTAGCAATTGGATGCAAAGATGCAGAAACAAGAATGTTCAAATCCAGAAGATTAATCAAAGAACGCAAGAAGCACGAACAAAACTTGAAGCAGATCTGGATCAGTCTAGAAACAAAAACTCAGAGTTTAACGCTTACATTTCGTAACTTGAAGAATCATTATTTCAAGAAAAGGTTCGTCTAGGACCTAATGATCTCAAAGAAAGTAATGAGGAAAGTGCTTCACTGCGAAGACGCATTAGAGATCTTGAAATATTATGTACAATTGTCAAGTCAGAATCACTGAGTTAGAGCAAACTCTTGAAGGAACGAATGAACAATGGCAAAAGTCAACTGATTTCTATGTTGAAAGAAGTGAAGAAAGAAGTAATATGGTGTTCGAGGCCATGGTACAAATGAGCAAAGTTGCTAGATATGTTGGGGAACTAGCTGTTGAAGCCAAAATAATTGAGCATCACGTTGATCCAGTTTCTAAGTGCGGAAAAAGGTGTCATGGTTAATGAAAGAAATTATAGAGCTTAATAGGAAAGCTACGCCTTATCTGTAGTTATGAATATTATAAGAAACTTTTGTATGCCGATGAAAGTTGTTCTATGACAGTTAACTTTTGGGATCAATACCTTTTTGCATACATGCATTTTGCATAATCATTATTCATTTCATGATTTTCTTTATGTATAATTTTTATTATTAAGATAAAATTCATTAATTAAAATTTGGAAAAAATAATATCAAAAGATTTTTCAATCGCAGTTATTCTGGCCAAAAGAGAAATACAACATCACTACGGTACTAGACAAGCTACTAAGAGAATTATGGAGGATAAAAACAACGTATTGAGGAACAGCATAATAAAGAACAAGCAGAAATGAGAATGAAGCTGGAAAAAATTGAAGCTAGTATTGCAAATTCACAAGACAGCATGATGCAGAAAATAGAGGACATGTTTAAAAGACAGGCTATCATTGGAAAAATGCATGAAAATCCTGTATCTTTCGACCAAGAACCTATGTATCCTCTAGGTTTTCCACCAGAACTAATTTATCATTCTGGTACTACACCTATACAAATCAATGCTCGTACATCAGCATTCAAGAAGCCAAACCACATGAAAATAGACAAGTGGATCCTGCATCTTCAAGCAAAAATCCGCTTATATCAGATGTGAAAATAGGGGATTTTAATACTGAGCATTTAATCCCAGATTTGAATGAGCTGAATGAGAAAGAAAAAGTAAATGAAGAATTGACCAGACAGATCAAGAGCTTAGAAGAACGAATGAAATCCGTGGAAATAACTGAATCATTTTATGGGTTTGACGCTAGTGAGTTGAGTTTGGTTCCAGACCTAATCCTCCCCATCAAGTTCAAAGCTCCCGAATTGATAAATATGACGGTACTACATGCCCTTCATCCCACATTACTATGTTTTGTCGCAGAATGGCAGGATATGTGAAAGACGAGAAATTGTTAATTCACTGCTTTCAGGATAGTTTGACAGGACCAGCTTTAAAATGGTATACTCAATTGACCAAAGCCAACATTAGATCCTGGAAAGATCTGGCTAAAGCATTCTTAGAGCAGTACCGCCACGTAACAGACATGGTCCCTGATAGATGGACTCTCCAAAATTTGGAGAAAAAGAATAATGAAACATTCAGACAGTATGCCCAGAGATGGCGTGACACAGCAGCCCAAGTTCAACCACCTTTGTCAGAAAAAGAGGCCACAGTAATATTTGTCCATATATTGAAAGCTCCTTATTTAAATCATCTAATGGGGAATGCAACCAGAAATTTGCAGATTTGGTCATTTCTGGAGAACTCATTGAAAATGTCTTAAAAAGTAGCAAAATTGAATCAAATGAGGGGTCTAGTTCCAAAAGACCTATGTACTGGAAAAAAGAGAATGAAGTTAACAATGCAAACTCTTACAACAAGGATTCATCGAAAAGTGTTACAATAACCCAGCCAAGGGTTAAGAAAGAGGAAACAAACACTAATCGAGCAGAGTCCAGAGGATCTCGAAAGGAAAATGAAAGGTTGTCTTTTACACCTTTACCAGTACCATATGCTGAGATCTATGATTCGCTGTTAAAAGCAGATGTCATACGGCCCTATCCTTTGGTTCCCATGCAACCACCATTCCCTCCTTGGTATGATACAAAGGCACATTGTGTTTACCATGAAGGAATTACGGGTCATTCTATTGAAAACTGTTTGGCATTCAAAAGGGTGGTTCAAAATTTGATCAACACTGGAAAGTTGGAATTCAATACACCATCTGCATCAAATCATCCATTGCCAAATCATGGAGATAAAAACGTGAATGCAATTCAGAAGAGAACAGAAAGAAAGCAAAAACTGACATTTCTGAAATTAAATCTCCTTTTGTTTCGGTATTCCAACAACTCTCTTTAGCCGGTATAATTCCACAACAATTCAGGCCAAAGCAGAATGAAGGCAAGAATTATTGTGAATATCATCAAGAGAAGGGCATAAAATTCAACTATGTCCTGAGTTTAGGGATTTGGTGCAAAAATTGATGAACGACAGAGAAATAGAAATCTTTGAAGAAGAACCAGGGAAAAAAGAAGATGATGTTTGCTCATCAGAGGATTCTAAACCTAGTCAAAGAATAAATGATCCTGTGATCATTAATGTGAAATCATCTACGGTGATTCCTGCACCAATAAAGCCGAAAGTAGTTATCACCACTCCTCTACCATTTCCATACAAAGATACCCGCAGGGTACCTTGGAATATACTACCAATGTTTCAATGGTAGGAGGATATGTTTCTCTAGAAAAACAGAAGAGAAAATACAGAGTTTGGGTACAACATCGACGTCTGAAGTAGTAAGCGAAGTCGGATTCTTTACAAGAAGTGGGAGATGTTACTCTCCCGAAACATCCAATGCTTCAGAACAAGTGAAAGCAAAAGGAAAAGCCATGGCAATACCTCAGAAGGTATTTGATGATGAATCCCCTCCAGCATTCAATGAGCTGTGACAGAAAAACAAGCCCACGAATTTTTGAAATTCCTGAAACATAGTGAGTATAGTGTGGTTGAACAACTACACAAACAACAAGCGAGAATTTCTATTCTTGATCTATTGATGAATTCAGAAGCACATAGAAATGCTTTGATGAAAATGCTCAATCAAACATTTATCCCTGAGGATATATCCCTCAATAAACTTGACAGAATTGTGGGACATATAGCCGCTGACAATTACATAACGTTCACGGATGATGAAATACCGGAAGGCGGAATGGGGTCAGTAAAAGCTTTGAACATCACGACACATTATCATGGTCATGTGTTGCCAGGAGTATTGATTGACAATGGATCCACTCTCAACTTGATGCCTCTAGTCACACTTCAAAGAATGCCTGTGGATCAATCACACATGAAGAGTTATCAGAATGTAGTGCGAGCCTTTGATGGTACTCAAAAAGAGGTGCTCGGGAAAATGGAAATACTGTTGTTAATTTGACCAGTCGTGTACAATATTAACTTTGTGGTGATGGACATCCACCCTACATATAATTGTTTATTAGGGAGGCCATGGATTCATTCAGCAGGAGCCGTTCCTTCTTCATTACATCAGAAATTGAAATTTGTTGTTGATGGACAACTAATATGCGTAGGAGCTGAAGAACAAATCATTGCGTCTATAACAAGTGATGTTCCATATATTGAAACCAATGATGATGCACTTGAATGCTCTTTCCGAGCTCTTGAATTTGTCAATGCAACCTTTATTGCAGAAGGAAGTAAAATTCCATATCCTAGATTATCTGATTGCACCAAGATGATGGTACGACAAACTTTAGGCATCGGAGCTAAAGCTGGGAAAGGTTTAGGAAAGAATCTTCAAGGGATTTCGGTTCCTGTAAATATACAGATGAAGAAAGATCGTTTTGGGCTTGGATTTAAGCCCAATTTTCAGTAAAGAACAAAGAGATGAAAAGAAGATGTGAAGACAGAAAGGCAAGGTTGAAAGGGAAAGAAATCCTTTGGGAACACATGTTTTTCCCACAGTTGAAGACCACATTCAGATCAGGGGGAACAATTAATGTAGAACAACAGCTTGTTGAAGCCTTTAAAGAAGAAAAGTTGAGGAAAGATCAAACATAGTTGAAGAAGCTATGAATGGATTATTTATCAACATGATCATGAATGACAACAAGACTGGCAAATACTTGGATAGGATTCGCCCATGTTTTCCTGGAGAAACACTCAACAATTGGACCACTGAAGATCTTCCTATAGTTTTAATATTAACGCAGAGTAATATTCAGAACTAATCTTTATGTTTAGCTCAAAAATATGAAAACTTTTTGTTATCTTGTAAAGGAAATTATGTTAAATATAAGAAATTTTCTTTAAAATTTTCAGATGGCATCATTCTTTACATTTTCTTACATTTTTACATTTATTTATTTCATAAATTTACTATATTCTTTCGGAAATATGTCCGACTTAAATTTGCAGGTGTCACCATGTTAATAGCATGTTTATTCCTAAATTTAATCAAGAGATTAATTTAGAGCAACCCTATGTCTGGAAGAAATCAATGGGTGTGAAGATGAACTGGAATGTGATGTTCCTACTGAACTATTAAGATTGGTAGAAAAAGAAGACAAACAAATTCTACCCCACAAAGAAGAGATTGAGAATGTGAATTTGGGAACATATGAAGAAATGAAAGAGGTGAAAATTGGTACTACTCTGACAATCCAGATAAAACAAGAATTGATAAATCTCCTTCAAGAGTTCAAAGATATCTTTGCCTGGTCTTATCAAGATATGCCTGGTTTAAGCACAGATATAGTGATACACAAGCTTCCAATCAATCCAGAATATAAACCGGTCCAACAAAAGCTCAGACGAATGAGGCCAGAAATGTTGTTGCAGATCAAAGAGGAAGTGATGAAACAATCAATGCAGGTTTCCTACAGGCAGCTAAATACCCAGAATGGTTAGCCAACATTGTTCCCGTACCGAAGAAAAATGGAAAGTTCAAATGTGTGTGGATTACAAAGATCTCAACAAAGCTAGTCCGAAAGATAGCTTTCCATTACCCCACATAGACACATTGGTGGACAATACTGCAGGACACGCATGGTTTCTTTTATGGATGGCTTTTCAGGATATAATCAGATAAAAATGAATCCTGAAGACATGGAAAAAACAACATTTGTAACCATGTGGGGCACATTCTGCTACAAAGTGATGCCATTTGGATTGAAAAATGCAGGGGCAACGTATCAAAGAGCCATGATAACTTTGTTTCATGACATGATGCACAAAGAGATTGAAGTATAGTGATGACATGATTGCCAAATCCCGAACTGAAGAAGAACATATTAAAAACCTGAGAAAGCTTTTCTAGAGATTGAGGAAGTATCAATTAAAGCTCAACCCCGCAAAATGCACTTTTGGGGTAACTTCCGGGAAACTTTTGGGATTTATGGTCAGCAAAAAAGGAATTGAGATTGATCCAGATAAAGTAAAAGCAATTCAAAATCTCCCACCACCCAATACAAAAAAAGAAGTTCGAGGCTTTTTGGGAAGATTAAATTATATATCTCGGTTCATTTCTCAATTAACTGACAAATGTGATCCAGTGTTCAAATTACTTCGAAAGAACAATCCTGAAGTCTGGAATGAAGAATGTCAAGAAACTTTGGATATTATTAAGAAATATTTATCCAATGCCCCATTTTAGTATCACCAATGCCTGATAGACCGTTAATTCTCTACTTGACGGTCTTCGAAAATTCGATGGGATGTGTACTAGGACAGCATGATGAATCTGGAAGGAAAGAAAAAGCTATTTATTATCTGAGTAAAAAATTTACTGATTGTGAATTAGATATCCACCAATACAAAAATTATGTTGTGCCTTGGTGTGGACTACTCGAAGACTCAGACAATATATGTTATCCATACTACTTGGTTGATATCAAAACTTGATCCTTTGAAATTCTTAATGAATCACCAGCTTTGACAGGCAGAATGGCTAGATGGCAGATGTATTATCTGAGTTTGATATTGTATATGTCAACCAAAAAGCGATAAAAGGAAGTGTCATAGCTGATTTTCTGGCCAGTGTATCAAATGATTATCAGCCTTTGAACTTCAATTTTCCCGATGAAGATTTGTTGTGCATATCCATGAATGAAGAAGTCAGAACAAATGATGCATCTGCATTTTGGAAGCTTTACTTTGACGGAGCATCTAATGCTTTGGGACGAGGAATCGGGGCAGTGTTAATTTCTCCAGAAAATATTTATTATCCCTTTACAAGTAGACTGGATTTCTTTTGCACCAATAACATGGCGAATACGAGCTTGTGTCATGGGATTGAAAGCAGCTATAGAAAGAAAAATCAAATGTCTCAAGATATACGGAGATTCATCGTTAGTGGTGTATCAATTGCGAGGAGAATGGGAAACAAAAGATCCCAAATTGTTGGAATACCGAAATTTTACCCTCGAATTAGTGAAAGAATTTGAGAGAGTCACCTCAATTATCTCCCTCGAGAAGAAAATCAAATGGCAGATGCTTTGGCTACATTAGCTGCTATGTTTCAGGCAACTAAGAAATTGATATGATGCCAATCAAAATGCAAGTATATGAAATTCCTGCACATTGTTATAGTGTGGAAGAAGAGGTAGATGGTAAACCATGGTATCATGATATTCTGCAATATATCAAAAATCAAAGTTATCCACCAAATGCATCGGAATTGATAAAAGAACCTTGAGAAGAAAGGCTGCTGGATATTTTCTTGATGGCGAGATTATGTATAGAAGAAGCAATGATCAAATGCTATTGAGATGTTAAATACCAGCGAAGCTAGAAGCATCATTGAAGAAATACACAGTGGAATATGTGGAACACATGTAAATGGTCTTTCCATGGCCAGAAAAATAATGAGATATGGATACTATTGGGCTACCATGCACACAGATTGCATTGATTATGCAAGGAAATGTCATAAATTCCAGATATATGCAGACAAGATTCATGTACCCCCATCTCCTTTACATGTAATGACAGCACCCTGGCCATTTTCTATGTGGGGAATAGATGTCATTGGTGCAATCACACCAAAAGCATCGAATGACATTGTTTCATCCTTGTGGCAATTGATTATTTTACCAAATGGGTTGAAGTTGCTTCATATGCCAATATTAAGAGGTCCACAGTCTGCAAATTCATAAAGAAAGAGATAGTTTGTCGGTATGGCCTACCAGAAAGGATCATTACAGATAATGCTTTGAACCTGAACAATAAATGATGACCGAACTTTGTGCACAGTTTAGATCAACATGCAAACTCAGTGGCATATCGTCCAAAATGAATGGGGCAGTTGAAGCAGTAATAAGAACATCAAGAGAATCATTACAAAGACCACTGAAACTTACAAAGATTGGCACGAGAAGTTACCTTTTGCTTTATATGCATACTGAACTACTGTTCGAACATCTACTTGGGCAACACCGTTTTCTTTAGTCTACGGGATGGAAGCAGTCTTACCAATTGAAGTTGAGATTCCATCGCTTCGAATATTGAGAGAAATAAAATTGGATGAATCTGAATGGATCCAAGCTAGATTTGATCAATTGAACCTTATGAGGAGAAAAGATTGAAAGCTATTTGCCATGGACAGATGTATCAGAAACGGATGATGAAGTCTCATGACAAAAAAAGTACATCCAAGAGAATTCTAAGAGGGTGATCTAGTACAA